>NW_006399904.1:2716964-2731279 GCF_000299155.1 Elephantulus edwardii
TGGATCACAGCAAATTGTGGCTGACTTTGAGAAGAATGGGAATCCCAGAATACTTGTTTGTGCTTATGTGAAGTCTATACTTGGACCATGTGGCAGTGGTCAGAACAGAGCAAGGAAACATTGCATGTTTCAAAATTGTATGATGTATGCCAGGGATGTGTCCTATCCCCAAACATTTTCAATCTATGTGTGGAATAGATAATCCTGGAGACTGGGCTCCAATGAGGAGAAATGTGGCTTCACGATTAGAAATAGACTCATTAACAATCTGTGTTATGCAGATGACACAACCCTGCTTGCTGAAACTGAGGAGGACCTGAAGAACTTGTTGCAAAAGGCCAATGACTGCAGCCTTCAATATGGATTGAAGCTCGACATCAAGAAAACAAAGATTCTCACCACTGGGTCAACTGGCAGCATTATGATAGAGATTGAGATTATTAACAGCTTTAGTTTGCTTGCCTCTATTATCAACACTCTTGCTACCAGCAGCCAGGAAATAAAAAGAATAATTACACTGAGAAAGTCAGCTGTCAGAGACCTCTCCAAAGTACTGAGGAGCAATGATGTCAGTCTGGAGATTAAGATGTGCCTGATATAGGTCATGGTCTTTGCAAATACTTGCTATGCATTAGAAAGCTGGACAATGACTAGTAGTTATAGAAGGAGAACTTATGCCTAAGAGCTGTGGTGCTGGAGAAAAGCATTGAATATACCGTGGATGCTAGAAGAACAAACAAGTTCGTCCTAGAGAAGGTGAGACTGGCTGCTCTTTGGAAGCAAGGATTCTGAAGCCTTGTCTAACATACTCTGGACATGTTGCAAGGCAGGGCCAGTTCTTGGAGAGGTACATTATGTTTGTGAGCGTAGAGGGGACAGTTCAGGAGAAGAAGACTCTTGATGAAATAGACTGAGTCAGAGACTGGGGTAAAGGGGTTAGGTGTGTCAGGGACAATAAGATTCGCTCAGGATACAGCAGGGTTTAGGGCTGTTGTACATACACTTGCTGTGAGTCACAGGTGACTTAACAACACATAACAACAACAGGCTTTTAAAAAGGAATTTTAAAAAGTCAGTCTCTCTTCAAGGGAAAGATGAAACAGTATTTCTGTAAAGATTTACAACCTTGGAAAGCCTATGACCAGTTTCACTCTGTCCTGCAGAGTTGATGAGAGTCAAAATCCACTTGATGGTAGTGGTGTTGTCTTTGTTTTTAGCATAGCCCAAGTAGTAACAGGCAAAATTACACATTTCAATAAAGATCTATACTTTAGTTTATACTTACTTAGCCTTTTACCTAAGGTTCTGATTATTCAATTTTTTACCTTAAATCAGCCTGGTAGTTTCCTTGCAAAGATGTCAATGGGGTATGTCCCACAATTTTTAAGGAGTTATCACCATTAAGGTACTACAGTTTGCTTGAGGTTTTTGCCCAAGTAAATATAATACAAAGTTTTATTATGCATCAAGATCTCCCCTAAGTGATTTCTGAAATTTAAGTTTCAAAATAGACTTACTTTAGAAGAGTTATTACATAGATAAGAAAACTCAGTAATTGAATTAGTTGATCAAAGACACAAAGCATGTAATGATGAAGCCAAAAGCCCATCTTAAGTATTATTATAAATACTGTATTTTAACAAGAATTGAGGTGGGTAAGTGTTTAAGCTCTTGACTACTAAAAAAGACTGATAATTCAAATAAACCCTGTTACTCTGTGGGAAGAGGTTGTGACACAAGAGTCATTACCGCCAATGTCAGGTGGATCTTGTCTGAAAGCACAGAATGCCAGAGGAATGTCTACCTGTGTTTCATTGACTACGCAGAGACATGTGACTGTGTAGATCATAAGAAATCGTGGCTAACCTTGAGGAGACAGGGATTCCCAGAACACTTAACTGTGTTTATGCAAAACCTATACATGGACTAGGAAATAGTCCTCAGATCAGAGCAAGGAAACAACTGCGTGGTTCAAAATCAGGAAAGGAGTGCATCATGGATGTGTTCTGTCTCCATACCTTTTAAATCTACATGCGGAACGGATCATTCAGGAAGTTGGGCTTTATGAGGAGAAATAAGACATCAGGATTGGAGGAAGACTCATTAACCACCTACATTATGCAGATAATAAAACCTTGCTTGCTGAAACTGAGGAGGACCCGAAGTGCTTGCTGTAGAAGGTTAAGGACTGTAGTCTTAAATATGGATTGAAGCTTAATATCAGGAAGACAAAGATTCTCACCATGGGGCCAGATGAAGCACCATGATAGATGGAGAAGAGATTGAAGTTGTTAACAATACAGCTTGCTCAACTCCACAATTAACACTCTTGGCACTAGCAGTCAGGAAATCAAAAGATAGATTGCATTAGGTAAATCTGCTGTCAGGGACTCTCCAGAGTACTGAGAAGCAATGATGTCAGCCAATAGACTAAGGTGAACCTGATCCAAACCATGGTCTTTGCAATTACTTGCTAAGCATCAGAGAGCTGGACAAGGACTAAGGATGGCAGAAGAAGAAGCAATGCCTTTAAGTTGTGATGCTGGAGAAGAATATTGAACATTCAATGGACCACCATGAAAACAAATAAGTCTGTCTTTGAAAGAGTGAAATCAAGTTTCTCCTTTAAGGCTAGGATATTAAAGTTCTATCTCACACTTTGGGCACATCTCTAGGATAGATCAGCCCTTGGAGAAGGACATCATGCTTGGAAGGGTGGGAGGACATTTTTTGAGAGGAACACCCTGGATGAGATGGATTGATAAAGTAATTGAGGTAATTAGGGTAGTTGTGTCAGAATCAGAGAGACTGGCTCAGAATAGAGTAGGCTTTAGAGCTATTATACATAGGGTCGCTATGAGTCAGACTACTCAATGGCACAAACAACAACATTAACTCCAAAGGAAGAAAACCTTGCCTGCCAATTTTCTCCCATAGAAAAATCACAGCTTGGAAAATTTTATGAGGGGGAAAGTTGGGCAGGGAGAAAAGTACAACAATAAATAAATGGAAGTCCAAAAGTCTCTATAAACTTTCACTAAAATTAATTTAAATATATAAAAAGAAAAACCACGGCAGGGGGAATATTATAGGGTAGTTCTACTCTTCCATATAGGGTCACTAGCTTGAAACTGACTCAGTGGCACCTAGGAATTCACTGACTCACTGTTAATAAGTCATGTTTTACTTATAGCAACCTTGCTTTCTCCATCAGGTTTCCAAGGCTGTAAATTTCAACAGGTGAGGACTGCTCACCTTTCTCTCTGGAGTGGCTAGTGCATACCCTGATACGTGCATTCCTTGTGTTAGGAACTCTACTAACTGGAGACTAAATCCCTAGACCTAATAACAACATAAATTAAACATGGTGCTATACTACCAGGAGGGAGCTCTGATGGCCTAGTGTAAGGAGTTGCACTGCCAACCTGAAAGCATGCCATTTGAACCCACACACTGCTCCACAAGAGAAAGATGATCAGCCTCTTCTTGTGCAATTTACTCCCTTTGAAAGTTGAATGAAAGATCACCTATGGGTTCTGCAACTCCATGGCACATACCAACAAGCACACACTACCATGAGTTTTATCTATTATCTATGTTTTAAGAACTTGTCAATATGCTTGTTATTTTTGGGTGTTTCAAATGCAACTTACACCCATAATGACCCTCATGTTCAACACAATGAACCACTGCCATCCTCACAATGTTTGCTATGTTTGAACTCATGTGGCAACCACTGTATTAATGCACATCACTGAGGGTTTGCTCATTATCTATTTCACCCAGTTCCTTCCTTCTCTGGGGACTAGCTCCTTCCCATAGCATGCTCGGTAAGTGAGATGAAGTCTTTCCATTCTTGCCTTTAAGGAGCATCCCTGATGCACTTCTTCCAAAACAGATATGTTTATTCATTTGGCAGTCTATATTCAACATTAGATGGTATCTTCACTCTTGTGAAGGGAATCATAGTAGAAAGTCTTTGATAGAGTGGCAGTAAAATATGGAACAAAATTAAAAATCATTATAAAACCCTAGAATTTTTGCTCTTATATGAACTAGCAGACATTCCAAGCCTAGTGTTTTTATCCATGCTTCAGGCCTTGAACCACAATCATTCCTGTGTTTCAACATTCAGCCAAACAGTAGGAAGTCAGAAAAGATAATCAATAACATCAAGGAGAAATGGACTCTTTGGAATAATCAACCATTTAATATCAAAATAGCAGCATTTTTGTGGGGATAATAAGCAGGAGGCTAGAAGAGAAAGGAAACAAAGACAAATAAAATGGGGAAAAGTAGAGGAAAACAGTGGGAAGAGGGCTTTACAATAGGGCACTGTAACCAATGTCATATATAACTCATTTAAGGTGCTGCATGAAAAGCTAATTTGTTCTATAAACCTTTTTTATGATTAAAATGAAATGTTAATTTAAAAAATTTCATATTAATCATGAGCTAATTCTTTCTTATCTTTTCACTAAACTAAATTCAAAATAAATACTCTTGTCTGTAAGGTATGCTACCAGGCCGAAGGTGGGTGATTTTCATCTGCGGCCCTCGGCCAGATTAAAATTGTTTTCCTGTCAAACATTCTTCTAGATGGTATAGCACTGGTCTGTGCGTGGCTGTACAGAGGTAACTCATGGTTGCTGTGATGCTGAAGCCTGTGACAGTGACGTGCCAATCGTGGTAATAGGTATCCATGGTGGACAGTGTTGGCTTGAACTTCCCGACTAAATCAAGCCTGGAAGCAGGAGCGGCATCCACTTATGAAATGGCTTGCCTCCGGAAACTCTATGTAAGAACAGTGCTCAGGTTGTTCGTTCATAGGGTCGCTATGAGTCGTCTACGACTTGACAACACCAAACAACAACAACAACTCTTGTCTGATACTACTCCACTCAAATAGGTCTCAGCAATTTCTGAGCATTTAAAGGGAAGTACTCTAAATAGACCCTCATAATTTTTCATAATAAATAATATCATCATTTTGATTCTCACATGATAAGTGAAATAAAAACAAACCCAAAATGAGACAGATAACAATAAGGAACATCACAACTTTCCCTTCATTTAGAAACAGTATGAATGGGGAAAAAAAAAATTAAATTCTTCTACTGTCTAAATCTTAACTATTAAACTTCTCCCTACTAAGTCCTGGAAATGTGTGTATTTCAAATTAAGGTACACTATCAATATGAAAAAATGCATAATATTTTGAAAGTTAATGTTAAATAAAAGCAAAATATATGGTAAATAGTTTTATACTAATTACATCCTATTTTTTTCTGTTATATCAGGATAGTGAGTGCTTGAATAAAATTGTTTGTCTGTTTCTCTCTATTGTTTATCATGGTAGGTAAAGATTTCAAATTACATTTTTGGCTCAAATGATTAACTTGCATCTTGTGGCATTATGAACAACAGATTTGAACCCTGTATTTTCCTATGCTGTCTTAATTATTTCAGACATACTTTAGCCCATTGCTTCAATCCTGTGTCAATCCATCTGGCTAAGAGTCTTCTCTTTTACAAGTCTTCACATTTCCAAAGCTGAGGTCATTCTCCAAGGAATTGCCTCTCCTAATAACATACTCAGAGTATGTGAGACAAAGATTTCCATCTTTGCCTCCAAGGAGCACTTGATCTGTACTTTATCAAAGACATTTCTGCTTTTTTGATAGTCCATGGGATATTCAATACTCTTCTCTAACACCAAACTCAAAGGCATTCATTTTCTTACTGTCATTCAATCTCAAGTGCATAGCAAGTGTTTAAAGACACTGTAGCCTGAATAAAATGCACCTTCAGTCTTCAAACTGGCATCATTACCCCTCAATAGTTTGGAAAGGCCCCTGACTACAGACTTTCCCAAGACAATACATTTCTTGTTGAGGAACTGGTTTTGGTCAATTAAATATGTGATTGCTCAGGTATCCCTGCCTTGCCAATGGCTATCAATTTGTTACAAAAAATAAAGATCATATGAGTGACAACCTGACACATCTCTGGTCATAGAATGGATACAAGATTGATTTTCATGCCATAAGTTTTATTTCTACACCAAAAAGAGTATTGATACAGCATAATTTTTTCACTTAGAACCTCTGTTCCTGTCTCTGTTCCTTTTACTTTTAAAACATGCCTGAAAGCAACTTTTCACATTCTCATTGCTCATATCTAAATGCAATGTAAGAATAATTTAATGATAAAATCAAATAAAAACAAGTTAAAGATAAATCAGAGACAATAAAAGCAGGTTTTTTTCTTAGCTTTTTAATTTTAAAGGAACTCAAACTTTTATTTAGGATATTAATAAATGTGAAAATATTTTACCTTTATTTCTCCACTTTTGGTTGCTCTCAGGTGATATCAATATTCCTCAAAGCTCTAAGTTTCCTCTGAAACTTAAGTACGGATCTCCCTGGGATTGCCAAGTTAAGACTATAAAATCTCATAGTCCTATTTTTCAGTACAGTATTTCCTGTTACAGATGTATCATAAATAATGAGGTTGGCTTGGGATAGGACAAGTTCAGGCCATTGTTCATAGAGTCACTAGGAGTCATAGTTGACTCAAAAGTATATAACAACATCTCCCTGAGATTGAAGAATTAGGTCTATAAAATCGTACAGAGCTGTTTTAGAACATTAACTACAGTTGAGTCAGTTTTGGCTTAAAGCAATCCTCCACTAAGCTTCCGAAGCTGCAAATTGCAACAGAAAGAAACTGCCCATATTTCTCCTTCAGAGGAGTTGGTGGATTTGAATCGCTGCAGGTAAGCAGACTTTGGGTTAACAGCACAACTCAGCACAGATTATTCCACCAGAATCCCTCAATATAGAAGGAGGCATAGATAAATATAACATTTAACCCCAATAGCACCTTCATTAGTCCTAAAGGTAGTGTTCTAGTTTGTTATGAATGGTGGTATTGGTAAACAGTACTGAATATGCCATGAGCTGTCAAAGAAAAACCATATCTTGGATAAAATATAGTCAAGGATGGTCAGATATCAATTCTCTCACATAATTTAAGCATGTTATTAAGAGTGGCCAGTTTCTGAAGAAGAATATTATGCATGGAAAAGTAGAGAGCCCATGCAGAAGAGGAAGATCAACAGGAAGAAAAATTTATAGAGGGACTGCAGCAATGAGCATAAGCACAACAGAGATTGTGAATATAGGATATTCTTTCATTATGTTCTACATAGAATTTCTTTGGGAGAATGACACTCAACAACATATCTTTCCACTAGCTTTCAGAGAAGGAAAGTTATCAGCTCCTTGCTGATAACTTCAAATTTATCAGAAGCCAATATTCTGCTAAAAGTAATAAAGTTATGCTTTAGAAATTCTAAAAAAGAAATGTTTTTCACCTATAGACAACATTCAAGTTGTTGAGTATGAATGCAGAGCAAAGGCATTTTTAGGCTTGCTAAGTCATAAATTATTTTCTTTTAAAGCAATCTTTCCAAGGTAATTATTGAAGATAATGTTAAAGAAGTGAAACTAAGAAAAAGAGGAACTGTGTGAAACTACTCATTGGGTTTAGGAAGCAGTGCATATACAGAGTAGAATAAAGTAGACTGTGATTGTACGGAAGAGAATCTCACAGTATGGAAGTAGTTAGTGAGAGAAATAAGAGCAAAAGAGTTACTGCAGAGGTGGTAAGTAACAGTTTGCTAGGCATTCAGGGACAATTAGAAACGAAAAGAAAAATGGAAAGCAATTGTGTGTCACATACCAGATTCAAACTAGAAGAGGAAGTCAGTGGCTTTCAGGAGGAAAATATAGTTCATCCACAGCAATAGTTCGAGGAAGAAGTCAAAGGAAGATATTTAAATTATTGTGATAAAAGAATATGTTTTATTAATCAGCAAGAAATTATAAGACTAATTAAAAACAGTAACAGAAATAAAAGACAAACGTGGTGACTATGGGCAAGTTATTTTCAAACTGTGGTTTTCCTTCATCATTCATTAGAACTTAATTTTATTTCTTAGGAATCCTTGTAGTAATGTGGAACCACTGCATGTTGATGCTAACTGGATGATGCTAATTGGATCTGCCCTTAAAACCCCGAAGGCCTTTCACCTTCTCCTTCAGCTGGACGATGACAAAGCCAGCAGCCTTGAAAGCCGAGTATGAAATATGGCAGTCCCCTACTGATGTGGGTGTTACTATTCACATCAGAACCACTTGCCAGTAAAAAATATTCATCTTGAATTTAACATGAGGGGGAAAATTGTGTTTGAGCGAGTTAATATCACACTAAGGAAACAGACCAAAAAAACCTTGGCCCAAATGTGAAACAAAAATAATTATGAATCATTACGAATAATTGTTTGTGGCTAAAAAGAACTAATATGAACTCCCTTCTTTGGATAACATAGAGATTGTTCTATTGCAATAACAGGAGGCAGTAAAATTATAGACATACTATTTAGATCTGTGGTAAACACTGTTTATAGTTATAATGAAATGACCATTATTTATTATTTTTGGCATTTACAAGTAATCTTTTGAAAAGTTAGGAGGGGTTTAATTATGATTCTAGAATAAAATATAAACATTAACTACTCTGATATTGTAAAAGCTGTGCTAAAGCTGAGAAAATAGGAAATGAACGGTAAAGTCAGAGACATTCACATCTAGTATTTCAAGAGGCAAGTTATACTGTTACAATGGAGTATA
Organism: Elephantulus edwardii; assembly: GCF_000299155.1. Taxonomy (NCBI): domain Eukaryota; kingdom Metazoa; phylum Chordata; class Mammalia; order Macroscelidea; family Macroscelididae; genus Elephantulus; species Elephantulus edwardii. The sequence continues at coordinate 2,725,661 of NW_006399904.1, forward strand.
AAAGTATAAAAGATAAAGTGAAATATTTAAATATATGAAGTCATAAATTCAAGTCTAAACTGTATATCAGGAGAAAGGAAATGAAAATGAGGCTGATGCAACTAAATTAATATTCATAGCAAGATATTCATTCAAAAACCTTAAACTGATAGTATGAAAAAGAGAGAATATACAAACATATTAGATATAAGGCAATGACATTAAAACTATCTTTTAAAAGGTTTAGAAGTTGAAACTATTGTTGAGATTATGATATAGGACATAGATGTTCATGGAACGTTGCATTTCAGAGTAAACTACTATATAGCTCTACTTTTTGATCTGCTATGGCTTATATGTATTTAAAAAAATAAAAGTATAGCTAGATTGTTTGCTACAGTCTCAAATGTAAAAGATCCCCAACCAATTTGAGACTTTTTTTACCTTATTTAAAAAAAATTTAAAAATTACATTTTCCCCCTTCTTCCCACAATGATTGAGAACAACTCTTTAATTGTTTTCAAGGAACTTAGAAATAAATGTGTAAATGTTATTCGGATGCCTTTCCATTGTAGCTTATTGAAGGTGATGCAGGGCACTCTGAAGTTCATTCTACATAAAGGTAAGTTATTCCTGGCAGCTTATAATAGAAACTGTAGAGGTATGACTGTAGGAATATCATCATTGAGTAGGCATGACAAATTATTTCTTTTACCACGGTCTGCAAATAAGGAATGCTCTACCCAGAAAGAATGAAAGCATGTCAAGAGGTGCTTTCAAGGTTAGAAAGACTGAGTCTCTGACAGAATTGGTCAAGTCTGTTTAATTTCAAATGGCACAGGCTTAATACAACTATCCTATCACGTTTCAAATTTCAAGCCTTGAGTTGCAATACTTAGAGATGTTAAAATCTTGAATGATCCAGAAAGCATCAAAGGGCTAGAGGGAATACATACAGTGACTACCAAAAAGAATTGACTGATGTTGAAATATTGGAGGAAGTGTCATGTGAGCAAGAGCCAATGATAATAGAGGAAAATGTTCAAGCTGCACTGAAGGCACTGGACCAACTGAAATGTTTCAAATAACAGATGCAGCTCCAGATGTACTCACCAGTCTATGCCAGGAAATCTAGAGGACAATTGCTTGTCTGACTGATTGGAAGAGATCTGTATTTGTTCATGATTCCAAAGAAAAGTGATTCAACAAAATGGGGAAATCATGGAAAAATATCATTAATGTAACATGCAGTCAAAATATTGCCTTAGATCATCGAAAAATGACTAGAACATAACATTGACAGGGAACTGCCAACAATTTAAGAGGGGCTTAGAAGAAGCCATGGCACTTATATATTATTTCTGATGTCAGTTAAATCCTAGCTGAGAGCAAAGAATACCAGAAGAATGACTATTTTTATTCTGTTAACTATGCATTTGATTGTATGGCTCATAACAAACTTTGGGTGATAATGAGAAGAATGTGAAATCCAGAATCCTTAATTAGGTTTATACAAAACCTGTACCTAGATCGAGGAGATATCCAAACAGAGCAAGAAAATATGGCAAATATCAAAATTAGAAAAGGTGTGAATCACTGTTATATCTTTTCTCCGTACCTCTTCAATCTGTATGCTGAACAAATCATTTTAGAAGCCGGACTCTATGAAGAAGAATATAGCATTCGGATAGGAAGAAGACTCATCAATAATCTGCACTATAGAGATGACATAACCTTGCTTGCTAAAAGTGAGGACTGAAATGCTTACTGCAGAAAGTGAAAAAGCACAGCCTTCAATATGGATTGCATCTCAAAATCAAGAAGACAAATTCCTCCCTACTGCACCAACAAGCAATATCATTATAGATGGAAATTTTTGAAATTGTTAATGATTTTATATTACCTGGGTCCACAATCAATCCCCTAGTACCAGCACTCAGGAAATCAAGAGACATATTGCACGGGGCAATTCAACTGTCAGAAACCCCTCTAAATTACTGAGGAGCAATAATAATAATTTGCAGACACAGGGGCACCTGATCCAGGTCAAGGTGAAAACTCAACCACTTGCTATGCATTTCAAAGCTAGACAATGAATAAGAATGACAGAAGTAGCACTGAATATATCATGGACTGCCAAAACAACAAACAGAATATGTTTTGGAAAAAGTGCAGCCAGAGAGTTTTTTGGAGGAAGGGATGACAGGGCTTCATCTCCTTTATATTGGGTATGTTGCTAGGAAAGGCTCTTTCTTAGAAAGAGGCATCATGTTTGGAAAGGTAAAGGTCAATGTAAGTGAGGAAGACTCTCAATGAGATGAATTGATACAAGTGATTGCAGCAATAAGCCCAAGTATGTCAGAGATTATGAGGATGGCATAAGGTAGTACTGGGTTTATAAAGTTGTACATAAAGTCGAGACAAGTTATACTTAACTGGATGGCACCTAATAACAACACAAGATCACATTTCCAGAAGTCCAAACTAGTCAAGACTTGTACAGAGTCATTAATGACTACACAGTCTCTATCTGTGACTATGTATGCAGAGTAAGGCGGTTGACGTAAAATCAGAACAAAATTTAAGAAAGTTAAATGGTGAATTATGAAGATAGTAGTGAAAATTGTGATAACAAAAAACAAAAGATAGACCAGCTGACCCTCTAGAGGGTTTCCAGAGGCAATAAATAGCACAGGAGGAAATTATTCATCCTTCTCACGCAGAGCAGCTGGTGGATTCAAACTGTATACCTTTTATATTGCAACACAGTTTCTTACTGATAGGCCACAAAGAGCATTTAGAATAAAACTTAGAAGCAATAAATCCAGAATTATGAAAATTGTGTTAACAATTGTAATGAAAAACGTAAAATAGATTATCATATATCTGGTGGCTATTGCTTGTTTTTTGGGTATTCCAATCAAAAAGAATAAAAATTATATTCTATAACCTTTTAATATGATTGAACCCAAAGTAATTTATGATTTATAATTTATGACTTATAATTTATGATGCTGTTGTTGTTGTCATGTGCCATCGAGTCACCTCTGACTCATAGTGACCCTTTGTACAACAACCCCAAACCTTGCCAATATCAATGTTGTCGACAGAGCTACCCTGATTTAAGCCTGGTTTAACCCTCTCTAGCTTGCCTCCAGTAACTCTATGAACCTGGAAAAAGTATGAAAGTCACACAAGCACTGAGGACTTCTGTTCATAGGGTCCCTATGAGTCATCTATGACTTGACGGCAAAGAACAACAACAACAACAACAGGATGAACCTGTTTGTTTTCCTAGCAGTCCATAGAATATTCAATACTCTTCTCCAACACCACAACTCAAAGGCATCAATTTTTCTCTTATCCTCCCTAGTCATTGACCAGCTCTCTAATGTATAGCAAGTGATTGCAAAGACCATGACCTGTATCAGGTGCACCTTAGTCTCCAGACTGACACTGTTGCTCTTCAGTACTTTGTAGAGGTCCATAACAGCAGACTTTTTCATCACAGTACATCTTTTAATTTCCTGACTGCTGGTGCCAAGAGTATTGATTGTGGAGCCAAGTAAACCAAAGCTGTTAACAATTCAGTCTCTTCACCATCTACCATGATACTGTCAATCGGCCCAGTGCTGAGAATCTTTGTTTCGTAATAATAAGCCTCAATCTATATTGAAGGCTGCAGTCCTTGACCTTCTGCAGCAAGCGCTTCAGTTCCTCCTCAGTTTCAATAAGCAGGGCTGTGTCATCTGCATAATGCAGATTTTTGATGAGTCTACCTACAATCCTGATGCCACATTTCTCCTCATAGAGCCCAGCCTCCCAGATAATCTGTTCTGCATATAGACTGAAAAGGTATGGAGATAGGACAAATTCTTGACACACACCCTTCCCAATTTTGAACCAAGCAGTGTTATCTTGCTTCGTTCTGATGACTGCCTCTTGGTCCAAGTATATGTTTCGCATTAGCAAGATCAAGTGTTCTGGGATTCCCATTCTTCTCAGAGTCAGCCACAGTTTGTTATGATCCACAATCACATGATTGCTGATAATCAATGTTGTTGCCTTTCTGTTTAGAAAACTGAGTATCATTAACTTTCAAAAGAAAATTAAGAAGTGGTTAAATCCTTGGGTGAATGTGGATTTCATTGACTCTAAGTCATTCTGTTTTTCTTCTATAGCCTTTCAAATATACAGACATTACAGTTACACATAGAGTAACTCAAAACAGAAACAAAAAAAAAGAGAATTGTGGCACAAAGGGGTAACCCATTGTTGCTGTTGTTGTTGATTTCTTTAGAGGCAAGCTGGACTAATAGCGACCCCGTGAACCAAAGGCCTGAAGCCATCTTCTCTCTAGGTTCATAGAGTTTCCAGAGACATGTGTTTTAAAAAGTGAATGCCACTCTGGATTCCAAACCTGTCTTAAACTGGGAGTACGATAAAATACTGTCCAGCATGGGCAACCATTATGGCATTTCACCCCCAATGGCACAATGTTCAGCTTCGCAGCAAACCCAGATTACCTCAGTGAAGCAAATTGACAGAGAGCGCTGTACAGCTTTAAAAAGTGTTCCTCCAAATAATAACACTAGGCCCTCAGGCCCAATTGACATTTAAATAAAAGGGCCCTCTCTATCTATAGATACAGATGATACTAGTTTATAGGTATAGAAATATGAACAAAAGATGAACAAAAGGCCTGAAGCCTTTCTATAACTATCATCATTTCTCCAAGTTCCTAGACGTTCCAGAGGCATATTCACAAACCTGAATCAATCTGGGAGCTCCACCAAACACTGTCCATGATTGGTATTCAATTATTGTATTTCACACACCTATGACACAGTTGTCCATCATCACAGCAACTGTAAGTTACTTCAGTGGAGCAAATAAACGACTGCTGTACTACTTAAAGTGTCGAGGCCTTTCATTCATAGGGTCACTATTAGTCGCCTACGACTCGACAGCACTTAAATGACACAGAGACCAGTTGAAAGAGATGTTACCAAGCCAAAGGTGGGTGACTCTAATCCGCGGCCCTAAGACTTGTTTTTCATTGTTTTTGTTCAAACAGTCTTCTAGGTCGTATAGCCCTGGTGTGTCCATTTGCCGTACACGGGTAACTTTTGGTTGCTGTGAAGCTGAACACTGTGACACTGATGTGTAAAATGTGATAACGGTTACCCATGGAGGACAGTGTTTGGTGGCACTCCCCAGTCGAAACAATCTTGGAAGGAAGAGTGGCATCCACTTCCATAATAGCTTGCCTCCAAAACCCTATGAACCTGGAGAGAGAATGAAATGCATGCAAGGGTCGAAGACTCTCGTTCATAGGGTTGCTATGAGTCGCCTATGACTCAAGGGCACTTAAAGGACAACAACATGCTACTTAAAAGAATGTTCCTTATTGTGTGCCTTGAGTTGAAACCAACTCATAGTTGACCCTCTAGTGGGTTTTCAGAGGCCGTAAATCATACAGGAGGAGTCTGTCCATCCTTCTCCTGTAGAGCAGCTGGTAGGTTTGAACTGAGTATCTTTGGGATTGCAGTGCAGTTTCTTACCACTGGGGCAGACTCTGGAGAACATTATGCGGAGTGAAATGTCCCAGTCACAAAGGGACAAATATTGCATGGTGCC
>NW_006399904.1:2732114-2736059 GCF_000299155.1 Elephantulus edwardii
TGCAACAATGAATGAATGAAAACCCAAAATCTCTGTAAATGTTCATTAAAACTAATAAAATTTAATAAAAAAATAAAAATAAAAAAAGAATGTTCATCCCAAATCAATTCAGGCTCTATGGCATTTTTAAATTCTGGCACGCTCAAATGCTAGCAGCTCTTGTGGCTTTATTTCCTCACCAAGTGAGTGTCAGAGGATAGGACTTGCCAGATGAATCGGGAGTCTCTGGTCATAGTGCCCCAGCATTTGAGTAAGCTATTAGTACATGTGAATTACATATATAGATGCAGAGAAACCTTTTTTTTAAAAGTATAAGAAATATCAGGAGTTAAATGCAGACAATTAAGTCAAAATAAGGAAAAATCAAAGGTAAACCTTAAAGCTAGATGAGGAATAACGGCATATTGCTTTTCCAGATCTGAAAAGGGAAACTATAGCAGCTCAATCAGTTTTTTGCTAACATCTTGTTGGAAAGAAACAGATGTTAGTAGAGCTGACTTCCTTATCTCTTTATTATATTCCAACTATAATAACAAATTGTTGTATTATTTTAACAAAGAGCACCAAATAACTATAGCTATGACATGTAAATTTATGTGTCATCATTTTGTTTAAAAATTGTCACTTGGAGTGAAATGTGAATTTTCCAATGCTAACAAACTGTCATGATAGAAAAAATTCAAGGGCATTACTGTGAGAAACACTATTAGAAAGAATGCTTTAGCAATTCCTAGAATCAAATAACAAGAAAATCTTAAGAAGTAGAAAATATGCCCATTCATTTCTCTAAGTTATTTAATCTCATATTGTTGAAATACTTTTTGGTCTTTTCTTGATGTTACAGCTGCGTATTTTTAAGAAATACATTATTAAATTTTTTGACCATTAATTCAAATCAATTGCAAAGAGATTGTATATTTAAAATTAATTTCACAAAATCATTATATCTAATTAAGTATTATTGGATGTTTTCTAGTCAAAGTATTATAAAAAGCAAACCTCATTTGAAAACTTATTAATCTGCAATACAGATAAAAATTATTTACTGCATTTTAATACAATTGGTGCTTCATAAATTAATATTACAATAAGAAAGTGTTTTAAGTGTCGATTATACCAATTTTTACTTTATAAGGCATATAACTTCAGAATTAGTAAAGATCTTTAAAGTGAAGAGAAAACTCTCTGAGGAGGAATGAGCAGAGAGAAGTTCCTTTAGCTGTTAAGGTTTATTGTTACATACAGTTATATTTTTCAAATGTATAATAGCTTCTTATTTGAGTTTTACAACACCCATTGATTAGCTATTGATTAGACTAAATTTTAAGACAGTGAGGAACTCTGGTACATTACTCATAATATGGGTTATGACTGTTTTTATTCTCTAGGCAATTATAAAGTTTACAGAAAGGGAATAAGAAGAATAAATATTTTATTAAGAAAGTTTAAGAGTTGTGTTTTCCGCTCATTTTAATTTTTCTTTTCTTTTAAGTTAAGATTATTCAGTCTGTTGCTATAGCATCCTATTGCTTAAAATTATTTTCCTAGACTATTAGCCTCACATTAGACTAGGTGCCTCAGTCAACACTGTCTGGCCTGCAACCACTTTATTCTGATCTAGCTACTAAAACCCTGCAGTGGGAGGGGATTGCTGGTAGAGGCCTGGAGACTCCACTCTGGGAGTTGGCTTTTTGCTGCCTTTGAATGGCAGTTCTGATGGGCAAGTAAGGGAAGTTTCGGAGATGATTTTTTTGGGGGGTCATGTTTGATGTGTTTTACTGCTCTTTTTACCCAAGTATGGGTGTCCTTGAGCCTTTGCCTAGAGTAGAAGTCAGTTCAATGGCTTTGGCTTTAAAATCCCACAGGGGGAAAGGAGGGGACTGCTGGCAGAGGCCTGGAGACTCCAGTCTGGCCGTTGGCTTTTTACTGCCTTCGGATGGTGGTCTTGATGGGAAAGTAAAGGAAAATTTTGGGGATCATTTTTTTCTGGGTCATGTTTGACGTGTTTTACTGCTCTTTCCCCCCCAAGAGTGGGTACAACATCATGGCTAATGATATATTCCTTTTAAACAGTTCTTACTTTCATCTATTCCCTTGCAGTTTCATTATCTATCCACTTTTTTCCCATTCTCACCCCAACACCCTCATGTTTATCCTATTTTAAAATAACAATGTCATGCAGTATTTTTCCTTTTTTGATTGAGATATTTTACTCAACATAATGTCTCCCAGATTCCTCCATATTTTGTAATATTTTATGTGTTAATCATTTTTCAATGCTATATAATATTCCATTGTGTGAATGTGCCATAATTTTTTTAGCTGTTCATTTTTTGATGGACACTTGATTTGCCTCCATATCTTTTCTATAGTGAATAACACAGTAATAAGCATGGATGTGCATATATCCATTTGAAGTTGTGGCTCTAGTTTCTTTAAGATATATTCCCAGTAATGGGAATGCTGTGTCAAATATTTCTATCTCCAACTTTTTGAGAAAGCACCAGACTGCCTTCCATAGACAATATAACTTTGTAATCCAGGGGGCTTGCCGTCAAAGAGTCTGCAATCAAACTTAAGAAGTTGTTAGGACTGATGGATTTTATCTTGCTGCTGACCTGGATTATAACCTTTTAACATCCTTAAATACCATAATTGTGAAATGGTGCTGTGTAGCAGTATAGCAATGGTTCTGTAGCTATTGCAATAGATTTTGGACCCAGCAGAGCCATTAATACTGGTGTTATAATTAGTGGAAATAGATGTAGCAATGAAGGGTATAGTATCTAACTTTGTAAGAATGTTTTGTTCTGTGAATACTATTGATAGGGACAGGTCGCCTTTTTTAAGTTAGTAGAGGTGAAAATTGCCCATTCCCATGGGGATGAGTATTTGTTATTGCCACATGCATATCAAAGCCAGATAATGAATTAGAAAGAATGAAGATTTATTCATGCTTTCAAATTATGATGTAGGTGAAGAATATGGAATATGCCATAAACTTTGGGGAGAAGTAATAAATATAACTTGAATGAAACACAATCAGAACATCTTTTAAATAACAGTAAGAATTTGTGTTATATACATTAGTTTTAAGAATAAACACTCTTTGAAGGACTTCACACTTGGTATAGTAGAGTTAGTGAGATACATAAAGACTTTCAATGAGATTGAATCCAACAATAGGTTCAAATATAGCCATGATTGTAAGGATAGGGCAGGACCAAGTATGGTTTCTTTCTTTTGTACAAAGAGTCATTAAGAGTCAGAAATGATTTGATGGCACCTAACTACAACATTGACTAATACTATATGATAAGTCATCATTAAGCAGGAGGAAGAAGAGGAGGAGCAGCAGTAATCATAATAGTGGTAGTGTCTTCATCAAGATAATTCTCATGACAGTATAGCATACAGCAAGAAAGTGACAATGTAGGGAGGTATTAAAATAAAGGCATAGAGGCGAACTTAAAACCATGCCATATGATGATTTGTACTTGAGGCTCTAATTTGGTATAATTAAGTACATGAAATAAATAATAAACCTACCTCTACAGTTTTGAACTCCAAAGATGACTCTTCTTCAGGAAAGTAAGATACATTAAAGTCAAAGTGTGCCTTTTCCTAAAATCATGTTAAAGACTCAAACGCTCCTCGCTCGAAGTCAGAACAGTGACTTTTGAAAGGCTGTATATCACATGGAAGGTGAGTGCCCATTTTTCTTCCACAGAGTTGTTAGTGAATTTGAACTGCTGGAGTGATGTACTTTTCAACTCTTCTTCTTTCTTCAAGGAGTGCAACTCCCTGAAGACTAGACCACCAAAGTGCCCCAATATAAATTTTGTTGTTTGTTGTTGTTGTTATGTGCCATCGAGTCGTTTCCGACTCATAGCGACCCTATGCACAACAGCTCTAAACCCTGCCCTATCCTGCGCCAACCGCACC
>NW_006399904.1:2741564-2746147 GCF_000299155.1 Elephantulus edwardii
ATATAATATTTACAGCATATTCTTCCCATATAAGTATTTCCTCACTCATTCATTGTTGAACATTTTTCTCCCTGCTCACCCTTCTCCCAGTTCACTGTTCTCTTTGAAAAGAAAAAAATTATTTCATTGTTATACAATCCTCCACCACCACCAAGTCCACAGTCCACTTTACTAGGCATTTCTTTTTCTTGAATCTTGTCATGATGATAATACCTAATCATATATTCCTTTTAAACAGTTCCCTCCCACATTTGTTTCAATGCAGTATACATTACTTATCCCATTTTAGTTTCCCCCCAACCACAATGTCAGTCCTGTTTTACAACAGTGGCACCAAGCAGTATTTGTCATTTTGTGACTGAGATATTTCATTCAGCATCATGTCCTCTAGGGTCACCCATTGTGTATAATATTTCATGGGGTCCTTGTTTTTCAATGCAGCATAGTATTCCATTGTGTGAATATACCACAACTTCTCTATCCATTCATTTGTTGATGGGCGCTTGAGCTATTTCAAACTTTGCTATTGTGACAAAGCAGCAATAACATGGGTTTGCGTATATCTGCTTGGTTGGCAGTTCTGCTTTCTTTAGGGTATATTCCCAGTAGTGGATATGCTTGGTCAAATGGTATTTCTATTTCCAAATTTTGAGAAAGCTCCATACTGCCATCCATAGTGGTTGCACCATTTTACACTCCCATCAACAGTGAATAAGGGTTCCAATTTCTCCACAACCTGACCAGCTCTTGATATTTGCTTTTCTGTTAAATTTTGCTATTCTTATGGGGGTAAGACAATATCTTATAGTTGTTTTGATTTACATCTTAGAGCTAGGGATTTTGAACACTTCTTTATGTGTTTGTTCACCATCTGAATGTCTTCTTTGGTGAAGTGTCTGTTTATATCCTATGACTATTGTGCAGTTGGGTTGTTCACTTTTATCTTGTTGTGGCAAACAAATATATTTCCTTAAGAAAAAAAAAAGCCCTGCTTAAAGTCAATGTCCTAGATGATGATTAATGTATTCTATAACCTCATATAGTCAGAAACTTTTTCTGAGAAATTGGGGAAAGTGCTATATGAATGCAGCATAAATTCTTAAATTATATCTGTATTCTTGTGTATATTTATCCTTATTCCTTCAAACTTAATGCACCTAACTGAGCAATGTTTGATGGATAATCAATTAAATTGGAAAAAAATTAAATACTATACTGATTAAGTCAATTGACTTTTTCCTTTACTTTGTCACTATTATATTTCAAATTTCCTGCTAAAACTGTGTGAGTCACAATCAAGTCTCAACAATCAATTTTGACATTTTAACTATTATATTTTCTTTTAATAATATGACTTTATTTCTGCTCTTTGTTGACCTTTTCACATTTTACACTGATATCATTCTGTATTTCACCTATCTTAAAATCTAACAAATATACCATTCTGTAATTACAGGACAAGGTTTTGAATGCAATTAGTATATTATTCCATTGAGTTGATGGAGTTCTTGATTGTTAGTTTTTTTTCTGCATATTTTTTTCACTTAAATTTAGCCTTTCACTAAATGTACTTACTAGTATGTAACATCTCAGTAAACTAAGAAAATATTATGAAAATATTTTAAAATTTAAAATCTTTCAAAACAAGTAAAGAACATTTTCCATTTGAATCTTTATTTTGTAGACATGTATAGATACTAATTTTTAATGTATTGTATAGCAGAGAAAACATTTTAAGGGGAAATTATTCTCAGTGAAAACAAAATTTTCTTCAACTAAGTCTCTACAAATAAATAACTGGAAATATACCTTAAAATTTTTAACATGTAGTTAAATGTAATATTTGAACAGATAAACAATTAAAAAGTTCATAAAAATATTCCATCTTTCAATCTCATTAAGTTGGCAGAATTATTATTATATTATTATTAATACAGTGTTGTTGTTGAGTACTCTGCGTTGGAACTAATCAATAGCTCATCCTCCAGTGTGTTTTAAGAAGCCATAAATTGCATGGGAGGAGAGTGTTCAGCCTTCTCCCAGAACAGCTGGTGGATTTGTACTGTATTCCTTTGGGATTGCAGTCCAGCTTCTTACCACTGGGCCACCAGAACTACGTTTAACTAAGAGAAATACTAGAACACCAGAACTTTGTTTACTAGGAAAAACGAAATGTACATTTGAAAAGTAGTGCACATGAAATTATAAATAACATCTCACTTTATTTTATCCATTTGGTATCAGACTGAGCCTCAATGGATTTTTTCTAATTAAATATATGATCAATTAAAATGATAAATATAAATATTAATGTAAAATATACATTTTTCCTAAAACCAATACGATTTTGGAAACAATGAACAACTAATAGATAAAACTATAAGCTACTAGTGTAACCACTATGGAAGGCTGTATGGCGCTTTCTTAAAAAGTTGGAAATAGAAATACCACTTGACCCAGCAATTCCACTACTGGAATTTACCCTAAAGAAACCATAACCACCACCGAAGTAGATAAATGCACACCCATATGTATTGCAGCTTTGTTTACAATAGCAGAGTTGGAAGCAGCCTAAGTGCCCATCAACAAACAAATGGATAGAGAAGCTGTGGTATATTCACACAATGGAATACTATGCTGTATTGAAAAACAAAAACTCATGAAATATTATGCAAAATGGGTGACCCTGGAGGACATTATGCTGAGTGAAATATATCAGTCACAAAAGGACAAATATTGCATAGAGCCACTGTTGTAAAATGGGACTGGCATTGGGGTTCAGGAAAGACAGAGAAGGAGTGGAGGAATGATGTATACTGCATTGAAACAGATGAGGGAGAGAACTGTTTAAAAGGGATATATGATTAAGTAGTATTGTCATGACAGGAGTCCAGAATGAAGGCAGCTCAGCGGAGTGGACTTGGGGGGAGGGATTTATATAACAATGAAAGAGTTTTTCTTTTACTTTTCAAGAAGAAGAGTGAATTGGGGGTTTGTGAACTGACTTCAGAAGCTGTGCTGAAAAATTGAATCCTATTAACTTCTCTAATAAAACACCACAACTGTGATTATGAGTCTATGCAGTCTGTGAGTTATTATAATGAATTTTGTAACCAGTGGAGCAGTTGTTATTGTTGTTGTTATGTGCCATCAACTCCCTTGTGGCTCATAGCGACCCTATGCATGAGAGCTCTAAATCCTGTTCTATCTTGCACCAACCTCATTCGCACAACCCCAATCACTGAATCAATTCATCTCATCGAGGGTCTTCCTTTCCTGCACTGTCCCTCCACTTTCCCAAGCATGATAGCCCTCTCCAAGGACTGGTCCCTCCTTGCAACCTGCCCAAATGATGTCAAATGAGACTCTGAACATTGCATTAGGGCACCGAGAAGCCAAAGCTAAAGGAAGAAACCAAGAAATCAAAGATCTGAACAAAAATTTTTGAAAGGCAGTTCGGAATAATAAAATGGAAATAAAAAAAATATCCAAAACTATCAAACAAAAAAAAAAGCACACTCACAGCTCGGGATGACAAAGCAAGATACTATAATGAAATGTGAAGAGAACTGGAGTCAGAAAATCAAAAGGGCCAGACTCACTGAGCATTTCTTAAGCTGAAAGAGTTGAAAAACAAATTCAAGCAATGGGTGGCAATACTTATGGATACTTTGGGTAGAAGGTTAAATGATCCCGAAAGCATTAAAAGAAGATGGAAGGAGTAAGCAAAGTCACTGTATCAGAAAGAATTGGCTGACAAAGAAGAATTTCATGAAATTACATATGAGCAAGAGCCTGTGGTGATGAAGGAGGAAGTTCAAGTTTCTCTGAAGGAATTGGCAAACAACAAGTCTATAGGAGTTGATGGAATACCAGTTGACATATTTCAATAAACAGATGCTGCCCTGGATGTGCTTACTAAGTTGTGTCAAGAAATCTGGAAGACAGCCAGGTGGCCAATTGACTGGAAAAGATCGGTATTTGTTCCCATTCCAAAGAAGGTGACCCAACATAGTGCAGAAATTATCGAACAATATCATTACTATCACATGCAAGCAAGATTCTGCTGAAGATTATCCAAAAACAATTGGAGCAATATCTCAACAGAGAAATGCCAGATGTGCAGACTGGATTTAGAAGAGGTCACGGTACTAGGGATATTGTAGCACATATTAGATGGATCTTGGCAGAAAGCGGAGAGTACCAGAGGAATGTCTATCTGTGCCTCATTGCCTATGCAAAGGCTTTGTGTGGATCACAACAAGCTACGGCTGACTTTGAGAAGAATGGAAATCTCAGAACATTTAATTGTGCTATGTGAAACCTATACTTGGACCAAGAGGCAGTCGTCAGAACAGAGCAAGGAGACACTATATGGTTCAAATTCAAAAAGGGATTCCGGCAAGGATATATTCGTCAGAACAGAGCAAGGGAACACTGCATGGTTCAAAATTGGGAAGGGCGTACACCAGGGATGCATCCTATCTCCATACCTCTTCAACCTATATGCAGAACAGATTATCCGGGAGGCTGGGCTCTATGAGGAGAAATGTGGGGTCAGGATTGGTGGACGATTTATCAAC
>NW_006399904.1:2746723-2747350 GCF_000299155.1 Elephantulus edwardii
TGGACCAATTGGCAGCGTCAGGATGGATGATGAAGAGATTGCGAGTGTTCACAGCTTCACTTTGCTCGGCTCCACAGTTAACACTCTTGGTACCAATATAAATAACGGTAAAATAATAGTGTGTTTTTATTGTTGTATGTTATTGAGTAAGAACTGACTCATAGCTGACCCTGCAGTAAATTTTCAGAGTGAGGAAATCACATGGGAGTTGTTTGCCTATAAATCTCATGAAACATCTGGTTCTTTTGAACCATATACTACATATGGGTTGACAGTACAAGTCTTTATCTCTAGGCTACCAGGCTAAATACTTAAGGCCTTCAGGAAGCTAGTAAAAAAATTATGATGGTGAGTGTTTGGAATAATGCCTTTATGTATTTTCAACTTATTTCAAAGTAATACGAAAATTAAAAGAATCCTTGAAAGATGTACATTAAATAGTCTAAGGATGTTTTAAATGTTTTAAGATGTTTTAATTTTTAAAGAGCAAAATAATTTAAAAAAATAAAAAAAGACATCTGTAACAGAAAGTCAAATCAACCTGAACATTTAAACATGCCCATCAAATATAGAATAAGTTGTTGTTGTTGTTGTTATGTGCCATCGAGTCGTTTGCGACTCATAGCA
>NW_006399904.1:2747450-2762711 GCF_000299155.1 Elephantulus edwardii
ATAGAAAGAGAATTGATGCCTTTGAGCTGTGGTGCTGGAGAAGAGTGTTGAATATACCATGGACTGCTAGGAGAACAAACGGGTTTGTCCTGGAGATGGTGAAGCCAGAGTGTTCCCTGGAGTCAAGGATTCTAAAGTTTCATCTGACATACTTTGGGCATGTTGCAAGGAGGGACTGGTCCTTGGAGAGGGACATCATTTTTGGGAGAGTGGAGGGACGGCACAGGAGAGGAGGACCCTTGATGAGATGGATCGATTCTGTGATTGGTGTGGTGGAAAGGAGTGAGTCGAGATGGTAAGGTTGGCACACAACAGAGTGGCATTTAGGGCTCTTGTATCTAGGGTCACAATGAGTCGCATGCGACTCAATGGCACATAACAACAAACAACACCAACATACATAGAGTTACATAAGCAAACAGTTCAAACCCACCAGCTGCTCTGAGGGAAAAGAGCGGCAGTCTCCTCCTGTACAATTAACTAACTGTCTCTGCAAACCTAAGGGAGGGTCAGCCATGGGTTTGTTCTGACTCAGCAGTCGTTGTTTGATTGCCTTCGAGTTGAGCACAACTCATAGCGACCATATGAACAAAAGGCCTGAAGCTCTTCTATAATAATTGATATTTATCAAAGTTCAGATTTTCCAGAGGCATGCTGTTTAGGAAGTGGATGCCATTCGTGCTTCAAAACCAGTCTTAAACTTGGAGCTCCACAAAACACTGCCCACCATGGGTAACTGTTATGGCATTTGACACCCTAGTGGCACAAGGTTCAGCATCACAGCAACCCCAGGTTATCTTAGTACAGCATATTGACAGAAGAATGTTGTACCATTAAGAAGAATGTTCCTCCAAAACATAATACTAATTTTAAATACAAAGTCCCTCCCCGAGTTCTTGTTAACTCTAAACTAGAGGCTTAAATAAAAAACAACAAATATAGTATTTTGTGGTTGTTATATGCCATTGAGTCGCCTGTGATGTACAGGGATCTAAAGCACAGCAGCTCTGAAGTCTTGCCCTGTCTTGAGCCAGTCACACTAATTCTGACACACCAACACCCACTGCCCCAAGTTACTGACTCAATCATCTCTTCTGGAGTCTTTCTCTCCTGCGCTGTCCCTCCACCCTTCGAAGGATGATGTCCTTCTCCAAGGACCAATATCTCATGGCCACATGCCCAAAGTATTTGAGGTGGAGCTTCATAATCCCAGCCTCCAAGTGACTCAACAGTATACAACAATAACGACAACAGACATAAGTAGAAATTGACTCAAAAGCACTTACCAATGGAGGTTTAAAATATACTTAATAGTTCAGAAGTAAAATAAATTTACAAATGGAAACTTGGTTTAGAAATAAAGTTTCACTTTTTTATCACGGTCATTAACAAAAATTATGAATTTACTATGCAGAACATAATAACTTTTATTTTAAATTAATTTTATTTTGGAAGATGCATAGCTAAAATGTCAATGTGAACATTGCTAAAAAGTAAGTAGAAAACAATTATAAATGGTTTACAATATATACTTCTAGTTGTAAATAATAGTAAAGATTGTTTTCAAAAAGCATATAATAGTATATGTTACTTGAGGTTTTATTTAAACTTACTACACATAAATTGTAAAAATATGAATGAGGGTGATTCTAGGTTTATGCAAAGATTCTGAAACTTGAAAATCATAAGCAATGAATATCTATTGGTGGGGTTTAAATTATCTTCCATCAAATAAATTTTGCTAGAAAGTCATTTGTTAATTTTGGGTGGTTTAGTTTGGGTGGGTTTTATTATTATTATTATTATTATTATTATTCCACCAGTTCCATGAAGATAGTGAAGGTCCCCTGGTTTACTCACAGTAATATGCATTCATTAAATATTTAGTAAATACTTATTAAATTGATCTGGACACTATTCTTATTCCTCATCACTGCCACTCTTTCCTAGAATTAATTTATCCTTTCCCCATAGATACATAAAAATTGTTATTTGGGTGATGAGAATTTTTTACCCAGTGGACATATCGGGTAATGGGAAAGAATTTCTTGATAGAAACTTGACACAGTTCTTTCTCTCATGGCAGGTTTCCATCTAGCCTCATGGAGCCAAGTTTTTACACTCAGGACTTGAAACATAGGCTGTCATTATAATTATGCTATTGGAAATTCCCTCCATGACACTTTTGATTTGGCAAGTGCATCTGGTCACAACTCAGTGACTTAATTAGGCAATCACATCAAACCTTTAACCCAACTGTTTAAATGATTAAACGGATGACATTTAGAATTCTTTTTCCAGAAGAAAATGTAGAAACATGATACTTCAATAACATGCAGCATTAATATTCATTATTTAATGGAACAAAAAGTCTAGCGATTTTTTGTTTGTTTTTAAATTCAGGAGAGATGCATCAGCATTCTTGCATATGTACAATCAATGAAATTTCATTAGACTTGTCCCTGAAGGCCTCTGGCAGACCACTTGTTTACACTTTGCCTTGCCTATCATCTCACCACAGTGTAAAGAAATAAAACTTCAAATATTCACATGACCTAAAACACTTGAAATGTTAACCAACAGAAGCAGATATGTTTGTTTATGGACTGTTTGCTGTTGAAAGTTTTCTCCCACTTCCTTTTACCCCACTGGAAAGAATTAAAAGAGGTCTAGTTACATAAATTTCAGGAAAACTTAAATAATAGTACTTTCTTTACCTAGTTTTGGTGTTAGGATTATGCTTGCTACATAGAATGACCCTGGGAGTGTTTTTTCTTTTTATATTTTTAAAATAATTTCAGTAGAATTGGTGATAGGTCCTCTTTGATCATTTGGTTGATTCAACTGTGAAGCCATGTGGACAGGGACTTTTTTGAGGGGAATCTTTTATGACCTCTCAATTTCTTCTTTTGTGATGGGTTTGTTCAAGTGTTCTACAACTGTCTGTATAAATCTGGGTAGGATGTGAGTTTCCAGAGAGTATAAATTTTTATTATATTCCATTATTGGTTCAATTTCAGCTGCTTCTGTTGCAATATCACCTCTTTTATTTCTTATTAGAGTTATTTGTGTCTTCTCTTTTTTTTCTTTTGTTAAGTTTGCCAGAGGTTTGTCTATTATATTCACCCCAAAGAACCAGCTCCTGATTTGTTGATTGTTTCAATTGTCTTTTTCTCTTATACCACTGATTTCAGTCTTTGTCTATGTAATTGCTTTTCTTGTACAGGTTGCGAGATTAGCTTGTTGTTCTTTTTCTGTGTACTAGAGGTGTTCAGTTGTTTATTTTGCCCCTTTCTTTTTTTATATATTTTTGCTTATTGCTATGAACTATCCCCTGAGCATTTCCTTAGCTGTGTCCCAGAGGTTTTGATATCAAATAGGGAAATTATAACCTCTTCAATAAATGGTGCTGACAAAACTGGACATCTCCCTGCAGAAAACTAAACAGGATCCACATCTCATACCATAAACGAAAATGAAGGCGAGGTGGATCAGAGATCTATGGATAAAACCTAAGATCATAAGAGACAAAATTGGGCCAAATTTAGAAAGTTTATTGTTAGGTGTTGTTGAGTACAACTCATAAGAACTCATAAGAAAACCTGACCTGAAGTCTGCCCTATCCTCACCATATCAGTCCATCTCATTGGGGTCTGTTGCTCCTTTGTCAATCAACCCTTTATCTTTCCAAGTATGAGGTCCCTTCTTGAAGAATAGCCTTACCTAGCTACATTTCCAAAGTATGAAAGATAAAGCTTTACCATCTTTGTCTCCATGGAGTCTTCTGCCTATACTTTTTCGAAGCCTTTTTTGTTCTTTTGGCAGTCTACAGGATATTCAGTACTCTTCTCCAGAACCACAAATCAAAAGAATCAATTCTTCTGGTATCTTTATTCAATGTCCAGATCTCTGATGGATAGCAGGTGATTTTAGAAGACCATGGCTTGAATCAGGCACACATTAGTCTTCAAACTGACATCATTGCTCTTCAGTAATTTGTAGAGGTCCTTGACACAATCCTTGCCTAACAAAATATGTATTCTGATTTCCTAACAGCTGATTGTTGAGGGTATTGATTGTTGAGTCAAGCAAAATGAAATCATTAACAGCTTCAATCATTTCTCCATCTATTAAATGCTATTTGTTTGACTATTGGTTTTGTGATGAGGATCTTTATCTTCTTGATATTGAGATGTAATTCATACTGAAGGGTGTAGTCTTCTTTAGCAAGTGATTTAGTGCCCTTTCAAAAAACCAAATAGTATTATTTGCATGACACGGGTTGTTGATGCTTATGACACATTTCTCTTCATGGAGTCCAGCTGCTCAACATACATATTGAATAGGTATGCAAAAAAAAATACAACCCTGACGCCCACTCTTCCTGATTTTAAACCAACTAGTGTTCCCTTGCTCTGTTCATATAACAATTTATTGGTTTAGAATCAATTTCTAATGATCACTTTTATGTGTTCTGTGATTCTCATTCTTCTCAATGTTAGCCATAATTTGTTATGACCCACATAATCAAATGCCTTTGCATAGTCAATAAAATACAAATAGACATTCCTTTTCTATTTACTGCTTTCAATCATGATTCTTCTGACATTGGCAATGATATAGCTGGCCTAGCCATTAGCCTAGTCATTGGTCTAGTCAATGGCATAAGTAGACTTGCAAATATAGCAGAAATGTACAGTCAGGATAAGATTTAAAAAATTCAAATACCTGTCTATATAAAAATCTTTTTCCAATAGGGTCAAAAGGTAATCTAAAGACTACAAAAATAGGTGGCAATGGCATTTCAGACAGAATTTGCTTATTAAAAGTTGATAGAATATTACAGGGCTTCCACGAGAAAAAGTCTGATAACCCAATAACAAAAAAAGACAAAAGACAAGAAAAGACTTCACAAAAAGAAACACTCAGTAGGTTAACAATAAATGGAGAAATGTTCCAAGAGTCTGGCAATGAGAGAGATGCAAATGAAAACAATGATGAGATACAATTTCACTCCAGTAGCAATAGCAAAATTTAACAAGACAGCAAGTAAAAAATTTTGGAGAGGATTCAGAGAGATTGGAACCTTCCTGCACTGCTAGCTGAATTGTGAAAATGTACTACCACTCTGGAAGGAAGTTTGGCATTTCCTAAAAACCCGAACATAGAAATCCTGTAAGACTCAGCTATTCCCTGTTAAGAATATAACCCACTGAAATAACGGATACATGTATTGATATATGTACATCTATGCTCAAAGCAGCATATTTTGCAATAACCAGAAAAGGGAAATAGTCCAAATTCCCATCAACACACCAATGGTTTGAGAAATGATGGTACATTCACACAATGGAACACTAAGTAGCACTAAGGAACAATAATTCTGTAACATACTATATAGATCCTTAGAGTATTTAGAGAAAATTATGCTGGGTGAACTAATTCAGTCTCATAAGGATAAATACTGTGAAAGACTACTAGTGTAAAAATAGAAGGATAACTGATCAAGATGTATAAAAATATTCAAAAGAGAGAAGAGGGTGGGAAAGGGGAAGGAGGGAAATCATTAAGATAGAAGAAGTTATAGATGATATAATGTGAGAGTATAGATGTTATAGGAGTTATAGATGAATAGATGTGGGAGTAAGGAATGGGGAATTGAAATGACAGGGTAGTAATAGGCATAGACAAATAGTAATTAATTTTATAAAATGTAATACATATTAATGTATAAAACATAATGTACATAAATGAAACATAATGTAAATGATATGTTATGCAAACCAATAAACTATTAGAAGGAAAAAACAAACAAAAATATTTTTTTAAATATTGAAATTTGATATTTGTTTTCTGGATTCTCAGTTTCTCTGTCTCTTAAAAGAAGATGAAAATAAAACTTAATCATGGATTTGTCATAAAATTATGTTAAAATTTGAACAGTATGTAGGAATCCAGGTGTATCTTAACCTCAGAAACAAAATTACAAGAAGGGGAACAAAGAGGAGACATCTCCTAAAATGGGTATATAGTTTTAGGTTTTTTAAAAAATTATTAACCCATTTTTATGTAATTATTAAAAAAGAGAAGCAAGAAAGAAAGACAGCCCAGATCTTTAGCAAGTCTGACTAATCTACTTTCCAAGACAGGATTCAAGCTTGTGGATCACAGGATCTCTATGAGTCTCACTTGACTCAACAGCACCTAACAATAACGACATATCTATTCTACTATAATTTTTTGTTAATATTCATATACCATATGATATGTGCCAGGCTCTGTAATGCTATGCATAGGTTAACATAAAGCACTACTTTAAGAAAAAAAAGGTCTCATTGTTGGTGCTGCAATGGAGACAAATTAGACCCTCATCAGTATTACTGTCCTCAGCTAATTCCTTCAATCTGGAATACTCTATGCCAAGAGCACCTCTTCTGTGTGATTCTAACTAACAGGCATCATCATCGGGACTACCCTTTTGAGCCAAAGGCTAGGGGCTCACCCGACCACTCGATAGTGCACATTGACCACCTCCAGTTCATTTAAATCATCCAAGGTAACTGGATTCAGTAAGTGAACATAGGTGAGATCTGGTTCTATGTTGACGCTTCATCGTTGCCAAAAATTGAAGCTAGAAGTCTTTCTATTCTAGCACAACATAGTCAGTAGATATGGACAGAAGGTCACCTTGGATAAGGACTCTCTTTCCTGCTGGGATTGAGACCCATGAATTTTAAAACTCTTTCAATTAAAGGCGTAACTACTTTTGTCTTCCCCATACATTTCTAAGAATTATATATTTTGGATCTAGTTTACTGAAAAATGTTATATTTCCTATTTCATTATTGTTGTTTTTGTTTGTTCTTGAGGAAAATCTGATATATAGTTATCCCATTTTACACATAGAGGTGACATATAAATTTTCTAGACTGTAATATTTATAAAAGTAGATCACCATGTCTTGTCTTCATGGAATACCTTGTGAGGGTTGAACAACTAATCTTTCACTTAATAACCAAGAACTTATCCCTTATATGATTCCTAATGTTATAATTATAAATACTTATTACTGTCATTTCCGTCTCTATTCACAGTGGTACTATAGGACAAAGAAGAATGACATTATTAGGGCTTCCCAGACTTCCCCTTCATGGAAGACTTCTTCATCTCTCTCTTTAAATATGTCTAGTGGATTCAAATGACCTATCTTTTGGTTAGCAAGCAAAAGCCTTAGACACAGAGCCATCAAACTATTAATTATACATACTTACATCTAAAACTTCAACTCCCCAAAAGATAGCTTTTATGTAACATTTATTTATGTAGTGTTTTATATAGGGGTAGGAAAAAGGCATTAGAGAAGAGAAGTATGGTCTTCTTTACACAATAACTTTTCACTATTGCCAACTTACATACTGATAGATAGGATGGCACATGAAGTGAGAGATGGTGCTAAGACTTAGAGAACCCAAGACTGTGGATAGGCAGCTTTAGTATTAACCACCTGAGGAGCAGAAGTGAAACAAACTCTTTTATTCCTTTGATATATTAAAGGAAGATTATCTTTGAAAGGATAGGCAAACAAAGAGAGTATCAATAGTATATGAGCATAGTAAATTTTTCAAGGACACTCTAATTTAAAACAGTGCTGCATTAATGCAATTTAGTGGAAAGTGGGAACAGCAGGTAGAAGATAACGATAACATTTTGACAAGTTAGTGTTTCTTGAGAAAAAATAGTTGAACTGTATGACAGCAAGTGACCCTGTGAGAAGCAGCTTTGATTATTCTAAAACACAGAATATCTAATTTTTATAGAATTTAACAAACTCAAGATTATTCATGCTGTCCGCCAGTTTAGAAAAAGGAAATATTAGCACTAGCAAAAGGAATGCACAGAATTAATTTCAAACAAATAGGATATAATTTAAAGCAGTGTTACACTTAGATTCATTGTTAAAAAAAGAGCATTTCAAGATCTTTTTTTAAATACAACTTAATGTAGCATAGTACCCACACACCTAATGAGACTTGATAGTTATAATATCATGTCAGTGATAGGGAAATATCCAGAATTTATAAGTAGCTATGACTTACTGAAATTTACATAGTATTCACTAATGCCAAAACTAGATGTTTTTACCAACTTTTGCAGTCTAAAAATGATTAAATATACAATTAAGATACATTGATAACTAGTGGTGTTTAATGTGAAATCTGAATATTAATCAGAAATTGAAAAATAAGGGTTGGGGATAGAATTAATGATGGATATCTTGTATCAAAATATTCGAGGATCAATGACTTATTTATTGAAAACACTTTATTCCTAAGTACATGAACAGTAACTCTACATGTAAATATTGGCAGATGAAATGTAAAGGAATCAAATTGGTTAAATCTGTGGAAGGAAAGTTGTTGTTGTTGTTATGTGCCATCGAGTCCCTTGCGACTTACAACGACCCTGCGTACAACAGCCCTAAACTCTGCTCTGTCCTGTGCCAATTGCACTGCCTCTGACACACCCATCCTGATTATCCCAGTCACTGAATCAATCCACCTCATAGAGGGCCTTCCCCTCCTGTGCTGTCCCTCGACCCTCCCAAGCATGATGTCCTTCTCCAAGGACCAGTCTCTCCTTACAACGTGTCCAAAGTATGTTAGATGGAGCCCCAGAATCCTTGCCTCCAAGAAGCAGTGCAGTTTGGAAATAATGGGGGGAAAAATCAATATCAACAGTTAGAACCAGCCTGAGGCTGACTTGAGAAGACCATCAGTTGCTTAATTTGAGGCCAAAGAAAATAAAAAAATAAAAAAAAACCAAAACAGAAAAACTATCCTTCTCAAAGTGGGATTGACTATATTCCTCCTAAATTTAGAGAACATCTTACCTGTAGTTTGAGGCATTAAACATGAAGGAGTAAAGACCTCACAAACTGTAAAATGATATAAAAGATAGGATACATGAAGGAAGCAAAAGGTCATTTAAAAGAAAGAAAAGATAAAAATAAATGAAACATTTATCTCTGAAATATTATCCATATTGTTGTCGTTGTATGTACTGTCACATTTATCATAACTCATAATAACACTAACAACAGATCTGAAATCTGCCCTATACTATGACATTGTCAGAACCATTATCATTTTCAAATCTTTTGTTGCAGTAATTGGGTCCGTCTATCTTGGTGTGAATATTCGTTTCTCCTTGTTTCTTTAACTATTCCAGTATGGCAACTTTTCCCAAGGATTGGCCCCTTCTGACAAAATGCCTACAGTATGTGAGATGAAGTTTTTTCCTCCTTGCCTTTCAGAAGCACTCTGGTTGAACTTCTACCAAGATTGACTTATTTGTTTTTTTAACAGGTCATGGTATGTTCAGTACTCTTCTCCAACTTTTTAAAATTTTTTAATTTTTTTTTTTTATGTCATCCTAATGTCAATAGTTGTAGAGGAGCTTCAGGCCTTTTGTTCATAGGGTTTCTATGAGTCATGCTCCACTCAAAGGCAATCAACAACAACAAGGTTGCATGTTTGTTTGGTTGGTTTTTTCTTTCTTTAATGTTCAATCTCAAATCTATAGTCGAGATGGTCTTATACATACAGTACTTAAAAAGAACGCTAGAATGTATAAAGTAAAAGGGTTGAAAAAAGACCTCAAAGGCAGCATAAAAAGACAAAATTTAGTATTAAATTTTGGAAAAGCCTGTAAGAAAAGGAAGAATATTGTCAGCATTTTTCAAAAGGGAAAGAAACAAACTATAGAAAATTTGGAAACTGCAATTTCAAAACTGAAGGATTCAATGAACAAAATATTGAACTACTTGGGAAACATCAAAAGAATATGGGTGTAATGAAAAGTCACTGTACCAAGAAGTGTGGATTACATTTGGGATCCAGTGTCAGAGAAGAGATGATAAAGAAGCTCAATAGCATCTGTCAGAACAAGCCCAGGGGCCAAATATGGAACAGACCATCAATTATTCATATAGAAGTTCAAACTGAAGCTGAAGAAAATTAAAGTTAGCCTACAGGAACCAAAATACAACCTTGAGTATATCTCACTTGAATTTTGAAAAATCTCAAGAACAGGTTTGGTGCACTAAATATTAATGATTGAAGATCAGAAGAGTTACAGAAGGACATCAAATACAAAGAAATCAAAAAGTCATTAAAAAGATGATAAAAGAGGCCGAAATTCCTATCAGGACAGCCTTCAAAGTTTGCTATAGAATATAGAAACTCTTAAGTGAAAGGAAGAATTGTTGAAATAAGAGAACTGAACAGAATATTTCAAGAGCCCTCAAAAAACAAAAAGTATTATATTGAAATGTGCAAAGACTTGGAATGAAAAAAAAGAACATATTTGGTATTTCTCAGACTAAAATAATTTAAATATTGAAGCCTAAGTTGCAATTCATAAGGATTCTATGAGCAAAATACGGAATAACACAAAATACATGAAAGAATAAAAGAACATGAATGAATTACACAGAATAAAAAAAAACCAAAAACTTCAAGAAACAAAATTGGTTAATGGTCTGTTATTTTAGGAGCTAAAATAAAGATAACTGGCAAAAATGGCCTTCAAGAAATGATAAACTATCATTTGGGTTTCTTTCAACAGACAGATATAGCCCTAAATATGCTCACTTGTTTGTTGTTGTTATGCGCTGTTGAATCCCTTGCAACTCCTAGGGACCCTAAGCACAACAAACCTAAAACCTGCTTTAGTCTGTGTCAAATTTATTGTCTCTGACACCCTACCCCCACCAACCCAGTGACTGAATCAATCCATTTAATTGAGGATCTCCCTCTCTTGTGTTGTCCCCCCACCCACCCAAGCGTGATGTCCCTCTCCAAGGACTGTCCCTCCTTGCAACATGCTCTAAGTATGTCACAAGAATCTTCAGGATCCTTGCCACCAAGGTGCAGCTTGTTTCACCCTCTCTAGGACAAATGTGTATGTTCTCCATGGTATATTCAACACTCTTCTTCAGCACTACAGCTCAAAGTCATCAATTATCTATCATCCCTAGTCACTGTCCACCTTTCTGACACATAGCAAGTAATTACAAAGATTATTGCCTCACTCATTTATGCAAAGGAATTTGGAAGTCAACTATTTGGCCAAATGACTTGGGGAGAATTTTTTTGTGCTCATTTTTAAAAAAGATGATGCAACAAATAAGGAAATTATCAAACTGTATCATTAATATTACAAGACTATAAAATCTTGCTGAGTATTCAAAAACTGTTGAGACAGTTCATGGACAGAGAACTTGCAGAAGTCCAAACTGGATTCAGAAGAGGCCATGGGATAAGGAATATCAGCTCTGCCATGAGATGGCAATTGGCTGGAAACAGAATATGCAAGAAAGATGTTTGTGCTTCATCAACTATGGAAAAGCATTCTATGCAGATTATAATAAATTATGGATAACATTACAAAGAATGAGAGTTCCAGAACACTTACTTGTGCTCATCCAAAACACAGATTAAGAAACAAATTGTTCAAACAGAACAAGAGGATACTGCGTGGCTTAAAATCAAGAAGGTGTGTATCAGGGTTGTATCATTGCATGGTGTATAGCTGGAGCTTGGGAAAATGTTATCAACAACAAGTGTTACGCATATGACACAATCTTGCTGAAAATGAGGAAGACTCCAGTCATTTATTAAACACAAAACCTTTCTTTGGTATGGAAATGAACCAATAAACAGTATGATAAACAGAGAAAAGATTGAGGTTCTTAAGACTTTTATTTTATTAGATCCACAGTAGCAGTAAAAAAAAAAAATTAAATCCCATTTTGAATTGGGCATATATACTGTCAAGGACCTGTTTAAAATGTGAAAGAGCAAGGATATCACCTTAAGCACCATAGTGTGCTGACTCAATCTATAATTTCAATGACTTCATATGTTTGTGAAAGATAGAAAATGAGTAAGGAAAACCAAAAACTCATTGTGGTATTTGTGAAAAAATTTGACT
The DNA here is from genome assembly GCF_000299155.1 of Elephantulus edwardii. Lineage (NCBI taxonomy): Eukaryota > Metazoa > Chordata > Mammalia > Macroscelidea > Macroscelididae > Elephantulus > Elephantulus edwardii. The sequence goes on from NW_006399904.1 coordinate 2,759,445, forward strand.
ATACCATGAACTGAAAAAAAAAAAAACACCCCAAATTTTCCTTAGAAGAAATGTTGGCAGAATTCAGAAACAAAAAGGGTGAAACATTTTGTCAAAAATTTGGACTTGTTATCAGGAGGGGATATTTCAAAAAGAAGGATATGATGTAATATTTGGGAAAAACAGTGGATGTGGAAGAGAGAGGATTCCAGGAAGAGGTGAATTTGTACCCAGGCTTTGTGGGGATGGTGCAGGATTGTTATTAAATGTTATCAATTTGAGTATGACTCACGGTGATCCTATGAACAACAGATCTGAACCCTGTCCTATACCATCTTCATCATCATTGACACTAAGGGGACACTGTTATAATCACTGTGTCATTATGTTAGGGGTCTTCCTCTTTTTAGCTGTCCCTTTCCAAGGAATAACCTCTCCTAGTAACATATCCAAAGTAAGAGAAACTTACAAAATAAGAGCTTCCTTATATTTGCCACCAAGTAACATTCTGGCTGCACTTATTATGACAAAGTGATTTGTTCTTTGACAGCCCATGGAATGTTGTTGTTATTATTGTTATGTGCCGTCGAGTTGCTTGCGACTCATAGGGACCCTATGTACAATAGCCCTAAACTCTGCTGTGTCCTGTGCCAATTGCACCATCTCTGACACACTCATCCCGTTTACCCCAGTCACTGAATCAATCCACCTCATAGAGGTTCTTCCCCTCTTGCACTGTCCCTCCACCCTTCCAAGCATGATGTCCCTCTCCAAGGACCCCTTGCAGGATGAATCTGTTTGTTTTCCTAGCAGTCCATGGTACCCTCAATACTCTTCTCCAGCACCAGAGCTCAAAGGCATCAATTTTCCTTCTGTCCTCCTTAGTCATTGCCCAACTATCTGATGCATAACAAGTGATAGCAAAGACCATGGCCTGTATCAGATGCACCTTAGTCTCCAGAGAGACACCATTGCTCTTCAGTACTTTGGAGAGGTCCCTAACAGCAGACTTTCCAATGGTAATAGGTCTTTTCATTTCCTGGCTACTGGTGCCAAGAGTGTTGAATCTAAGGCTATAATTTTACCTTCATACTTCTAATAATATTTTGCCTGATTTTTTACAGTAGCTATTTCCCCTGTACATACTTTCACGTACTTTAACATTCATTTCTACCATAAGACCTTTCAGAACATAAATCATATATTGCATTTTCTTATTTAAAATCATACAGTGTCTTTCTTTAGCACTTGAGATAAAATGCACATGTCTTACCAGGAACCACAAGGTCCAGCATGCCAAAGCTTCTAACCAATTCTTCAAATATCATATCCAAGAGTTTAATATTCACAACCCCAGCTTCAAGTGTCCTATCTAATATAGTTGATTTTTCAATGTGCTTTTTATGCCTTAGAGTTGTTCTCTAAACTGCTAGTTTTCTATTGTTGTTTGCTGTGTTCTATCGATTTGGAATTGACCCAGAGCAGACTCTTCAGCAGGTTTTCAGAGGTAATAATTGCACAGGAGGAAACGGCCCATCCTTCTCCGGAGGAGCAGCTGGCCGATTCAAACTACAGGACTGCAGCATAGTCTTACCACTAGGCCGCACAAGTATGTGTTGGCTGTGGCCGAACAAGGAGTTTGGATAGCTTGCTCCTAAGTAAATAAAGTAAATGGGGAAGTAAAGGGGGAAAATCATGAGGTGGGCAGAAAGAGGGGATGAGCATATTTGGAAAAATCCAGTGGCAACATGAAAATAGAGGTAATGGTGGGCATAGACCAATGGTGATTATAATTTTATGAAACATATGGGAATAGTCATATGAAACACCATATAATTGAAGGAATTTGCAATATATATATATATATATATATATTTCTGCCCACCAATTTCTGAGACCTCATGATTTTCCCCCTTCCTACTCTGACTGCCCCATCTCCCCTTTCCGTCTTAGGCTTTCACACATCTTTCTAGTTATTATTCTGTTTTTCCAATAATGGTCTTATTCAGTATTTGTCTTTATGTAACTGAGTTAGTTCACTCAGCAAAATAATCTCCAGTCTCTCCTATATTATGTAGGGTGTTTTTTAAATCATTGCTCCTGAGTTTTGATGGGCATTTATGCATTCCCAAGAAGTGCAATTTAGGATCCTTATTTCAAATATCAATTTTAACTTTGTAAAGAAACTGCCTGGGCCTCAAAAAGACCTATTATAGATGCATAAAATTACTTTTCACATTAACCTTGCATTTATATCAAAGAAGGAACTTTGTATTCACATCAACGATATTCACTTGTTTTATCAGAAGCATTACTAAGAGGAAAGAAAGACTATAAATGTCATAGGAGTAACAAATCCTAAGTTTAAAAAGTCTGAGAAACCCACAAACTTTGTCTCCGTATGATGCTAAAAGTCATTCCCTAATTTGTTTTGAGATATAATACCTGACTTATAAAAGATTTACTACTGCTTTTCACAAGCATTTACCTAATCTTGAGGATAATCGAATATGCCCTAAATTGGTAAGAAACTTAGGCAACTTAAATTCTATTGAGAAACGAAAAAATATTGTGGCTACATTGGGTAGCAATAGCATTAGCATACAAATATTCATTTGTAACTTCTCTGTAATCTTCCTCAAAAGATAAAGTTAAAAAATGAGCAATGAAAAACCCATAGCTGTACATTGTTTTGCAATGTATAACAGAAGGGGGAGATGAGAAAGACTGGATGCCATTATTGGAAGCCCAGCTCGCTCGCGAGTGGGTTTCAGGGTTATTAAAGAGTTCAGCCTGCAAACAGGTAACTCTCTGGTTTAATATAAAAGAGAAACCTTTGTCCAGAAAAAAAAAAAATTACAGAAAGAAAGGATTAAGTGGATGAGAGAAAGGAGAAAGAGGGAGAGAGAGGGAGAGGAAAAAAGAGGGAAGGGGAGGGGGAGAGGGAAAGAGGGAGAGATGAAAAGAGAGAGAGCAAGGGGTGGGGGAGGGGGATGAAGGGAAGGGGAGAGGGAACAAACAAAATGAACCTACTCTAAGGCAGCAGCTCACTGTGGTTGAAGCTTATATGGAACAGTGCTAGATGTCCTGGATTTCTTTTAAAAGAGAGAAATTTTCTTTTTACAAAGCCTGAGCAGAAACTAAGTTTTGAAGACACATACACATACATATATATTTTAAGGTATATATGTACCATGGACTGCCAGGAAAACAAACAGATTCATCATGGAGAGGATTAAACCAAGCTACTCCTTGGAGGCAAGGATTCTGGGGCTTCATCTGACATAC
>NW_006399904.1:2763011-2772124 GCF_000299155.1 Elephantulus edwardii
ATATATATATATCTCATGACATAATTTAGTTAAAAGAGATCACAATGTCAAAAATGCTTCAGCAGAATTAAAAATAGTCTACATATATAGAGTGAAAACACTATTGTTATTCTATATCTATGTGACCTGGTACACAATACAAGTTTGAATAAACAAAGAAAAGAGATTCAAACAATGTTCTGTTATTGCAATAAGGTTCTTTATATTTACCCCAAAGTGCAATGTGTCTTTTTGCTCGTATATACACATAAGGGAAAATCTATTAAAATTTTGATGAAAAATATTTTTGTAGTGGCAAAAGCCAATTTCTAAAATTAAAAAAATAACATAGAATGCAAGCAGTGTACAAAATAAGGAAAAGAGTCAAAGTTGCAGTTTATGATGTGAATTAAACTGTCTCACTGTCCTCAAATTGGAACCAATTCATAGTTGAGCTCCCCTGTGTGTTCAAGGCTGTAAGTCACATGGTTTAGATTGACCAACTTTCTCCCGTGCAGTTCCTGGTGGATATGAAGTACCAGGGAAGAAATGGTCTTGGGTTAGCAGTGTAAATCTGACAGATTATGCCAACTGAGTTATTATGAATAATGCATGGAGATGTGAAAGTGGGCCCATACATAACACTTTAAAAACTCACTGGTGTTGAACGGAGTCTGACTTTCCATGTTGACTTTGTATTGTGTTTCTGAGTCTATAAAACCTTAATGGGAAAAGGCTGCCTTATCCTTTATTCACATAGAGAAGTATGCTGTTTAGCTCTTCTGTCAGACAAACTAATGAAATATTTTGAAAAAACACGAGATTATAATACTAAAATTATTGAACAATTACTACATGTACAAAAACTTATGTGTGCGTATGTAGGTGTGTAGTGGAATGAGGAGATATGTACTTTGTACAAACAAAAATCCTTGCCGGGGATCTCAAGCTGTTGTTATTTGTTGTTATGTGCCATCGAGTCGCTTCCGAAACATAGTGACCTATGTCAACAGCCCTAAACTCTGCTGTGTCCTGTGCCAATCGCACTGTCTTTGACACTCCCATCCCGATTATCCCAGTCACTGAATCAATCCACCTCATAGAGGCCTTCCCCTCCTGCGCTATCCCTCCACCCTCCCAAGCATGATGCCCTTCTCCAAGGACCGGTCTCTCCTCACAACACATCCAAAGTATGTTAGACAGAGCCTCAGAATCCTTGCCTCCAAGTAGCCACCCGGTTTAACCCTTTGCAGGATGAATCTGTTTGTTTTCCTAGCAGTCCATGGTACTCTCAATACTCTTCTCCAGCCCCACAGCTCAAAGGCATCAATTCTCCTTCGATACTCCTTGGTCATTGTCCAACTCTCTGATGCGTAACAAGTGATTGTGAAGACCATGGCCTGTATCAGACGCACCTTAGTCTCCAGAGAGACACCATTGCTTTCCAGTACTTTGGAGAGGTCCCTAACAGCAGACCTTCCCATGGCAATCCACCTTTTAATTTCCTGGCTACTGGTGCCAAGATTGTTGACTGTGGAGCCAAGCAAACTAAAGCTGTGAACAATCTCAAATCTCTTCACCATCCATCCTGATGCTGCCAATTGGTCTAGTGGTGAGAATCTTTGTGTTCTTGATATTGAGCCTCAATAAGTATTGGAGACTGCAGTCCTTGACCCTCTGCATCAGATGCTTCAGGTCCTCCTCATGAGAGATCTCAAGTATACTACATTTAAGAGTTAATTTTGCTCATTGCAACATTCTGATAATCTTTCACCAGATTTTGAAGTCTTACTTGCTGTTATGTGCCATCAAGTTACCTGTCACTCATAGTGACCAATATGTACATTGGCTCTAAAGCCTGCCATACCCTGAACCAATCTCATTGTCCCTGACAGACCTGATCCCATATCTCTAGTCACTAACTCAATCCATCTCATCCTGGATATTCCTCTCTTGTGCTGTCCTTCCAAAAAATTATGTCCCTCTCCAAGAGCTGGTTTCTCCTGGCCACATGCCCAAAATATGTAAGGTGGAGCTTCAAAATCTTGCCTCCATGGAGCAACCTGGGTTCACCCTCTCCAGAACAGACCCATTTGTTCTCCTGGGAGTTCACAGTATGTTCAACACTCTTCTTCAGCACCACAACTCAAAGACACCAATCCTTCTTCTATCATCCTTAGTTATAGTCCAGCTCTCGGATTCTAACTTCTCAAAATTTAATGTGCTAGATTCTATGACAGAGAGTTGGACAATGATCAAGGAGGATAGAACGAGAATTGATGCCTTTGAGCTGTGGTGCTGGAGAAGAGTATTGAGAATACCATGGGCTGCTAGGAAAACAAACGAATTTGTCCTGGAAAGGGTTAAACTGGGTGGCTCCTTGGAGGCAAGGATTCTGAGGCTCCGTCTAACTTACTTTGGACATGTTGTGAGGAGAGAACAGTCCTTGGAGAGGGACATCATGCTTGGGAGGGTGGAGGGACAGCGCAAGAGAGGAAGGCCCTCTATGAGGTGGATTGATTCAGTGACTGGTGTAATTGGGATGGGAGTATCAGAGACAGTGCGATTGGCACATGACAGAGCGGAGTTTAGGGCCTTTGTACTCGACTCGACAGCACATGACAACAACAACAACAGATTCTATGATAAAATTTGAGAAAGCTAGCTTGAAATACCAAAGCCTTATATTAAATCTTTCTATTATATATTTCTACTAATAAGAGTTATGAAAATTCTCCACAGGAAGACAATCTTGAAAACAGTTAACATCCCATATCAGTAAAGTAAACCTTTTCTAGCACCATAGTAAATATTTTTCTCATCATTATATAAGAACATTAGAAGCAGGAGTGGCACCTCCTTCCTATACATGCTCTGGAAACTCTCTGAACTTTGATAAATGTTGATAGTTATAGAAAGGTTTCATGTCTTTTGTTCATAGAGTCACTAGGAGTTGCATTCTATTTGAAGACAATCAACAACAGCACAATATAAGCACAAGTAAAATTCAAATAACTTGTCAGATTCTGTAAAAAGTGAAATGAAAGCTTCTGGAATTTCATTTGGAAATAGTATTAAGGGTTTATAGTAGATAGTAAACACATTTGTATCAGACATCGTCCAAGATCATAATTTTAAGCAAAAATAGTAATAATTTTTATTATCACTGATAGAGTACTAATGGATTAGATGGATTACTGAATAAGGTTAAAACTAATTGGCATAATTATAAAATGGAAAACTCAGAGAGGAAAATCATTATCTATTTAATACATAATCTTTACCTTTTTATTATATTGTGTTCACACAGTGTGTGAGGATCTTAAGAGATTTGAGAGGTGTTACTTTCTTCAGAGTGACTGAAGCACTCTATTTTTTTTATGGCAGCCCTTTTGACCACAGACAGCACTGTTTATGCAGCATATTAAAAGACATCATTCTAGTTCTATCTCTGCTAATGGATATTTCACTATGACAAAAACTGCCAATGATTTCTTAGCACTCATTTTTAACTTTAGACTATTTCAATAGAATGAAACTATCCATTCATTGATAGCTCAGCCTACTATCACTCAGAGATAATTGTTTTACCTAGTCTATATTATAGCTTTTGTGGAGTTTGTATTTGAATATGGCTTTTCTAGCATTGATGACTTTGTAAATTGGTGAGGCTATGTGAATCTACGATTCCAAGAGAGGACTGGCCAGTATCAACAATCTACAAGAGGATTGTTAGCCTCGCCAATAAACTGAACCGCACTAGCTGCAGAGATAAGAATCTTCCACCATTAGAATGGATGGAATTCTTCCCTTCACAAGAGAAGAGAGATCTATTCTTATTTATTTATTTATCTATCTATCTATCTATCTATCTATCTATTTATTTATTTTATTTTCATGAACTTTTACATAGATTTTGGATTTCCATTCATTCATTGTTGCGTTTTTCTCCCTGCCCCAACCCCACCCCCTTCCCTAGTTTGCTCTTATCTTGAAAAGTAGAGGAAAAATTCTTTCATTGGTATCTATTCTAACCTGGTGAAATCTAAGAAACTCTTTAGGACGGCAGCAACAGCCATGGCTGAATTGGAGAACTGATACAAGATGAGACTTTGGGGGAAGAGGGAGTCAATAGTGGCAGTATTGAGAACTTTGTTGGGTAATTGGGAGGGAGAGCCACTATTCACAGGATTGAGAAACTGTTGGACAATGGGGAGGGGGATTAGCTAATATTGGCAGGACTGAAAACTTGGGAACACCATGAGGCTTGAGGCTAAGGTGCCTATGTGTGGAATTTGCAAGCTCTTTTGACTCTATTATGTAACCTGAATTATAATCTTTTGACTCCCCAATGTGAGTCTGTGTGGTCTGAGACCAATCACATCAAATTTTGGACTCACTAAAGCAGTAAGTAGAGAGAGGAATGGGAATATGAGGGAATACGTCTGACCTCATGGGAGCTGATTTTGTGTTATTGATTCTGTGGACAGGGACACACACCCTGAGAAATTGATGAAGGACAGATAAGACTATCCTCACTTTACCCTTGTTCTTTTTAAACTTACAGAACTTTTAAAACTTAAAGAACTTTCAAAAAGTTCTTTTTAAAGTACAAACAAATGATAAATTACCTATATCTTGGGAAGTGATAGATATCTGCAAATGGTAGGCATCTACAACTCCCAGATTATTCATAAGAACTAAGCATCTTAACATCCATTTCATCTTTTTTCTCTCAGCTTGAGAAATGCAGAACACGTTCTTCCATTTTTATTCTCCAATTCTAGTTCTTTGCACATTCATTATAGTACTTTTCTTTGTCTCTCAAGCTACCCTATGACATCTTCTGTACAGCTCTTTTAGTTTGGCAGGCCTTCCTTTTTTTTGGCTTCTCAATGTTCTAGTGCAATTTTTAGAGTTTCTTCTGACATCCATTTTGACTTTATCTTTATCTTTCCATTGGTCTTTGTAATGACCTTTTGCTTCCTTCATGGAGGATAGTCTTAATATTCCATAGCTCATCTTGTCTTTGATGATTGGTGCTGAATGCCTCAAATCTATTCCTAAGATTAACCCAAAATTCCTATGGAACACATTCAAGATCATATCTTGATTTGTGGTCTTTTTAAAAAATTTTTAAACTTTCTTTGACCTCTATTTGAAATTGCAAAAAATGAATTAATGCATTTTCCCCCCTTCTTTCTTTAGCTTTTTATTGACTTTTTTAATATTTTAATTTTATAAAGTTTTGACATAACAATTCCTACACAAATTAATAGGTGGCATTAGTTACATTTCACAAAGTGTCATCCTTTTTTTCTGTTTGTTCCCTTTCCAGTGCTCTATTTTCTCTAGTTCCTAATATTTTCAACTTTGCCTTTGAAGAATTCTTAACTCTTAGTTCTCCTACTTGTCATTCTTATACAAAGACAGACCAAGCAGATGTTGCCCATGCAGAACAAGAGAACACTACATGGTTGCAAATCAGGAACAGTGTGCACTGGGGCTGCATAATTCATGCATACCTATTCAACCTATATGATGAGCAAATCAATATGCTGCACTACACAAAGAAGAGGTCAATGTTGGTAACAATTTCAGCTTGCTCAGCTTGACATTCAACACTCTTGGCACCAGCAGCCAGGAAATCAAAAGGGGAAGTCTACTGTCAGGGGCCTCTCCAGAGTGCAGCAGAACAACAATGTCAGTTTAAAGAGGAAGGTGCACCTGATCCAGGCCATGGTCTTCACAAACTCTTGCTATGCATCAGAAAGCTAGACAATAACTGAGGATGAGAAGATGATAGATAGATAGATAGATAGATAGATAGATAGATAGATAGATATTTTGGAGTTGTGTTGCTGGAGAAGAGTTTTGAATATACTGTGGACCACCAGGTGAACAAATAGATCTGTCTTGGAGACGATGAAATGAAATTTCTCCTTGGAGGCAAGGATTTTGAAGCTCTATCTCACATACTTTGGGTATGACCCAGAAGGGATCAGTCTTGGAGAAGGACATCATGCTTGGAAGGGTGAAAGGACAATGAAGGAGAAAAAGACCTCAGATGGAATGGATTGACATGTTAACTGGAGCAATCGGGTTAGGTGTGTAGGAATCAGTGAAACTGGCTGAGGATAGGACAGAATTATTGTACATAGGGTCTCTATGGGTCAAGAGTGACTTGATGACACATAACAATATAAACAACAATGAAGAAGAATGTGGCATCAGGATTGAAGGAGACTTATTAATAACTTATGTTACATTGATTTTACAACCATCTATGTTATATAGATTATACAACTTTGCTTGTAGAAATTTAAGACCAATTGGGAGAAGACTACCTTTAATATGGGCTACATTTCAATATCAAGAAAACAAAAATGTTCACCACTAGATCGATGGGTATCATGACAGATGCAGAAAAGACTGAAATGGAAGATACCAGACACTGCTCATACCACTAGGATGCAGACTGTGAGTTGTTGGAAATTTTAATGCTTTCATTGCTAATTTCAGTTTGATCTTGCCTAAATGTAAGAATAATACAGTTTATTTGTATTTTACTGATTTAAAAAAGGTAGTTCACTGTGTAGTGATAGACAACATTAAGAAGACTGAGAATACCAGAACAGTTAAGTGTGCTGATGAGGAATATGTTCATAGTGCAAAAAACATTTGTTGGTACCCAACGGAGGGATGCCGAATGGTTTAAAATGAGGAAAGGTGTTGCTCTTGTTTGTTGTGTATCACAGAGTCAAAATTTATCCACAGCTGACCCATCAGCAGGTTTTGAGAGGCAGTTAAGTGCATGGAAGGAGACTGTCCATCCTTCTCCTGTAGAGCGGCTGGTGGCCTTGAACTATGTGCCTTCAAGATTGAATTGCAGCTTCTTGCCACTAAGCCACCAGTGAAAAGGTACACATCCAGGATTTTATCATTTCATCACCCCTCTCAAATTGTATGATGAACAAAGTGGACTATATAAAGAAGAATATGGCATCCATACTAAAGGAAAATTCATCAGCAACATATGCAAAATACATATTTTTTTCAAATTATTTTACGTTATATTCCTTGGAGAGGGACATCACTTTGGAAGAGTGGAGGGACAGCACAGGAGAGGAAGACACTTGATGAGATGGATTGATTCAGTGACTGGGGTAATGAGAGTAGGTTTGTCAGACAATAAGGTTGGCACAGGATAGAGCAGGCTTCACGACTATTGTACATAGGGTCACTAAGAGTCACAAGTGACTCTACAGCATGTAACAAAAACAAACATCAGTTTGCATACAAAACTGTATAGTTTCCTTTATATACAATGTGTTTCATACATTCCTCCATTCATTCACATTGTATTTTACATGATTATTTCATTGATACATTCCCACCATTATCCCCACCATTTTTTCAGGTCCCCACTGGATCTTTATTCACTCCTTCACCCATTCCCTCTGCCCACCAAACTCTACAACTTCATGATTTACCCTCTCCCCACTCTCAATCTCCTATACACCCTCCGCTTCCCCCTTTGGACTTTTGTACACTTCGTACTAGTTATCCTTCTATTTTTACAATAATGATCTTATGCAATATTTATCCTTATGAGACTGAGTTAGTTCACTCAACATAATTCTCTCTAGCCTCTTCTATGTTATATAATATTTTTAGAAATCATTGCTCCTAAGTGTTGCATAGTATTCCATCCTGAGAATATACTATAATTTCACAATGCATTCTTTTGTTGATGGACATTTGGGCTGTTTCCATTTTCTTGCTACTGTGATAATTCTGCTATGAAAATCTCCTTTTGTGTCTCAGTTCTAGTTTCCTCAGTGTATATTCCTAGCAGTGGAATAGCTGCGTAATATGCAATTTCTATGTTCATCTTTTTGAGGAAACATCAAACTGCCTTGGAGAGTGGTTGTATCATTTTACAATCCCATCAACAGTGTATGAGAATTCCAATTTCTCCACATCCTCACCAATATTTATTGTTTGCTATTAACCTTTGCTATTGTCACTAATGTGAGATGGTATCTCATTTTGGTTTTTATTTGCATCTTTCTTATTGCCACTGATTTGAGCACTTCTTCATGTGTCTGTTGGCCATTTAAAAATCTTTCTTTGTGGAAAATATTTTCATGTCTTTTGCCCATTTTGTAACTGGGTTGTTGGGTTTGTTTTTGTTGTTGGTCATTGTTGTTTTTTTTTTTTTTCCTTGAGAAGGCTTGTAGGATTCTGTATACTTTGATAGTGAGACCCTTGAGAAGACACAATGTTACTTGCAGAAGAAAAAAAAATAATATATATATAATGGCATTAGGAGAGAAAAAAAAATAAGGTTCTAGAGGTTTTCCATTAAAATGAAGCTCTGGTGGGTGAGCGGTAAAGAGTTGCTAACTCAAGGTATGAGATTTTAATCTACCAACTACTCCATGGGAGAATGATAAGTGAAGATTAAACCATTGCCAAATCAATCTTTCCTCCATCTACCTGTTGTAGTAGTAGTGCTGATAATTTTTTATTTTACAAGTTTCTTCTGTATATATTTAGGATAGTTCTTAGATATTTTATTGATTTGGGTATATTCTAAAGGGTATTGTTCCTTGATTACTTTATTTTTAGAGTATTATCTGTTAGTGTAGAACAATCAAATACATTTTTATATATTTATCTTACATCATGTAATATTGCTAATTTTTTTTGTTAATTTCATAATTTTTCTTCTAGAATCTTTACTATATTTTATATATAAGAAAAATACCACAAATAAATTTTTTTTCAGTGCTAAAAGATGTCATGTGATTTCTAGCTCTTCAAAACATTTAATAACATTTATAGAATTCTTCTTAAACATAATCCTTTCAGGAAATGATACAGTAATTTATATAAGACTCTCTATATAAACAATCATGGAATAGTGCTTAAATGTACCAGGAAGAAACTATGATTATTATATTTTAAATATATAAATACTGCTGGGCTTTTGTGCAAAGGGACCATTATGTTAAAGGCCATTCTGTTAACCTGGAAGGGCAAAATTCCATTTTCTCTGCATAAGGCAATATACAGGTATTCATGCATATACGTACCCAGAGACTCTCATATCACACATGCACATGGTA
>NW_006399904.1:2772224-2786201 GCF_000299155.1 Elephantulus edwardii
TATATAAATAGAAAATATTTTAAAATTTCATTCCCCAGCTCGTTTCCACATTTTATTTTTGGAATTACATTTTACTGACACTATTAACAAAAAATAGTTCTGTGATACAAGCAATTAAAGACATCTTATGAAAGGCAATAGCCCAAAACATATAAATATCTGGAGTGCCTTTAGCGTTTCAGGAACTGTTGCCTTTGTTTGTTTGGAAGTCTTACTCCATGCTCATTAATAGCTAATTGAGCTTTTACACTTAACCAGAGTAAAGATAGGGTACATCAAAGTCATGGACAGTTAGTAAGAGTTTATGGACCTAAACAATTAAACATTTTTGGTTTGACAAATCTGTTAGAAAGTAATTGAGCCAAAATTGTGTTTTCATTTGTTGAGTATGTATTATCTTTGCAAAGGTCATAACATGGCTTCAAACGGCAGTTAAACTAACTTTATAGTTACTTGAAAGTAGCATATATTTTTCCATTGCCAAAAACATACTCTAGCTTTAACGTTATATAACATAAAAATTATTAATGAGATACATTAAATAATTCCACACAATTTCTTGCATTTTTTAAAAGTAAACTGTAGTTTATTCTCGCATGTTGTAGAAAAAGAAATAGGATAGACAAAGGAGTGGGAGAATCAGAGAGGTGGCAGGCCAGCTGCACCCAAACTCCTCCACACAATTCCTTTTAGTTATGATTCATAAATAATAGGATTTACACATGCTGCACCTTAGGAAAACTCTGTGCCTGGTGATCAAATAAATTTACTAAAATAGGAAGGCCCTCAACCATCTTAAGCAATCCAACACAAGTTCACTGTTTTGTATTCTGTATTTCATGACAGTTGCATTTGTCATCATATAATTATTTATAAATATTAATGCATAGCTATGAGTATTTCATAAACTATGAGAATAAAAGAAACATGAGAAGACAGAAACTGTGAAATAGTCCTATTCAGGGAATAAGGAAAGAAAACGTTACTTACTACTCTGGAATGACCAGTATTCCTAGTGTAGAATAGAAAGGGGTATTGTATCAATGAAGGGACAAGTGTAAAAATGTTTTAAAAAGCAAAGAAAATAGGGATTCTAGAAAACAGCTGGATTACAAAATGTAAAGTCCTCAGCACAATTTTGCACGATGGCTCCATTTTCGTTCCTTTAAGTCAAGGTTCTGCTTAGGCCTCAGGTATGCACTAAACTTTGGCTCATTTTCTAATTGCCAACAAACATCCTGTGACATTTTAGGACTCCCCAGCCTCCTCTGTAACAGAAAGAACCCAGTCTCCTTCTGTAACAGAGGGAACATCTTGCACAAATAGCCTTTCTCATACATTCTATTTATTGCTGTGTAAATGCCTCTTTAAGGGAAATTATTTTCCTACCAAGCCTCTAGCCAACATTTACAGTACTTCTCTCTGAATCTGTACTGTCTTTTCATTGATTCTCAGTCATTATCTTGTCGTCAGTTAGGTGGAGAGTTTGCTCTTCTCTTTAGACCCCAATGAAGATGCATGAGTAGGCATCTTTGGAATGTATTTTAAATATAGAAGTATCCTTCTATCATCACTTTCCACTAGAAGACTACTTAGACATGGACAAGCAAAACAGCAATTGCATGAGTGAGACTTTTACAGAACTGACCTTATGTTTGCTTTTCTTCAATTTGAGTGTAAGATGAAGTAGGAGAAAAAGGTTCTTTTACTTTTCCCATGATTTCTATGATTCTGCTTGCTCTGTCTGTATGTGATATCTCCCTCAGTTCCAAGGGATCAAGACAGAAAAATTCCTTAAAAATCAGTTAAGAACAACAAAATGAACCAACAAACACCAGAGAAGGGGAAAAAGGCTTAATTATAAATGTACTTTTCAGTCTTCAAACTTTTCTTTCTCTACAATGTTTGTTGTTATACACTGTCACATTAGAATCAACTCATAGATGACCCTCCAGTGGGTTGTCAGACCCAGTAAATCACCTGGGATCTTTTTCCCAAGGAGAAGCTGGTGGATTTGAACCAAGTGACATCAGGTTCACAGTATGGCCTGTTGCTGCTACTAGGACACCAGAACTAGTAACTCTAATTTTCTGTCTATTCACTTTCTGTTAATATAGTTTATCTCTAAAAGTCTGATTTTGAATTATCCTCACCATTTGTAGCTGATCAGAACTTGATTTTTGAGGTTTTGATTGACTGTTTTTGGTGAGCATATTACCGAATCTTTCTTCTTTGTATATCTTTGGAAGCTTCAATGAAAGCTTCAATGAAAGATAAACAGCACCAAAAATACATGTCAGCCTCCGCTAACAGAGTAGTGGGCCACCACATATGAGACACATTGGCCTGACAGTTTTCAAATTTTAACACTTCATTAAGTAGTCTAAGGTCCTATCTTAGTCAAAACTGTCCTCCTTCCCTATCCACTGCTCCCACAACACAAGTTGCCCGTTCTTTCACTTTATCAATGGCACAGTATAACTGTGGTTCTTTAATAGTTTTCTGCTAATCACAGCATTCTCAACGTATATTACTAAAAACCACTGAAGACCACAGGAGCTTGATTAAAGCTTGTACCTTTATAAAGTGCAGCAGAGGGCCTTGTATATAAGAGCTATCCAAGAATATTTGTCAACTAAATGATTTAAACATTAATTAATCTATTGGCTTGACAGATAACAAAGTGGATATATTTCTAAATTTGTCTGCCTGAAATTCTCCCACTAAAGATTCATTACATGAAGTAGTAATTGTCTTTTAAAAAAAATGTAATTATGCCTAAAAGGGAAATGCACTACATTAGTAACCATTAGCAACTCTTTATGCAGTAGTTTATTGCTCATCAAATCAAAGTTATTTCTATTCTTTCCTATCTGAAAATAGATGATAGTATATTTTGATTGAGAGAAGGATGAAGAAGAAGATATGTTCTAGGTCATCAGGAACTGCAAGAGGAAAGAGAATGCTACATTAAATTTCTGACTATGTTCTAAGAGTTTAAAAAAGTGTGTGCATTCATACACACAAAACATAGTAGTCATCATTACTATTAATATAATATAGAGTTTTTTTTTAAAAAGTGCGAAAGCATTTATTTTAAAACAACTGACATGTCATTCACAAACCATAAATTGTTGTTGTTAGATGTTGTAGATTACAATTTACAGTAATCCTATGCAAAACAGATCTGCACCTTGTTGCATCCTCCATGATCTCCCACATGTTCAAGCCCATTGTTAAAATAATTTTGTCAAACTATATTTGTTGATGGTCATCTGTTATTTCCATGGGCCTTTTTCTTTTTCACCATGCTGTCTTCTTCCAAAGACTAGCTCCACCTGACAATATGCCTAAAGTAAGAAAAAATGTTTCTAATCCTTGCCTCTGGTAGTACTTTTCAAGATGAACTTGTTTATTCTTTTGAAAACCCAAAAGAATATTTAGTATTCTTAGTACTTGGGATAGTCAGTACTCTTTGCAACAGCACGATTTAAAGGAATTGGTTCTTCTTCAGTCATCCTTATTCAATGTCCAATTTTGAGATGGATAGAAAGTAACTGAAAAGACCAGAGTTTAGATCAGATACACATTAGTCTTTAAATTGGGTTTTCTTATGCTGGACTTGTCTTCCTCCCCCCACTTCTTGACTGCTGAAAACTTGAGTGTTGATTGTAGATCCAAGCAAAATGAAATTGTAGACAATCTCAATCTTTTCTCCATCTATCATGGTGTTGTCTATTGTTCTAGTGATGAGGATTTTCATTTTCTTGATACTGATAAGTAATTCATAGCAGAGACTGATTTTCTGCAGTAAGGGTTTCAAGTCTTCTTTTACTTCCTGTATGTAAGGTTATACTATCTGAATAGAACAGGCTATTGATGAGCATTTTTCCTACCCTGATGCCATGATCACTTTAGGTACAAGCAGCCAGGAAATCAAGAGATAAATTGCACTGGGAAAGTCATCTGTGAGGGACCTCTCAAGAGTACTGAGAAGCAATGATGTCAGGCTGGAGACTAAGATGTGCCTGATGCAGGCTATAGTCTTCACAATTACATGCGATGCATGAGAGAGCTGGACAGTGAAAAGGGATGATAGAAAAAGAATTGATGCCTTTGAGCTGTGGTGCTGGAGAAGAGTGTTGAATATACCATGGACTGCTAGGAGAACAAACAGATTTTTCCTGGAGAGAGTGAAGCCAGAATGCTCCTTGGAGTCAAGGATTCTGAAGCTTCATTTGACATACTTTGGGCATGTTGCAAGGAGGGACTGGTCTTTGGGGAGGGACATCATGTTTGGGAGAGTGGACGGAAGTTGCAGGAGAGGAAGACCATCGATGAGATGGATCAATTCTGTGATTGGGGTGGTGGGAATGAGTGTGTCGGAGATGGCGAGGTTGGCACAGGATAGAACAGCATTTAGGGCTCTTGTACATAGGGTCGCTGAGTTGCAAGTGACTCGACGGTACATAACAGCAACAACAATGCCATGATCAAAGTTGGGTGATTTTAATCTGTGGCCCTCAAGATTGAGTTTAACTGTTTTTGATCAAACATTCTTCTAAGTGGTATAGCATTGTTCTGTCCATTTGCTGTATGGAGATAACTCGTGGTTGATACGATGCTAAACACTGAGACAATGATGTGTCAAATGCAATAATGGTTACTCATGGTGGACAGTGTTTAGTGGAGCTTCCTGATTAAAACAAGCCTGGAAGCAAGTGGTGCATCCACTTCTGAAATGCTTGCCTCCAGAAACTCTATGAACTTGGAGAAACTATGAAAGTCATACAAGTGTTCAAGTCTTTCATTCTGCTATGAGTTGTCTATGACTCGACGGCACTTAACAACAACAGTGCCACAATCTCCTTCATAGAATTCAGTTTCTTGAATGAGTTGCTCAGTTACAGATTTAATACATTTGGAGAAAGGATGCAACTCTGACTCATACATTTCCTGATTTTAAATCATGTACTATGCCCTGTTTCTGTTTGGAAAATATCCTGTTCTGTCCTATTCTGTTTTCTATGAAGAAAGAAATCTGTTAAGGACCAAAGTATATATCAGAAGAGACTCTGACATTTTTTCTAGATAATAAAGAGGCCAAATCAAAGGGAAGTAATAGTGAAGAAGGAAAGGACATGAATAAAATCTTTTTCAGAGACAGATTGAGAAGATAGAGCAAAGTATTAAAACAGAATGCGCAAAGAATCCAAAAACTCACAGGGAAAAATATGCTGGGAGGCATTTCTTGTGCTGAAAGAACCAAAGAACAAATGAAGCCTCAAGTGCAATACTGAAGAATTCTATGTGCAAAATCTTGAATGATGTAGGAAGCATTAAAAGAAGATGGAACATATACACAGTTACTGTAATGAAAAGAATTGGCTGACATGGAATTGTCTTCCATTTCAGGAAGTAGCATATGATCAAGAATCAATAGTAATGAAGGAAGAAGTTCAAGCTCTACTGAAAACAATAGTGAAAATAACGCCTTCGGAATTGTTAGAATACCAACTACCATCTCACAGAGAATATTTATTCACTATATATTTACTTTTAGAATAAAATTAATGTATTTTAAACCTATTCTGTATTGGTTTGTGAGAGAGAACACCATGAGTTTCACATTCCACTTTTAATGAAATATAAACAGTATCGTGAAATTACACCACATGAGCCCAGATATAAAATAACAGAGAAAAGTATGAATGGAGTCTTTTTTCTTGTGAGGTTTCCATGGAGTCATTTCCTGTGAGGTTGAATATAAATTGAGGATCAAAGGGTCTGAGTGAATTGCTTCCTTAGTTGTTGCATTCATTGTGTTATCATTTGCCCACATGAAATAAAATGTGCAAGAGAGTTACTTATAAAAATGAATTGATTCTATCCAAGAAAGATTTACACATCATTAACTACTGAATTTTGGTGAAGTAAGATCATCAAGTTAGGTAATTTAACAAATTTGAAACCAATAATTGAAATGTTTTTTAAAAAGAATTGATTTTAAAAGAGTATTTCTTAAACTAATGAGTATTTCTAAGAAAATATTATAAAGTTTTTATGCCCTCATACGAAAGAAATTACTTAATTTTTCAAATAAAATATTTAAATCAATCTTTTATTTTTAAAATTAATTTTAACTATTTAAGTAGGTAAACTTTATACAAGTTGAGAAAAAGAGAATCACATTAAAACTGTACATATATCCATAGGCAATTATTAGAACAAAACAAGGGTCTACCATGTGGTTTAGAATCATTAAAGCTGTGTGTCAAGGTTCTGTCTTTTCACCATAAACATTCAATCTGTATGCTGAGCAAATAATTTGAGAACCTGGACTTTGTAATGAAAACCAGGCCAATAATTAGCCACTTGCCATATGCAGATGATAGAGTGTTGCTTGCTGAAAGTGAAGAGTATTTAAAGCAGGTACTCATGAACATCAAAGACCATACAGCCTTCGTATGCTTTAAACTCCAACATCGGAGAACAAATATCCTTCCAACTGGATGAGTGAGCAAAATAATGATAAATGGAGAAATAATAAACAAAAAAGGATGTCATTTGAAGACAACAGTTAAACTTACTCCGAATATGGTATTTTCAACTACCTCATGTGTATGTGAAAGCTGGACAATAAATAAAGAAGACTGATCAATGACTTTGAATTATGGAGTTAGTGAAGAATTCTATCATCCACGCCTAGAAGAAAGAACAAATATGTTTTGGGTGTACCTTAGGTAAAATTATAAGTGACCAATGACTATCATAACAATTTTAATTACACTTGATTCTTAATAATATGCAGAAATATTTATATAGTTTCATTGTTTTCTATTTATTTCTGGTTTCTGCCAAGCTATTGATGCTGTTGTTGTTGGGTGAAGCTGTGTAGCAAAGACCCTCAGAGACACTGCAAACAATAGATCAAAATGTTGTTCTATCCTTCACCATCCTCACAGTCTTTACCATGTTCATACCCACTGTTACAGTCACTGCACTAATTTCAACACTTTGAAGGTTTTTTTAAATTTCACAAAGTTCCCAAGCATGACGTCACTTCCATAGACTGGTGCTCCAGACAACATGCCCAAAGCATATGAAACCAAGTTTCACCATCCTTGGTTCTAAGGAGGAACCTGGTTGCATTTCCTCAAAGATAGATTTCTTTGTTCTTTAGGTACTTTATGGGATATTCAACAGTCTTTGCCAACACCATCATTCAAAGGCATTAATTTTTATTCAGTCTTACTTACGTACCATTAAATGGTTTCTGACTCATAGCATTCCTATGTACAATAGACCTAAACGCTACCAGAGCCTGCCCCTTCCTCACAGTGGCTGTGGGGTTTCAGTCCCTTGTGGCAGTCACTTTTGCAGTTCATCTTATTGAATGCCTTCCTCTTTTTCAGTGATGCCCTATTTCACCAAGCATCTTTGTCCTTCTATGGGGACTTGTCTTTCATGAGAGCATACACAAAGTTCGTAAAACAAAGTCTCCCAATCCTCTGCTCTACAAACATTCTGCCTGCACATCATCCAGGATAGATTTGTTTGATCTTTGAGTATTCTTCTTACATGTATATAGTGTGGTTTGATGTTCTATCAATATTGCTTTTTACAGTTTTACTTTACCACAGGATAATACTCAGCCATTATGTCAAACTCAATATTGTGAAAGCAAATGAACTTCTCTGTTTAAAGCATTACTTCACTTCTCACATTCATCATTGTCAGTTGGCAGCTGACCATTCCAAATATATAGGTGACACAAAGGAGTTATATTTGGTCTTTCACTTTCTTCATTCTCTATAACAAGAGTCACAAAGTTTAATCCTTATTTCTCATAATTCCCAAAATTTCTCTTTTATTCTATGTTCTCTATGCTTTAACCCTACTGTGAACTCTTTTCAACTCATTCCAAAAATTATTCTTGTGCTGTTCTATGACAGTTGTCAGAGACATAAGCTAAATTCGGGCTACATATGCCTCTTGCCCATTTCTGATTAGTAATTGATTCCTAATATAGCAATGTCCTTCCAGAGGACCTTGTCATTTCATAAAATCTTTTACATAGCAATCACTACCCTGGATAAGTGGCCCTAGGCTCTCAGATCCCTCTTTCATCTCTCAGTTGGAAAAAATTGTGCTATTTCAAGAAATACTATCCACCGGTCGGGAGAAGAGAATGACAGTATGCAAGAAATGCCTGAATGGCACAGGACTTTTCAGATCATTTATGTGGAGAAAGTTATAATGATTTTAAAATTAACTCTCATACTTTAAATTGACTTTGTTATTTTCTACTCTCAGTTAACAATATTTTCGTTTATTTTTTTACTTTTATTCTTAAATGTTTATAAATTTTATATTGATCCATGGATTAATAGTCTATATATCATGATGAGTTTGATAATAAACAATAAATATAAAATATTAACTCTGAAATACAGTGCCTAGAGCATTTTTATTTTCACACATGCTCCTAATGATACTTAGAGAAAAAAAATGCAAAAATTATTTCTTCGAGATATTTGAAAATTATTTCTACTTTGGGCATTACTTTCAAATAACACAGATGCCTAAATTTATGAAACTTGAAAACTTCACTACTTGGACTTGAGATTCTTGTGACGTATAGTTTCTGCAATATTATCATGCTCATTTTGGTTCTTCAAGTCATTTCTGTAAATAATTATGCCAGTCAGATCATCCAAAAGCAAACCAGGTGCATGCCCTTTCCAGGTTTATTTCCAACAATGTGGACTTTGGAGAAATTTACATAAAACTTTTCAGTTCTATACATGCTAAGTAGAAGTATATTAACTGAATATAAATTGGATTTCATGGTAGTGGGAAACAACTGAATGGATCGTTACAAGCTGAGGAGATGAAGTACAAGAGTTTAATAAGTATTTTGCCATGTGGAAATAAGACCTGAATAGGAAATGTCTGTTTCACTTTGGGGAAAATATGTTCTTTATGTTTATATTTATGCAATAATACAATCTATTTAGGTTTTTTATGTTTATTTAACTCTAACACAAAAGTTAATACAGAGTGCTATGTGGCAGTTTCATTCTTCTGAATCTAGTCATGATAACAATAGGGCAATTGTTTTAATGCTTTTTAAAATAAGAAAGCAATCTGAGAGTTTGATGCCAAACTGATACAGATGTTTATAGGGGAATGTTACTTTAAATCTAGTACCTTCTGTTCATTGTCGTTTTGTACCATCAATTTGGAAGCCACCCAGAGCAGACCCTCCAGTGAGTTTTCAGAGGCAGGAAATCACGGGAGGATTTTACTCTGGTGAAGTAGTTGGTGGATTCACAATGCTTATTCCCTATTAGAGAAAATATTCTTTTCTTCATTGAGATTAAGTAAGTGGACAATGAGAAGCTATCTTATGGGGTTACATTGCACTATTCCTTTAATAGTCTTATTATTAATATAATAACTGAAGGCACAAGGGGTAAAAATAAGACCCCATAATTGATGTATCAATGAACAGACGCAGCCCTCAATATGATTACAACCCAATGCCAAGACTCTTGGAAGAGTATTACCTGGTTAACTGACTAGGAGAGATCTGTGTTGGGTTTTATCCTGCAAAACAGTGGTTCAACAGATTATAGAAATTAAAAAATAAATATCACTAATATGACATCCACACAAAATATTGCTGAAGATTTTTAAGAAATGACCTGAATAGTGCATTGACCAGGAACTTCTGGCAATTAATGCTGAATTCAGATGAGAATATGAGATATTATTGCTGCTGTCAGATGGATCTTGGTTGAAAGTAGAGAATGCCTATAGATGTTAGCTCATACTTCGTGAACTCTGCAAAGGCATTTATCCGTGCAATTTTTTTTAATTATCAACATTGAGAAGAAAGATAATCCCAAAATATTTTCTTGTGCTCATGTGAAAACTATATATAGATGAAGAAGCTGTGGTCTGAAAAGAAAAAGAGAACGCTACATTATATAAAATCAGGTAAAATGTGTGTCAGGGCAGTATTCTTTATTTAAACTTATTCAATCTGTATGTTGTGCAAATAATTCAAGAAGTTGGACTGTATGAAGAAGAATGTAATCTGAGGATTGGAGGAAGCTCATCACCCACCTGCATTACGCAGATGGTACAATATCACTTGCAGAAAGAGAAGATGATTTGAAGTAGTTAACTACTGAAAATTAGAATACAGCCTTCAATATGGATTGCATCTCAACATCAAGAAAATAAAAATCCCCGTAACTGTATCAACAAGAAGGATCATGAAAGAGACAAAAGTTTGATATTCTTAAGGATTACATTTTACTTGAATCCATAATGAATGCCCATTGTAGCAGCACTCAAGATATTAAAGAGAGTGCTACATTGGAAAAATCTTCTATCAAGGAATTCTCAAAAGTACTAAAGAGAAGAAAAAAAATCCGATTAAAGACTACTGTTCATTATTGTTCCTGGATCACATCGGGGTCACCTTGTATTACACTTCCCTGACCAACAGGAAAGGAAGTGCCTAGTGGTAAAATGAATTACTCAAGATTTTAGTAGAGTTACTCAGGGCTTATATGGTAAGATGTTCCAATAGCTCTTAAAGGCTGCCTCTTGCTCTGTAGAACTGAATTCACTGCAAATACTGCTAGTTTGTGTTCACGATCATTGCCCCTGATTTCCAGATCCATAGACTTTAAATATGGAGCTTTAAGAAAAAAGAAGGTTAAAAGTTGAATAAGAAGTTCACTTATTAATGTAACAACTACATGGAATCTGGTAAGAACTACCCTCTGCTCTTTTCATACTGAAGAAACCAGCAAAGATACCTTTTCAGATACCATTTAGCTATCCTCTCTCTGTGCACCCCCAATTCTGCAGAAGGAAGAGGATGACTTTCCACCACAGTTTCCCCACTTCTTCTAATGCTACAAATTAGATTAGTCTGGCAATCTCTGAAGAGTTAATAGGCCTTTCCTTAAGAAAGCGAAGTATGTTGTTTGTGCTATTTCTGGGTAGGAGGATACCTTCTTCACAGCAACTCAAAATTCAATATAATTTACGACTACTGTCGTAAGATATCCAAAAACTGACCCTGATCAGCAATGACAGGAAAAGCTAATCCTTCAAAAGCTAGACTATTCAGAACATCTTAAAGTATGGTGTGCTACTGAGTGCCCTCGCAGCCAGCCACAGAAACAGAATCCTGTGCTAACAATATTAGGACGGCTAGATGAGTCCAGCTGAGGAGCTAGAGAGAACTATCTTTCCCCTGCTGAAAGAAATCATCAGACCCACCCTACCAGAAGAACCCTGAGTTGTGGTTTATTTGAGAGAAAATGTAATTAAGTTTTGTTCAATGCAAAAGTACTCTTTTTTTTTTTAAGGTTCCACCTTTTCTTTTAAGGCCTTATTCCCACTGAAAGTGTAGTTAAAAGTGTAAATATAAAGAAAACTTGAAAACCAAAACTCTTGCCTTGTGTTTTATTGTAAAATTCAAGATAATTTTATTTTGCAGCCTCTTGTTTACATGCATAAGTGTTCAACAAAGTAAAATAATAGATATTTTTAGAACAGCACTAGAAAAATATCTGCACATATCCACCATTTGTCATAGTATGGTTGCTAAAATTTAACATTATTTTCTGCTGTCGGGCAGTTTTATTGTACTTATTGTTAGGTGCTGTTGAATCAAGTATGATCCATAGTGACCTTATAAACACAGATTTGAATCCTGTCTTTCCTGGACCGCTCTCGATCTTCTTGACACACCAGAGTCCACTGAAACAGTCACTGTGTCAACCCACCCAGTTGAAGTATTTCCTTTCCTTCGCCAACCGTCTTCCTTTCTGAGCATCACGTCCTTTGCAAAGAACAGTTCATCCTAGCAACGTGCCTGAAGTATGTGAGACGAAGTTTTATCATCTTTCCCTCCAAAGAGCACTATGGCTGCACTTTCTCCTAGACATATTTGTTTGCTCTTTTTGCAGTTCTTGGGATGTTCAAATTCTTCTCGAACATGACAATTCAAAGGCATTAATTCTTCTACTGTTATCCCTATTAATTGTCCAGCTCTCAGATGCATAGCAAATAATTGGATAGACAGACGATGGCCTAAATAAGATGCACCTTAGTCTTCAAAATGACATCATTACTCCTCATCAATTTGGAGATGTCTCTAATTGCAGATTTTCCCAGTGCAATAAATCTCCTGATTTTCTGACTGTTAATACCAAGGGTGTTGACTGTAGATTCAAGTGAGATGAAATTGTTGACAGTTTCCACTTTTCTCCATCCATTGTGATGTTACCTATCAGTACAGTGGTAAAAATTTTTGTTTTCTTGATATTGAGATGCAATTCATATTGAAGATTATATGTTCTCTGATTTCCTGAAATAAGTGCTTCAAGCCTTCATCACTTGCAAAAGCAACTATTAAATACATTAACTATGAATTAACTATATCTTAAGTTAACTATATTAACTACTGAAGATAGTTCTCTGATATCAGGTTATGTAAATACTCTAATCATCCACCTACAAAAGAAGCAATGAAACATAAGTCTCCAGAAGTTTGAAGAACCAGGAATGTTGGTCAAACTCCTAAAGTTTGTGTAGTTAATTGAGTGGAACCTGCGTTTTGCCTGAAGACAAAGTGCAAACTTTCTCCATCTATAAGTGGAGAAGAAAATATGAATCTCAGTAAGAATTGAGTGACTAAACAGTTGTAGAAGGCAGGCAATAAAAAAGTGGGGGTACACCTATAGATGAGTATAAATATAATTAGAGTGGTACTGTTTAAAAAGAAAAGAAATTAGTCTGATCTTAAAGTATAAGCCTATTGTTTTATTTAGGTTTTGTTTGGTTTGCTTTGTTTACAGAAAGAGTAAGTGACTGGAAAGTAAAAGAAAGTATAAAAGTAAGTCAATGAAATATAAAAAAATGTCTAAGGGTAATGGAATTTTATTTTAAGTAAGGGTGGAATATTCTACATAACCTTTAAAATGAAAAATCCAAACAAATTAAATTTACTCTTAAAAGTTTTACCTTAGTTGAAAATACTCTAAGAAAATAAGACATGACTCAATTATTACTACTAAAATCTTGTCTTCCTAATACGCTTTTCAAGTTTATATATTTCAGGCCACACTTCATCCAGTAGCACATGTTGCTAATCCAAAGAGATAGAATCTACACATAAAACCTCACGTAAGTTTTCGGTTCTTCTGTAGAGCCTTGAATAAGCCTCCACCCAAAGGACTCTAACTGCTGTTCACAAGCCATGACCCCTTACAACCAGAAGTAGTTGAAGAATGGTTGGAGTGGGTGTCATACACAGTCCCCCAAAATAGGAAAACCTCTCAGCCCAAGAAGAGATTCCAAGTTCAAAAGCAGTAAGACTTTCATCATCCTGAATCACAAAAAAAAAATCTAAATTATTAATGTAAATTCTTGTACTTGTTTAAAAATACTCTTTTTAGTCAGTGGAATTGGAACACTAATGAACAAACAAGGTGCTCAAAGACCACTACTAACTAATGACCACTTAGTTATATGGTATTTCTTCCACCTGTCTGTTGTTGTTGTTGTTATGTGCCGTCGAGTACCTTGCGACTCATAGCGACCCTATGTAAAACATCCCTAAACTCTGCTCTGTCCTGAGCCAATCGCACTGTCTCTGACACTCCCATCCCGATTATCCCAGTCACTGAATCAATCCACTTCATAGAGGGCCTTCCTCTCCTGCGTTGAACCCTCCACCCTCCCAAGCATAATGTCCTTCTCCAAGGACCTGTCTCTCCTCACAACATGTCCAAAGTATGTTAGATGAAGCCTCAGAATCATTGCCTCTAAGGAGCCACCCGGTTTAACCCTTTGCAGGACAAATCTGTTTGTTTTCCTAGCAGTCCATGGTATTCTCAATACTCTTCTCCAGCACCACAGCTCAAAGGCATCAATTCTCCTTCT
>NW_006399904.1:2789451-2797674 GCF_000299155.1 Elephantulus edwardii
TTGCCAGGAGGGACGGGTCCTTGGAGAGGGACATCATGCTTGGGAGGGTGGAGGGACAGCGCAGGAGGGGAAGACCCTCTATGAGGTGGATTGATTCGGTGACTTGGGTAATCGGGATGGGTGTGTCAGAGGCAGTGCGGTTGGCGTAGGATAGAGCAGGGTTTAGGGCTGTTGTGTATAGTGTCGCTATGAGTTGCAAATGACTCGACGGCACATAACAACAACAACAACAATCTTTCAGATGGCTAAGTGGTGAAGAGTCGTACTACCATCTAAAATTATATGACTTAAACCTCTAATATGCTCGATAGCAATCTCTTCTCACACAGTTTACTGCCACTGAAAACCGACTGGGGGGTCAGCTACAAATCAGTTCAAAGACCATGGTACAATAACAACAAATCTTTCAATTAGTAGCCCAATATGTAACATAATACAAACAAACGCAAGAACTCACCCACTCATTGTCATCAGGAAAGAATCTACTCATAGCTGACCCTCTTGTGGGTCTTTAAAGTTATAGATGCACAGGAATAGTATGTGCATATTTCTCCCAAGAAGCTGCTGTTAGATTCAAACTGCCAGAGAGGTAACCTTTGTGTTAGCAGCCCAACTTGTTACTCCAATGGAGCTCTCAAAAAATTAGAGGTAGATTCAATTTGAAGTGCATGAATTAATCAAACACACTGAGTGCATGGGTGAGAGAGAAAGATCTTCACCCTATCTGGTAAGAAATTCTTCATGGAATGATTGAAAGTTTGTACTATGTGTGTGTGTGTGTGTGTGTGTGTGTGTGTGTGTGTACTAGTTACTACTATAAGTCTTCAACAGAATACATAAATTCATATTTGTCTTTTAGCCTTGCCATAATGTCACCATTTATCCATTCATTAAATCCCTACTGCTCATATATCTTCATTATTTTTCTTAGTCATATGATGTAGGCTATTTAGCCTTACTTCTGTATCAAAGTTAGTTATTATGTAGCTTAGATCCTTAATTATTTCATATTTAAATTCATATCTAGAACACTACAAGTTTATTGTTGTGTACTCTCAAGGCAGAACTAACTCATTGCTACCCTCCACTGTTTTTCAGTGGCAATAAATTGCATAGAAAATTATACATCTTTCTTTTATGGAGCGGATGTTGAATTTTAACTGTGTGCCTTTGAGTTGATAGCACATGTTTTTAACCACTAAATCACCAGGCTATAACTATAGAATAAATAGATAGATAGATATAGAGATAGAGGAGATAGAGACACATAATATAGGTGATATAGATAATGATAGAGCTAGAGCTAGAGCGAGAGCGAGAGCGAGAGTGAGAGAGAGAGAGAGAAACAGATGATAGAGATAGATGATATAGATGTTATACATGATACAGAGAGATAGATGATAGATTGATAGACGATAGATAGATATAGAGCTAGATAGACATATAATTTTCTGAAATACTAAGTATTCTGCATACTGCAAAGGGATAAGTAGGTTATTTTCACCCTCCAAAATAGACAAGCGTTCTATCTTTAAATATAGTGAAAGCATCTTGGTTCAGGAAATAGTTCCAAATGACTTAGAGTGCAGTGAACAATTTTTTGTTCTAGGAGAGCTGAAATTTACCAAGATTATCCTTAGATTATTTTGAAATATAATAGTGTTTATAGAACGAAGTCCTAACAGCACAATAGTTAAACACCTAACTGCTCACGGAATGGCTGACAGTTCAAACAAGAAACTCAATGGGAGAAAAGACTTGGTGGTCTCTTCCTATATGCTATGAGTCAGAATTGACTTGAGGATAACAAGATAACAATACAAAGTTCATTACTGCAAACTTTAAGTAGTATCTAATAATAAAATGGCTAAGATATTATTGATGTTGCTTGCTTTTATATAGTAAAATGATGACCACTGTTGAGTTAGAATTTTTTTTTTTTTATTTTGTTACAATTAGAAATCCTAAAGGTAAAGTTCCAACTGTGGTATTTAGTTTCATGAACACTTTTGAGAAAATTATAGTTACAGAAACTTTGAAGTCCATTATTGTTAGAAAGAAAACTAGAAAACTTGCAAAGGCATGAAAATGGAAAATGTTTATGTCATTAGTTGTGAATATTAAATTTCTAGACTATAGCTAATGTGTTGTTTTTGTTTGTTTTATCACAAAGGGATTCTATTGTTTTTATGTTCCTTACAGTAGCTTCTACTGTAACATGAGATATTCCTGTCCATTGCTCAAAATAAGAGTAAGACATTACATTTTACTAATCCTATAAAAACTTGGTACTGTTAAAATAATTATAGAGTTTTAAAAAAAATCTGTATTTTATATTATTAAGACTTGTTTTATCTAATAGTTCATCCCTTGGAAGCTAAGAGAAAAAATAATGATAATTATCTTTCTTGTCTTTGAACCTCACTTTTTCAGAACTCTGGTACAGCTCAATGTTCACTCTTTTAGATCACTGTAACATCTGAGTTCTCAAATGGGCTCTTGATTCTTGATTATTTTATATGCTTGATTATTTTATTTTAAGAGCCCTGAGGGCCTAGTGCTAAGAAGCTGTGCTGCAATCCCTGGTGGTTTGAGGTCACCAGGTGCTCAATGAAAGAATGATGGTCAATCTCCTTCCATGCAATTAACTGCCTCTGAAAAATCCCCAAAGGGTCAGCTGTGGGTCAGTTCCAACTCAAAGATACACAACAACAATGCAGTGGAAGAGATCCATATTTGTTCCTGTTACCAAGAAAGGTGATCCAAAAGCATATGGAATTTCTCAAACAATATCATTAATATCACATGCCAGCAAAAAATTGCTAAGGGCCATCCAAAATAGATAGAGCAGTACATTGAGAACTGACAAAAAATACAAGCTGGATTGAGAACAGGCTGTGATACCAGGGATATAATCGTTGATGTCAAATAGACCCTGGAAGAAAGCAGAGAATACCAGAAGAATGTTTTTCTGTTCTTTATTGACCATGAAAGCCATTTGACTGTGTGGATCATAACAAATTATGGCTAACATTGAGAAGAAAAGGAATCTCAGAACGCTTAATTGTGCTCATACAAAATTTATACCTAGATCAAGAGGCTGTTGTCTATAGTAACAAAGGAATACTACATGGTTTAAAATCAGAAAGGATGTCTGTCAAAGTTGTATCTTTTCTGCATACCTATTCAATCTGTAGGCTGAATAAATAATTCATCATGCTGGACTCTATGAGGACTACTGTGATGGTAGAAATGACTCATCATCAATCTGCATTATACAGATTGCTTGCTGAAAGTGAAGAGAATATGAAAGACTTTTTGCAGAAGATCAGCCTTCAATATGGATTACATCTCAATATCACAAAATAAACCAGTATAAAATATTTTTTTAAAACCCCACCCTGATAAAAGTGAAATAAGAAAAGGGGGGGGGCAAAAGGTCCAAAAGTTGTGGTTAATCATAAGGTGGCACAAATTGATGGGTAGAGGAAGGGAAAAAGAAATTGGAACGACCTAGTGTGAAAAAAGAATGTATGTGAGCTTTGTAAGTAAATCTGTATATAATAAAAAGTTAATTTCAATAAGAAAAAAAGATACTAGAATAAAAATACCATGTATTATTGGAAAAAAGAAAGAAAAGTCCTTCTCACTGGGCCAATAGGCAACATCATGATAAATGAAGAAAGAAATGAAACTGTCAAAGATTTCTTCTTACTTGAATCTACAATAAACACCCTTGGTAAACAGCAGTATTGAGATCAGGAGACATATTGCTTTATACAAGTTGGCTGTCAGGTACCTCTCAAAGGTTGAAGAACAATGATGTCAGTTTAAAGATTATGGTGCACCTGTTTTATGCCATAGACTTTTCAATCACTTTTATGCATCTGAAAGCTGGACAATGAATAAGGATGGCAGAATGCCTTTGAGTTCTGGTGTTAGAGAAGCTGCTGCTGTTTCTGCTGTGTACCATAGAGTTGGAACCAACCCACAGCTGACCCTCAAGTGGATTTTCAGAGGCAGTTAATCACATGGGAGAAGATTGTCCTTCCATAGAGCAGCTAGTAGCCTCAAACCCTGTGCCTTTGGGATTGCAGAAAAGCTTCTTGCCACAAGGCCAGAAGAGTACTGAATATTCCATAGACTACCAAAAGAAAAGAAACAGATGTGGCTTGGAAAAAGGGAAACCAGAGTGCTCTTTTGGGGCTTCTTGGTGCCCCTAAGGATGATGAAGCTTTCTTTCTTCTCTTTTGGACATCTTGTAAGAAGATATTCTTGGAAAGAGACATCATGCTTTGGAAGTTAGAGAGCTGGTGAAAGAAGAAGACACTCAATGAGATGCCTATACATGACTGCAGCAATAAGCTCAAGTATGTCAAAGATGAGGAGGACGACACAGGATAGGACAACGTTCAGATCTGGTGTTCATAGGATTGCTATGAGTGATGCTTAACTAGATAGCACCTAACAAAAGCAACCGAATCCCTACGGCCCAGAATCCATCTGAAATTACCTGAGATTTAAAAAATTGTGCTCAATTGAGAATATGTAATAACTCCTGGAAGTAGGAGTGGCATCCACTTCCTAAACAGTATGTCTCCAGAAACTCTACGAACTTTGATAAAAGTTGATAGTTGTAGTGGGGCTTCAGATCTTTTGTTCATAGGGTTGTTACGAGTCATGATCGACTCGAAGGCAATCAACAACAACTATCAGAGAATCTACAGCATGCCATTAACAATACATTGTTTTTAATGCCTTCAGATTTTTCTGACTCATAGTACTTCTGTTACAGAATTACTCCTGTGTGTAGCTTTAAAGAACAGGGGTGTATTCTCTGACAGTTTTAGTGGTTTTGACATGAGTGAAGGTTTATTAGTAGATTCAAGTATGACTAATGTTTCTTCACACCTTTTATTCTTCTTTGTGTTGGTCTGTTTCTGTTCTATTCTTTTTTTCAGGATACTACGCAGAAGTGGTGTTTAGAATCACCTCCTTCTTTTATCTGAAAATGTAGTCTCCTAGTGTGAACTCAGAGATTCATAATTTGAAGACTACATTTCTCTGATGATTTGAATCCACCCATTGCTCCTTGGAAAAAGATAGGCAGCTATCACCTGTCCGATTTACAGCTTTAGAAACTTCCTGTAGAGAATTCGCTATGAGTTGGACCCAACTAGAAGGCAGAGAAGAGATGACACAAAAATCCCATTTCCAAAGGGGGTCTTCATTAAATATATAACAAAAATTCAGAAAATATAGGGAGTTACATTTCATTCTATAGCAGAAGTCTTGACAAAATGTGTTAATTGACAGTATCCATATGTCATAGATCTAATACTCATGAAAATGAAAAAAAAAAAAAAAATTTAAATAGTTGTCTGATTTAATCTCTGAAACAGATGGCAGTAATTTTCACTAATATCAAATATATTACATGATGAATAAAAAATTGTTGCTCAGTGAATAATATTTTACTGTCTGATACATTTAATACCCTTACTTGTGTTCACATTTCACAATAATCTACCCATGTATAATTTAAGTATAAATATATACTTATATATATGGTAGGCTAATTTTCTAATAGAACAATGAAATTAGAACAATAAAAATAAGATGCTCATATGACTAACATGAGAGAAGTTTATTGTTGTTAGGTGCCATCGAGTCCCGTAGGACTCATAACAACTCTATGTACAACAAATCTCAACGTTGCCCCATCCTGCACCATCCTCACCATTTCTGGCATTCTCGAGCTCATTGTCATAGTCTATGTGCCAATCTATCTTATTAAGGATCTTCCTCTCTTTCTCTGACCTTCCACCTCTCCCACTATAATATCTTTTTCCAAGAATTTCTCCCTTCTAAAGACATGCCCAGAGTACATGAGATCAAATGTCTCATTTTTTACTCTAAAAGGCACCTCTCGTTGCCATTACTCCAAGTCAGTCTTGTTTATTAATAATTTTGGCAGTCCATGGGATATTCAGGCCTCTTCTCCAACCTCACAACTCAAAGCCATCAATCCTTAATTTTCTTCATGAGTTGTCCAACTGTCAGATACACAAAAAGTAACTGAGAAGACCATGACTTAGGTCAGGCATACCTTAGTCTTTAAACTGATATCTTTGCTTTTTAGTACAATTAGGTCTCCTAGCACATTTTCCCAATGCCATGTCTTTTAATTTCTTGACTACTGTCACCTTGGGTGTTCATGGTGGATCCAAGTGAAGTGGAGTTCCTAACAACTCAATCTTTTATATATTGATATATGTATATATCTATATATCTCTATTCCTCTCTCTCTATATATATATTTATATAATCTATATCTATCTATATATATAATATATCTATATCTCA
The DNA here is from genome assembly GCF_000299155.1 of Elephantulus edwardii. Taxonomy (NCBI): domain Eukaryota; kingdom Metazoa; phylum Chordata; class Mammalia; order Macroscelidea; family Macroscelididae; genus Elephantulus; species Elephantulus edwardii. The sequence continues at coordinate 2,795,818 of NW_006399904.1, forward strand.
TATATCATATATATCACGATGTTGCCTACTGACCCAGCTGTAAGGACTTTTGCTTTCTTGTTACTGAGATATAATCCATATTAAAGGCCACATAGTCTTTTATCTTCTGCATTCCTGTGTATTAGTAAATAAAATAGTGGAAGTTTGAGCAGTGTTTACGCTCATAGGCATATATTTTGACTATGAAATATACCACTAAAGTTCTTTGATCTATCACCCAAGTTGTTTTACACACTATATTATACCTGAAGTTGATATTTTGCTAAGTTAAATATTTTCTTTGTACAGGCATTGCTAGACAGAAAAAGCTATGATATGTAAATTCTGTACTCTTTAAGGTACAGCAAAGTATAACTAATTCAGAAACTCAAGCTTCTTGGCATTTCCCTGGTGTACTTTCCACTAATATTTGTTGCATCTGCATAATCCTAGTGAATAGATAATTTGTTAGTCCTAAAGTTTGTTTGCCATTGTTTGTTTTTGTCTTAAAGGACCAAATTTAATCTGTGTACCTAAGAAGAGAGCTAGGTTTACAGTTGGATACACAAAGATCAGGCAAACTAAAATACAAGAAATTGGCATTCATTTCATAACCTTAAAAAGAAAACAAATCTTGCACATATTTTTTCCACCCCATACATTTTACCTGTTCAGCTACAAATGATGTGTCAGTTGGCTATAATTTATCCTTTTCTTACTTTATTATTAGGGTGTTTTTTTTCTTTATTTTCATTAATTCATTTTTTTAAATAATGTGTACATTAGAGGAAATGTCAATTTGCTTAAAAAATCAATCAAATAAAACAAATCAGACAGGAGCATTCTTCAATCTTCCATCGGTTATATCGCAGACAATAAGATAAGGGTTTATGTTCCTTGGTAATCACAGCAGCTGTTTATTGCAACAGAGGCTTTTCATTTAGAAAAGAGCTCATCCAGGAGAAGGAAAGCAACTCTGGAGAGAGACGAATGCTGTGAATTCATTATTCACCAGGCTATTCAAAGCAGTTGCAAGGTCAGGAGGTAATGGAAAAGAAGGGTAGAGGATGTCTTGAGTTTGTCTCTTGTAGGCTAGCAATAATGCATTTCCAACCTTAATGTATGCTGCTTCAGCTTCTCTGTGAGACTGTTTCTGTACCCTATTTCAGACTGATTTGTGACAGGTGTAAATAAGGTTTGCAACACAGTGAATCCACAGTTTCTAAATGAAATAAATGGCAGTGTATTAAATAATTTGATCTTTTTCCATTCAGAATTCATACTTTTTGATCACTAACTTTTCATTTATTTATTTATTTTTTAAAAATGTAACAACTGGTGCTATACAGAGTGAAATCATTCACAATTAATGTTTGTTCTCTTCAGAAACATCTTTAAGTTTCTGAGAGGAAAAACATATGGGGAAAGTCCAAACAAATACCATCTGACAATTAAGTACAATTTATCACTTTCAATGATAGTTGTTTTGTTTATTATGTCCCAGATGCTCCATTTATTCATTACTAACTAAAAAGACAAAAAGAGATACAATATAAAAATAATTTTATGAAAATGTGTACCTCTATCTTATGAATTTTCAATAATTTGGGAATTTTTTAAAATTTTTAAATACACTGACTTTTCTGTGTTCTTCATCTTTAAACCTCTCTCTTTTTAAATTTGGTTATGATATTTAGATGAGTATCTAAAAAATATGCTTTAAATTATAGAACACCTCCACAACATAAACAGTCTTCCCAGTATCCTGGAAAACCTACAACCAGGAGAGGATAACATAGATGAATGGGATCTTCTAAGACTCAAATCCCTATGTACATCAGAAAACTTCTCCAATAGGGTAAAAAGGGAAGCCACAGA
>NW_006399904.1:2798609-2833334 GCF_000299155.1 Elephantulus edwardii
TGCAACACCCCCATGATACATCTTCAAGGATATGAACATGTATGGCCAAACACAATCAATAAGAGTACATCTAAATTCCAAAATCAGTCTCCATAATAGTCTATGTGCTTCCTACTGCCAAAGGGGCCCTTTAGAGTAGTGAGAGAAGATCTTCACCCTGAAGCCCACAGCGTCCCGTATTCACGGGAAACATTTACCTAGACTAAGAAATAGTTTTCCAAACAGAGCAGGGCAACACCACATAGTTTAAAATCAGGAAAGGTATGTGTCAGGGTTACTCCATACCTATTCAATCTGTATGCTAAGCAAGTCATTAGAGAAGCTGGACTTTGTGAAGAAGAATGTGCTATCGGGATTAGAGTCTTCTGAACAACCTTGCTTGCTGAAACTAAAGATTTGAAGAGTTTGCTGCAAAAGGTCAAGGACTGCACTCTCCGATATGGATTGAAGCTCAACAGCAAGAAGACAAAGATTCTCACCTCTTGGCCAACTGGCAGCACCATGAAGGATGAACAAGCGATTAATGTTGTTAACAATTTCAGTTTGCTTGGATCCATAATCAATACTCTTGACACCAGCAGTCAAGAAATCCAAAAATTAATTGCTCTGTGAAAAGTTGCTGTCAAGGACCTCTCAAAAGTGCTAAAGAGCAGCAGTGTCAGTCAGGAGACTAAGATGTTCCTAAGTCAGTCCATGGGCTTAACAATTACTTGCTATGCATCAGAGAGTTGAACAGTGGCTGGATTGACAGAAGAAAAAAATGTCTTTGAGTTGTGATGATGGAGAAGAGTATTGAATATACCATGCCAAGAGAACAGTATTAACCCAGAGACTAAAACTTGGAGACAAAGATTTTGAAGCTCTGTCTCACATACTTTGGGCATATGGCCAGGCAGACCAGTTCCAGGAGGAGGACATCATATTTGGAAAGGTGGAGGGACAGAGCAGGGGAGAGAGACACCATAAATTAGTTAGATTATGTTTGTCAGACACAGTGAGACTGGCTCAGGATAGAGTTCAGAGTTACTGTACCTAGGGTTGCTTTGAGACTTGAGAAACTCAAAGGCACATAACAAATATTTTTTTTAACCCCAGCCATTTTTAAAAGTATTATTAAAATTAAATCAAGTTAAAACTATTTTCATTTAATCTGCACCAGCTTGCAACAATGTAATGTGGTTATTGATTGCCTTCGAGTTGAGTATGCCTCATAGAGACCCTGTGAACAAAGACTGGAAGCCTCTCTACAACTATCAACATTTATCAAAGTTCATAGAGTTTCTGGAGGAATGTTCTTTAGGAAGTGGATGCCACTCCTGCTTCCAAGAGTGTAGTAGTTCCTGTTATACTTCTCTTTCCTGTTTGAGAGACATAAAAGTCTGTTGTTGTTGTTATGTGCCATCAAGTCGCTTGCAGCTTATAGTGACCCTATGTACAAGAGCTCTAAACACTGTTCTATCATAGCCATCTCAAACGCACTTATTCCTACCGCTCCAGTCACAGAATCGATCCATCTCATTGAAGGACTTCCTCTCCTTTGCCACCCACCCACTCTGTCAAACTTGATGTCCCTATCAAAGGACCAGTCCCTCCTTGCAGCATGCCCAAAGTATGTCAGACAAAGCTTCAGAATCCTTGGCTCCAAGGAGCATTCCGGCTTTACCTTCTCCAGGACAAACCTGTTTGTTCTCCTAGCAGTCCATGGTATATTCAACACTCATCTCCAGCACCACAGCTCAAAGGTGTCAATTCTCTTTCTACCATCCTATTCACTGTCCAACTCTCTAATGCATAGCAATTAATTTCAAAGACTATATAGCCCGATCAGGTGCACCTTAGTCTCCAATCTGATGTCATTGTTCTTCAGTACTCTTGAGAGGTCCCTCACAGCTGACTTTCCCAATACAGAGTCTAGGACAACACAAATCATCAGTGAACCTCAAGAGGAGTTATTGTAGTTAAAAATGAGCTTAGAGTGGTTTTTTAAATTCTCTTCTTGCTATTGTCACAGCATTACAAACACAAGTAATAATAAAATAATATAGCGTTTAAAGTACATCAAATAACAATAGTAGCCTAAACAGTTTCGTTCTCCAGGTATTTGCTTTTAACATAATTTTTTCAAACCAAGTCTTACTGAGAAATAACACAAAATAAATAAATAAATTCTAACCTATTTTCTGGAATTTACTTCACTCAGATAACCAATAGGACAGAGTAGAACTGTCCCATAGATTTCCAAGGCTGCAGTCTTACAGAAGCAGATTGCCTATCTTTTCACCAAGGAGTCAGACAGTTGCAGCGTTTCTGTTTGTAACTTAATGTCACCACATCCCTAAGTAAATTCTGTGCTTACTCAAAGAATAATAACAAGAAAAATCATGAATTAAGATATAAATAAATGAGGCATCTGGGTATTGTAAAAAAGAGAGCTATCTACAGGAAAAAGGAATAGACAATGGGGGAGGATGGGGCAGGCGACACAAAAAATGCAGATCAATGAAAAAATACCTAATTTCAATTCACCTTAATAAAACTATCTATACAAATGAAATATTTAATAAAAACTACATTTGATGTTGAAATGAAAATGCTCTAAACAACTCAACAATGATTCAACCATTTAAAAAACCGAAAAGTGCAAAGTCACCTTCATTAAAACCCTAACCACAGAAGACAACTGAGTAACAGAGGTTGGTGCAAATTCATAATCCCAACTTGGCAAGTGGCTTTTGATCACGTTATGGAATCTGGCACAAATTCTTCCTCCAGAACCTACAGTACAGACACACTTTAATTACTAACTGTGAAGATGTTGAATCAGAAAGTCCTTTAGAGATTTAATGAAATTTTAAAGAAAACATGAGAACAAGGCTAATTGCATGGATTTCCAAGCTCTTTAGAAAAGGCAAAACTTAAAAAAAGATTAAAGAATCTGCTCTTTAATATTTTGGTAACTTTTTAAATGATTTTGAAATTCTGAAATATGTTTTCTGATATTCTGAAAAGTTTTGAGTAGTTCAGCTTTTCTTACTATAAATTTTATCCAAAATATAATTTGTAACTCTAAGAAAATATTTCTCCCTTCACAAATGAAAGTCAAAAAGCTGCTTGATATAGGTGTATTGAAAGATGATCAAGAGTGTTAAATGGAGTGGAAAAGGTTAGCCGATGAGTTTACATATTCCATGATTCATTAGCATTTCATTATTGAAATTATTAATATCTAAAATAAATTTGTTGTTGTCTGCAATCAACTTTTAATCATAGGAAAGTAGCCATGGTTATGAAAGGAAAACCAGTAGAAAGTTGAAGGTACAGAAATATTCTGGATGTTTATTATACCCATGTCATGAGGAGAAGTGGGGCATCAGAATTGGAGGAAGGCACATTAACAATCTGTGTTATGGAGATGACACAACCCTGCTTGCTGAAAATGAGGAGGACCTGAAGTTCTTGCAACAGAAGGTCAAGGATTACAGCCTTCAATATGGATTGAAGCTTAACATCAAAAAAACAAAGATTCTTACCATCAGGCACATTGGCAAAATCATGATAGATGGTGAAGATATTAAGATTGTTAACAGCTTCAGTTTGCTTAGCTCTAAAATCAGCACTCTTGGTACCGGCATCCAGGAAGTTAAAAGACGAGCTGCATTGGGAAAGTCTTCTGTCAGAGACTTCTCCCAAGTACTGAAGAGTGACAATTTCTGTCTGGACACTAAGTTGCTCCTATCAAAGCCATCATCTTTGCAATTACTTGCTATCCATCAGAAAGAACAATGACCAGGGATGATAGAAGGAGAATTGATGCCTTTGAGCTGTGGTGCTGGAGAAGAGTATATAATATAACATAGACTGCTATGAAAACAAACAGGTTTGTCCTAGAGAGAGTGAGACCAGGCTGCTCCTTGGAGGCAAGGATTCTGAAGCTTTGTCTGACATATGTTGGACATGCTGCAAGATGGGACCGGTCCTTGGAGTCATGCTTGGGAGAGTGGAGAGACAGCACAGGAGAGAAAGACCCCTGACGAGATGGATTGATTCAGTGACTGGGGTAATTGGGGTAGGTATGTCAGAGACAATAAGATTGGCAGAGGAGAAAGCAGGATATAGACCGTTGTACATAGGGTTGCTATGAGCTGCAGGTGACACGACAGCACATAACAACAACAATAATTTTGTTTTTAATAATGTTAGCATTGTAAAAATCAGGAAGGGTGTCCTCCAGGGATGTATTCTGTCTCCATACCTTTTCAATCTGTATGCAGAACAGATCATCCAGGACGCTGGGCTATATGAGAAGGAATGTGGCATCAGGATTGGAGGAGATTTCATCAACAACTTGTATGACACAACCCTGATTGTTGAAACTGAGAAGGACTTGAAGCACTTACTGCAGAAGGTCAGGAACTACAGGCTTCAATATGGACTGAAGCTCAACATCAAGAAAACAAATATTTTCACCACTGGGCTAATTGGCAGCATCATTATGGATGTTGAAGAAATTGAGATTGTTAACCGTTTTAGTTTGCTTGGCTCCACAATCAACACTTGGTTCAAGCAGCCAGGATATCAAGAGATGAATTGCACTGGGAAAGTCAGCTGCCAGGGATCTCTCCAGATTAGTGAAGAGCAATGACTTCAGGTTGGAGACTAAGGTGCTCCTGATTCAGGTCATTGTCTTCACAATTGCATGCTATGCATCAGAGAGCTGGACAGTGAGTAGGGATAACAGAAAGAGAATTGATGCCTTTGAGCTGTGGTGCTGATGAAGAGTGTTGAATATACCATGGACTGCTAGAAGAACAAACAGGATCATCCTGGAGAGAGTGAAACTGGGCTTCTCCTTGGAAACAAGATTCTGAAGCTTCATCTAACATACTTTGGACATGTTGAAAGGAGGGACCAGTTGTTGGAGAGGGACATCACATTTGTGAGGGTGGAGAGACAGTGCAAAAGAGAAAGACCCTTGATGAGATGGATCGATTCTATGACCGAGGTAATGGGAGTAAGTGTGTCAGGGACAATGAGGTTGACACAGGATAGAGCAAGGTTTAGAGCTCTTGTTCATAAGGTCGCTATGAGTTGTAAGCAACTCGACAGCACACAGCAACAACGTTAGCATTATAATTGTGCATAACATCCTTTTGTATTGGTTCTTACAAAAGTATTAAAATTCATCCAGTGTCAAAAACAATGTAAACAAAATTTGTAAGTAAACCAATATAAAATAAAAATGTTATTAAAGAAAATGTATTTAATTTCAAATGTATCTGAACTTTTAAAAAAAACGTCAAAAAATAACATTCCAATATGAAAGAAATCAGAATTAAATACATATTTATAGCACATGCCCATAAATAGAGCTATTATTTTAGACCAAATCTGAATCTATTTCATTTTCCTATGAAATAGGTGTTATTATTTTTAAGTTAGAGATGATGAGATGAGTATATATATTTAGGTAATACTCATAAAACAAAGTCTTAGAGCTCCACATTCCCACACTAAGATTGGTTGTTGTTAAGTGCCATTGAGTTGTAGGTGACTCAAAGTGCCCCTATAAACGAAAGACCGGAATACTTGTATAATTTTTATCCTTTCTCCAGGTTCATAGGGTTTCTGGAGGCAAGCTATTTCAGAGTGGATGCCACTCTTGCTTCCAAGCTTGTTTTAATCGGGGAGCTCCACCAAACACTGTTCACCGTGGGTAACCATTATCACATTTGACACTTCACTGTCAGTGTTCAGCTTCAAAGTGACACAGTGACCATGAGTTTCCTCTGTGCAGCAAGTGGAAAGACCAAGGTTATATGACCTAAAAGAATGTTTGACCAAAACTAGTTAAAGATAGGCCTGAGGGCTGCGGATTAAAGTCACCCACCTTTGGCTTGGTAACATCACTTTCTGTCCACTAGGCCAACTGATCTCTTGGTATTTTTTATATACAAACAATATAAGGTCTTCTAGATGAGGGGACTATATTAGATCATATAAACCACCTTAAAGTAGGATTTCAATATCTTTTCTATTGACTCATGCTGCTCTAAGACTTAATCTTGAAATTTCAAAACAAAATAAGTTGTAAATACTAATAATCGCTCTGTTACTCTTTGAAAATCCTATTTTCTCCTACCATTAGGTTTCAAAGACTAAGATTTTGTCTTATGAAGTAGCTGATATCAGAAACACTAGAAATCAAGAAGTTAAGGAGCTGAACAAAAGATTTCAAAAGGCAGCATGGGAAGAAAAAACAAAGTATTATAATGAAATGTGCAAGGACCTGGAGTCAGAAAATCAAATAGGATGAACTCCTTAGGCATTCCTTTTTTTTTTTCTCATTTTGATTAATTTTAGTGTAAGTTCACAGAGACTTTGGATTTCTATTCATTCGTGGTTGCACTTTTCTCCCTGCCCACCCCTTCCCCTTAATTCCCTCTTCTCTTTGAAAACAACAACAACAACAAAAATTCTTTCATTGTTTTTGTTATACAATCCCTCCCACCAAGTCCACTCCACTATGCCGCCTTCATTCTGGATTCCTGTCATGACAATAATACCTAATAATATATCCCTTTTAAACAGTTCTCTCCCTCATCTGTTTCAATTCAGTAAGCTGAAGGAACTGAAGAACAAATTCAAGCCTTGAATTGCAATACTTAAGGATGTTGACGGCAGAATGTCGAATGTCCCAGGAAGCATCAAAAGAGAACAGAAGTATGCAGAGCACTATACCAAAAAGAATTGGCTGACACAGATTTTCATTAAACAAAATATGATCATCAGCCTATGGTGATGAAGGAGGAAGTCCAAGCTGCTCTGAAGAAACTGGCAAAAAACAAGGCCACAGGAATTGATAGAATATCAGTTTACACATTTTAGCAAATAGATGCTGCCCTGGATAAGCTCATATGCTTATGCCAAGGAATCTAGAGGACAACTACCTGGCCCACTGACGGGATTAGATTTGAATTTATTCCCATTCCAAAATAAGGTGATACAAAAGAGTGTGGAAATTATTGAATGATATCCCTAATAGCACACGCAAGCAAGATCCTGCTGAAGATTATCCAGAAAGTAGTACATCAGAAGAAAACTGCAAGATGTTCAGGCTGGGTTTAGAAGAGGCCATGGTACTTGGCATATCATAACTAATGTCAGATGGATCTTGGCTGAAAGGAGGGCACGAGAGGAATGTCTATCTATGTTTTCTTGACTATACTAAGGCATCTGACTGTGTGGATCACAACAAATTGTGAATACCATTGAGAAGAATGTGGATCCCAGAATACTTACTTGTGCTCATGTGAAACCTACACTTGGATAAGTGTCCTCCACTTGACAGAGTGTTAGCTGTCAAATGCCTGCTGCTTTTTAATCCAGTACACCAAAATCATTATCCTCCAGCCCTTTCAATTGTCAAAAAGCAAGATATATCTTCCTCTGGTTTTGCTCTCTGTATTTATTAAAGACTGAAATGTCTTTTTTTATCTAACTCTGCTCACATTTTTCTAACCCTCCAATGCTAGTATTTCAAGTTTCCTCTTTCATATTTCACTGACATGGACTCTTTCATAATTTCTTCCATTTCTTTTTTATTTATCTGTAGTCTCTCTTTGATATTCTACACTTGATTTTAGCCCAAAGGCCGAGAAGCAATCTCTCTTTGATATTCTATCATGTATAATTTTAATGGAAGATACTTTTTCATAATCTCAAATTTTCCCTGTTTTCCTTGACTTCTTCATTTCGGATGTCATTGCCCTTTTTTCTTCTTTCTAAATCTCTCTCTTCTCTGTTTTTTTCTACTTACTGAGTCACAATAATATATTTCTCATATCTTAGTTGTAAAGACACAAATAACTATTAGAATTATTTTCAAAATTTATATTTTTTGAAATTTTGATAAACCCATCTAAACTTGAGTAAGGGGAACTAAAGCACCTACTTAATGTTGTTTATAAAGAAAAAATATTAATCATTTTCTACTATGCATTAAAAATAAATTGCTAGGTGTCAAATTTTCTACCCTTATTCCTCATTCATTAACACTTGGACATTGATTAATGGTGTTAAATTTTTAAGGACAAAATAAAAGTCCTTTAAAATATGAAAATAAAAAAAGAATCCTAAGAATAACTCATATTACCTCATGGAAAAATTTGGAAAGTTTTTCCAATTCTTCGATGACATTTCTTTCACAATTAAATCTAATACTCTTGAAGGATATATGTAACAACTTGAAGTTGGATGTATTAATTCTTAGATTCTTAAAATTATAATTATCTTAATTATTAGTAATTGTAATTAGAGTAAGAAGAGAATGTATATAATACTCACTTCAAGTGGTTTTATAACATAGTTCTAAATGGATTTTCTCTAAAAATGGAACAAATTATCTGTGACAACATATGAGGTAATGAGTTGTCATTCACAGCTATCATCTATGGCTGATTGATGGATGTATTTCACAAGACAGACAATGTAATAGAAATATACAGGAGAAGATAAAGCTAATATGAAGTTGTTGTCATAGTTGTTCGATTTAGTCCAGTTGTCTCCAGTTTACAACCCCTCAGTAGAATAAAACCCTACGCAATCTTGCAACATCTTGGTAAGTTTTGTTGTGACTGAGCACTTTGTTGCAGTCACCCTCTTTCCACCCTCTCACCTGAGAATCTCATCTTCTGGCACTGAATTAGCTAATAATTCTCAATTGCTAGTCATAAGGGTTTCAATTGGCCATTTGTTTCTGAAGTGTATGGCCAGTTCTGCTTTCTATCCTGTCTACAGCTGGGAGTTCCACTGAAACATATCCAACATAGTTGAACCTACTGGTGTTTGAAGTACTGCTAGTATAGTTTTCAGCAACATACAAGTCACCACAGGAAGACAAACTGACATATATGTGGTAGAATACTAAATTATTAAACTATCAGGTATTAACTACACTGAGGCTTAGGGGCTGGAGTCTCCCTCCAATCTGGAAGTCAGCTGGCTAAGCAGGAGGGATGGCTGGCACCTCCATGGTGGCTCTTCTTGGAGGCAGTCAGGCAAGGGAAGTTCCTGGGGTCTTTTGCGTTGTGTGTTACTGTCCTTTTTAGCTTTCAAAGCTGCTTGGGAGGCCCTGACCCTTAGAGTAAGGGTAAGTAAGGGTGGGGTCAAGCCTGCGGAGCCTGCTCCAGGCCCTAGCTTAAAATCGGGACCGGAGTCTCCCTCCAATCTCCCTCCAAGCCGAACACTGTGACACTGATGAGTCAGATGAGAAAATGGTTACGCAGAATCAACAGTGTTTGCTGAAGCTCCCCGATTAAAACGAGCCTGGAAGGAGGAGTGGCATCCACTTCCATAATAGCTTGCCTTCGGAAACCCTACGAACCTGGAGAGAGGACGAAAGTTATACAGGAGGTGTTCGTTCATAGGGTTGCTCTGAGTCACCTGCGACTCGAAGGCTCTTAACAACAACATTAACTGCATTAGTGCTCAGCATAATATGAAACAATATTGAGTATTATATAATAGAGATGTAAACTAGAATACAAAGAAAAATAAGGAATTGGTTTTAATAAAATTTATAATCAATTTCTAACTAAATAAAAAAATTATCATAATTTCAATACTTCTGTCAGAGAGTTTTGGAGCACTCAAGGAAGAAGATTTAGTAAATAACACAAATATTTTTAAAGCACTCCTTAATTCTTATTATCACCCCAGTTATTGTTTCTAGTTTGGCTCCATAATGCAAAAATTAAACAAAGAAGCCAACTAAGTGTTGTTTAAAAAAGCATATTCTCATATCCTCTAGTGCTCGAAGATGTTTATGTGCTAAAAGGGGCACTAAATTTTCCTAATGTGGTAACCAATGGTCCTTATCAATTGGCAGCATAATTGCGTAGTATACTCATCACACTAAGTGTAATAAGATGACACTTCTAATAATGAGTCCCATGATGAGTTCTTTAAAACTCTCTACTTAAGCACTGACATCTGTAAGTACTTAAAGCAGCTGATAAAGGTGTAGAACATTCCTGATGTGTTGGTATGTATGAATGGATTCCGCATTTAATTATTGATTATTGTACTTACAGTTACAAGATGAACCTAAATACTTGAAGAGGCTTAGTTCTCAAAATGAAGTATTTGGCCTTGGAAAAGGTAATTATAGGATTTTAACCAAAATATAGTCTCAGTTTTAAGAGTGTATTAGGTTTAAAATGTACCAGTACTCCCGTTTTCCATAAAAAGATGCCATCCAGGAAAAGGGGATTTATGTAAACTCTGGTAGCCATGCCATGTGTCTAAAAAAAGCTAAGCTACTTTTATATAATAATATTCAGCACATTTCTCAGGGCAGGGGACAATTTTCTTTCAATACTTGCAGTACTTAGAAGCTTAAGACTGACATAATTCTGATTATCCTGAGAGAAAAACTTTTTTCCTTAGGAGAGCACTATGTAAATCACATCAATGTGACCATTTTCATATTTCATTACAAATTAGCAGGCATTTCTTCATAACTATTCAAGGTTGTCCTTAAAAAGGGGGAGGAAAAAAGTCAATTAATTTGTTTCAGTTAACTGAGCATGCCAATCCCAAGGGAAAGCTATTCTTTGGTTTTCTCATCACGCTCCTACTATCCAATGGGCAGCTGTTAAGAAGTCCAGTGCCCACAGTGTGTTTCTGTGCTCGCTGCTCTCCACGTGACATCATCAGATTTATCATTACCTTCACCAGACAGTTACCTTTTGTTTTCTCTCTCATTGTCGTGGTATTAGAGCTGACTCACAGTTGACTCTGCAGTGAGTTTTCAGAGGTTATAAATTTCACAGTAGAAAATTTTCCATCTGTCTCCAGTAGTACAATGGGAGGGCTGAAATTGCCTTTCTTTGGCTTGGCAGTGCAACTCGTCATTCATTAAGTGACCAGAGTTCCCGCCATTTGTGGTGGAGTCCCATCAATCTCTGATTTATAATGAACCTCATGCACAACAGAAAGAAGTGCTTTCTGATTCAGTCTCCTCACAATCAATGTTTGCTTGAGCCTTCTGGCCCAGACAGCTTATTGAGGGTCTTCCTCTTTAATGCAACTCCCTGTTTTTTCTCTTTCTCACTATTATCAAGTTTGAATCAATTCATGGTCTTCCTTCCACTATGTTATAGTGGCTCTGAATCACAAGGGAAGCCCATCACCCTCCTACAGCCCTGCCAGAGTTACTGGTGGACTAGAATCATTATCAATTGGGCCTGTGGGTTAGAGTAGGCCAACAAAGCTTCTGACTCTCTACTTAGCATGAGTATTTTTCCCAAGAGACTGGTCTCTTCAGATACTTATAACTTTCTTACAATGACACTGAAACCACATAGTTCTTTAGAATTTAAGAAGTGTATTAAATATATTACGAAATACTGAAAAGAATTTTAAATAATGTGCATACCATGCATACCCTACATTACTAAGAATGAATTGCTTAACATTAGGAGTGTGATTTAGTTTTAGCCTATGTTAACTAATATTTTAAACTTGAAATAAAGACAAAAATACTTTTTCTATATAGGTTAACTTAATCCAATAATTTAATATTACTTAATTTCATTAAGAAAAAAAACATTTTACATATTCTGTTAAGATCACAATTAAAGAATTTTATTTTAAAAATAAACGTTTAAATTTTTTATTTTTTTTCTTTAGATCATACCCATAAATTTATTTGAATCAAATCAATTTAGAGGCTAGGTAATGTATTGAATTTGAACTTAAACAATTGTTTCTGGCCTTTTCAAAATACTGACATTCTACAGAATACTTTCTTTGATCTTCACTTACAGTCTTCCCTATTTAAGGGATGTGGTAGACAGAGCTAGTATCTAGGTGTTAAATGTTCTGGGCTAGACAACCCACCAAAAATATTTCTAGTTCGAATATATCCAGGAAAGCCTCTGAAGACAGATCTGATGATCTGCTTCTTAAAAATCACACTCTTGAAAACCCTTTAGTGTAGTTCTACTCTGCATACATGGGTAAGATGCCACAGAAACAGACAAGATTATGTTCAGGGGCAGAATTCACTCCTAGAAAAAATAAAGTGAAGCCTCCATCAACAATTTCATATTGATATGATCTGTTAGAAGTTGTATAGTTTGAATATTTTAATAAGTAACTAACTTGGAAACCTACTGGTGGGGAGCTATGACACTAAAGCTTAAATATTGTGTGTCACACTATACATATAATATTGGTGGCTTCATGGTAAGTAGCTGTGTAACCAACCCAGACATACCGGTTTCTCTGTGGGAGAAATATAGGCAGTCTCCTCCTGTGTGATTTACTGTCCTTGAAACCGCCTTGGAGAGTCAGATATGAGTCTATTCCAACCCAATAGTACAAAACAAATAACGATAATATTATTAGGTCTCCATTACAGATACTGCACAGAACCAAATATGAGTAAGCATTCACTAAGTTAAAAGTTAAATTCCTCTAACAGAAAATAATAAATATAAAGTTAGTAACTAATGAATTTTAAAGATGAGCTCTGATGCCATAATGCATAGGGAGTTGTGCAGCTAAAGGATGTCTTTCTGGATTTTCAAATCCACCAGCTGCTTTATAGGAGAAAGATGGGCCATCAACTCTCATGAAACTTAAGCCTCAGAAATACAATTGGAGGATCAGTTGTGAGTTGATTTTAAGTCAACGATACAAATATTTTATATTCTACTTAACTCAAATTCCCTGGTAGCTAAAATCTGCAGTCACAAATTATGTAAATTGCATGAAGAGGGTTGTGGCATCAGGATTGGAGTACGGCTCATTAACAACCTGCGTTATGAAGATAACACAACCTTGTTTGCTTGCTCAAAGTAGCTGGACCTAAAATGTTTGCTGCAGAGAATCCTAGACTGCAGTCTTCAATATAGATTTCATAACAACCTCAAGAAGAGGAGCATGGCCGTATTCAAACACCAAAGAGTCACGCAGTTTACACTTTGATTTGAAACCCCTCAGCTTTTCTTCCCAAGCAAACACTATCATGCTGCTTTTGTCTAACCATGTTTCCATGACTTCACTTCTTCTTTATTTTTGTTCCTAAGGATCAAACCCAGTTTAATTCGTGAATCTTCTTTCCAAATGAAATAGAGATGTAGTAGTTAACTTTCCTTGATGTTTGTGGATATTGCTTTGTGTATTCCATTTAATATAGTAATCTAGTTTGTAAAAGAGATAGTGACACATGCAAATAAAGTGTTAGTGACACTCAAAAAGAAATCCTCACTTGTGGACTAATAGGTAACATCAGGATAGATGGGGGAAAGATTGAAATTGTCAAAGATTTCAATTCATTTGGACCCACTGTCAACATGCCTAGTACCAGCAGTCAGAGATTGGAAGGCATATAGCATTGGGAAAGTCTCCGATCAGGCACCTGACAAAGTACTAAAGAGCAATGATGTCAGTTTAAAGACTAAAGCACCCTTGATTCAAGCCACAGTCTTTCCAATCACTTGCTACATATCAGAGAGCAAGACAATGAGTAAACATGACAGAAGAAGAAATGGTGCATTTGAGTTGTGCTATTGCAGGAAAGTGCCATGGACTGCCAAAAGAACAAAGAGATATGGGTTGGAGAAAGTGCACAGAATGTTCCTTGGACACAAAGTTGATGAAACTTCGTCTTACATACTTTGGACATGTTTTTAGGAGAGGCTATTCCTTGGACAATAACATCACACTTGGGAAAAGTAGATAAAGAGCAAAGGAAAGGAAGATCCTCAACAAGAAAGACTGATACAATACCTGTGACAATAGAGTCGAATGTGTTGAGGATGATAAGGATGGTGCAGGATAGGACAGATTTCAGCTCTATTATTCATAAGGTTGTTATGAGTCATACTTTACTCAAAGCACTTAACAACAACAGGCTTATATAAACAAAGAGAATATATAAATTTTCAAATTATGTAAATATTTAAAGGATAACTTACATAAATTTACATTATATTTGCTAATGAAGTAAAATCAAAAGTACATGAAAAATATTTATTTGTCCTACACAACTTAAATGAGCCAACTTCTTAATTTATGAAGTCAATAAAACATAGGTAATAATAAAATTTTACGATTTAACAATATTTAGCAGAAAAGTTCTTTAAAATAAGTACATAAATTGTTGTGCAATTCACTTGGATCTGAGATGAGATAGTAAATATTCTATATATTTATGTGGTTTATGTATATTCTATAGATTCATTTATTATTATTTCATATGATTGTATTGGAAACTCTCATAGTATTCTTGTTATTGTAATTGAAGGCGATGCTACCAAGCCAAAGGTGGGTGACTTTTAATCCCCGGCCCTCGAGCCTGTCCTTCATTGTTTTTGTTCAGACATTCCTCTAGGTCGTATAGCCCTGGTGTACAAGTTGTCGCCCTGTGGTCACTTGTGGTTGCTGTGAGGCTGAACACTGTGACACTGATGTGCCAAATGCGTTAATGGCTGGTTACCCATTGCAGACAGAGAGTGGGGTGGAGCTCCCTGATGAAAACAAGCTTGGAAGGAGGAGTGGCATCCACTTCTATAATAGCTTGCCTCCGGAAACCCTATGAACCTGGAGAGATGATGAAAGGCACCCAAGCATTGAGGACTCTCCTTCATAGGGTCGCTATGAGTCGCCTGCGACTTGACAGCACTTTAACAACAACAACAACAATTGTAATTATCTCTAGTTCTTTTGTAGAGAACTTTCAACTATATATAGTTCATATATATTTTGTTACTATAGATTATTAAAATTTTTATGTCATAAAAAATTCAAAATTGAAAGCAGCAGAAAAGGAAAACAAAAGCATGGCAGGCTATGAGTAGTTTCCTTTTTTAAAAAAATAAATTTAACAAACTATGATTGAGAAGAGAATGTGAAGGATTATAAGAGAAGTGAGAATGTAAGATAAAGGACTATTGTGACAGGTTATATTGATAGAATTATAGGCAAATATAGCAGAATGTGCCTGCTATGCTTAAAAGTGTATCTTGGAGGGAACTCTGATGGCCTAATGGCAAGAAGCTGCACTGCAATCCTGAAGACACATGGTTCAAATCCACCAGATTCTCTGTTGGAGAAGTACAGACAGTCTCTTTCTGTTCCAATTAGATCTGATTCAGTGGTATACAACAGGGAGGGAAAAACCAAAAAACAAAACAAAAAAAACCCCAAAAACAACAACAATCACGCGCGCGCGCGCGCGCGCGCGCACACACACACACACACACACACACACACACACACACACACATTGAAACCATGCTACACCTTAATTTAAAAAAAAAAAAAGGTATCTTGAGTATCAAAAAAGCCCAGTGCAGATATTCATCCAGCATAAGCTTTGGAGAAAACCTAGATTTAAATCTATGTTATACTATTTACTACATTAACTTGAAAGTGAATTATAAATAAACCTACATACTATATTGAAAGTGGTAATGGTGAAAGAAGTAGCTTCATCAACAACCTTCATCTGTCATTAAGGCAGAGATGTGTGTGACATCAAGTTGGTTTGCAACAGCCAACAGAGGATGTGAAGTGTTGGTGACGGGCTTGAGAATTTTTTTGTACATAAAAATGAGTTGAAATATCCACTAGCTGCTCCACAAGAGAAAGATGGGCATTCTCCTCCCATTCGATTTATTGCCTCTGAAAACCTACTGAAAGGTCAGCTATGTGTTGGTTTTGACTTTATAGTACACAACAAGATCATTTTTGCTATGATGGTGAGATGAAAGGAAGGATCAAAAATGATGCTTGGATATTGCTGGAGCAACACTGGAGGGCAAAGGGATCAACATATCTGGTTTATTTATATAAACTTGGAGATCCTTGAGGAATGAAAGCAACAATCACTTAAGCAGTGTGTTATGCCAGACAATTTCAAAGGACAAGTTTACACTGGGACAAATATTTTGAAGTTGTCACTTAGTACAGATGTATGTAGATAAACACATAAAAATCTATTAAAGAAAAATTTGAAAAAATTTAAGCCTTGTAAATAAGCTTGATACTGTAATTTACCAGAATTAATTTTATACTCAGAGCAACTCCACATTTGGTAGGATAGAGTGGTTTCCTAGGCTCCCGAGACTGTAATTGTTCCGGGAACACATCAACTGGTCTTACTCCTACAGATCCTCTGTGTGATTTTGAACTATCAACGTTTCAGATAACAACAGTTCAGTGCTTAATCATTGCACCATCAGCTTCTTGGTAAAAAAAGAAAAGAAAAAGGATATGAAAAAATGCTTATGATTGCCAAGATTTCATGAATAAAATAGGATAAAAAAATTTCTGTAGCAAAAACTGAAGACTGTTATAGACAAAATTAACAATAATAAAGTGATTGAATTGTTCCTAATATGCGTCCATGGTCCTAACATTTTCTGCAACAAATGAATGCTTAATGAACCAGAGGCCGATTTTGTTTTCATCAAAAGGGAATAACTAAGATGAAATCTTAAATAAATGAACGCACAATATTGTCTCCAATAGATCTTAGGGAAGCAAGAAAGACCAAGAGTAAGTCCTTGAAAATTAGATTTTAACTGAGTCACCACATTTGCTCTCACACTGGACCAGTACAGAGTTGGACAGGCCTGAGTGTACCCATGGGCATCCTGATTGGTCCTACAGAGAGACTATGGCTGCAAACTAGTCAAACAGGGAAACAGAAAGACAAAGAATAAAATTCAAAGCTATAATGTAAACCATCAGCATCTTTAAGGAAATAAAATAATTTTAAAACATCAAGTTTTTAAATATGAGTCACCCAGTCCTTGGGGAGAAATGCCAGACTCCTGGGGAGAGCTACCTGGACCCTGAGGAGAGTCACTTAGTGTGTATGAGGAACTTTATCTAAGACCTTTTCCTGCATCTCCTCCTCCAGTACACCTGTAAGTAACACCTCCAAAGCCCTTTCCTTTGTAACTCACAAGTTTGTTCTCTCTAGGTTTTCTCCCTTTCCTAATGGTAACTTGAACACTGAGTCTTATTCCAGAACCTGAACCATGAGCGCTGTTCCAGAGACAAAATGGAAATATAACTGCCAGCTAAGGAAGTGAATGTGGATGGAACCTCAATGTTCAGCCTGCCACGCCCACTGGACTCACAACACCTTGCAGTCCAGAGGGTGGAAAATGTCATGGAAAATACCTTCTAATAGAACAAGATGGCATGTAGCCACCAGTGAAGTATTAACGTGATCTCCCCTTTCCCTTCATCCTAATGCCCTTCCCTGGTTAGCATGAAACAGAAAGTCTGTACCCCTATTCCCAAAAAGGAAACCCAGAGATAGACTATACCCACCATTACCCTGTCTTTTCTGCCCCCTGCTGGATCTTTCTCGTTTCCTTCCCCCACTCCCTCTACCCACCAAATTGCACAACCCTTTGATTTCATCTCTACCCATCCTCACCCTTCTGCTCCCACTCCTTACCCCTTGGATCTCCACACATGTTTTACTAGTTATCCCTCTACCTTTGCAATAAAAAAATTATATTAAGAGTTCTGGTGGCCTAGTGAGTAAGGAGTTACACAGCCAATATAAAGGTAAACTTTTGGAACCCACAAGCTCCTCTGCAGGGGAAAGACGGGCAACCTCTTTTCATGTTATTTACAACCCTGGGCTCTGACTCAATGGCAATGAGTTGGGTGTTTATTTTGTTTGTGTTTGTTATTGAGATATATATATATATATATATATATAAAGATCTAATGAAGCATGCAATAGCTATTATTATACTTGTAATTCTAAATTATAGTTATTTTTCAAATCTATACTAATATTTTTTAAAACAACCATAACTTAAATTTGTCAAATCACAATACGTAAATATAACAAAAACTATTCTTTAGTGGCACATACATTGTTAGATCGTAAAAACAAACAAACAAAAAAAACCAAACCCCTAAATCTATGCTAATATAGGGGGAGCTCTGGTAACTTGGAGGTAAGGAATTGTGTTGCCAACAGCAAAAAGTCTTAATGTACCAGCATTTGCATGGGAGGAAGATGAGCAATCTTCTCCTCTACACTTTACTGTCTCTGAAAACCCACAAAAGAGTCAACTATGGGTCAATTCTGCTTCATTGGTACACAACAACTGGTGGCCTAGCAGTAGGATTTTGCCCTGCCAGCCCTTAAGGTTGATGGTTGGAATCCAACAGCTGCTCAACTGGAGAAAGATGAGCTATCTCCTCTCCCTTTGGAGGGTCTTTACAAGTCAGTTGGGATCCAATGGGACACAATAACAACAGGGAGGACTCTAGCGGTCTAGTGGGTAAGAAGTTGCACTACTGACTTAAAGTTTGAGTCCACCAACTTCTCTTCTTCTCCTTTATAATAGATAACCTCTGAAAACTTGCCAGAGGATCAGCATTAATAGGTTCTGACTTGAAGGAACATAACAACATCATCATCATCATCATCATCATATTTATTAGAGAAGTATGTAATTCACACTAATACATACCCTTACCCATTATTTCACATTGAAAATTTCTGAAGAAATAGTGAAAAATGAAGTTTTCACTTCCAATTTAGAAGTTAGCTCTGGGTTATATTCTGACATTATCTTGCAATCAGTAATTTATGACATATTTCATGGTCTCATGTGTATGAAGTAAAGGTTTGATCCAAAGTCATGTAAATTGTTGCAGTTCCAAATATTTTCTGTTTTCTTATTTTATCTCATCATCTTTTTCATTTTTGTATTGATTTCATTTTACTTGGACCCACAATCAACATTCGTAGTAGCAGCAGTAAAGAATCAAAAGACGTGTAACATTGGGGGGATAGCTACGGTACCTCTCTAAAGTCTAGAAGGCAAGGATATCAGTTTGAAGATTCATATATGTCTGATCAAGGCTCTAGTAACTCTAATTACTCTGCATGTTTTTTATAAGTTGGACAATGAATAAGAAAATGAAATAAGAATCAGTGCATTTCAATTGCGGTGGTGAAGAAGAATATTGAACAGGCCATGGACTGCCAAAAGCAAATTTCTCTTAATAAAAGATCAGAAGTGAAGCACCTTAGAGGGAAGGATGGTGAAACTTCTTATACTTTAAGCCTTTCCTTTTCAGAAGGGGTAAATCATTCAAGGACATGAGGCTAGGAAAGTAGAAGGTCATTGAAAGAAAAACAACCTTAAAGAAAAGGATTGACACAGCCACTGCTTCAACTGGTTTGAGCATGTCAGAGATGTGAAGATGGTGCATGATAGGGTCACTGTGAGTTGTAGTCGACTTAAACCTGGCATTATTAGAAGAAAGATCTGACAGTTGCTTCTATAAAGGTTAACAGCCTTAGCTATCCTATGGAGAAATTCTACTCTATCTATAGGGTTTATTGTGAGTTGGGATTAATGTAATGGCAATAGTTTAATAAGCTAATTATTGCATAATAATATGAGGCTGTGTCTTTCCCTTATTCACCTTGGCATTAAAATTGTCTATTTCACCATTTGACAGGACTCTTGGTGTTGTCTTGAGTAACACATCAGATTGCTAACCAAGCTGTCATCAATTTTAATCCACAGGTGGCTCTGTGGGAGATTGTTGAGTGGCTCCCTGACATAAACCAGAAACCTAGTATTCACTATTAGTCTAAATCAACTTGATGACAGTGGGTAGCCATCATTTATTTCTTTTGCATATACTGTTTGAGCACTTAATAGATGTTCAATTAATAATTACTTACTGAGTAAGTCAATTATAAAGTATTATTAATAAACAAAATAATTATTTTTGTCTTTAGTGTACAGAACCTGACATGGGAGAAATGATTGACATGATTTTAACTATAATTGTATTAATAACTACATTCATGAGAGCATTTAAGTCAGCTACTTTATCTCATTACTTAATATCCCCATTTTAGAGAGCCAAATTCTAATTTGCCCATTCCTATCAAACCAGTACTCTGAGGGAACATGTTCCTTCTGCTGCAGAATCTTCTGCTCAGTTGGAAAACTTTGAGCATCTGAATCTACAAGAAAAGTCCTGTCCAGAATAATCCATCAGGTTGTAGTAATTAACACTAGCTCACAGCAAAGAACATCATTTGTTTGGCTTATGCTCAACTCATCCCCAGCCATTTGTAGCTAGGTCCAAATAGGAATCAGTTGCAAACTTAGTCCACTTTTCTCCTAGCACTCTAGACCATCTGGGTCCCTTTACTCAGTCTTAGAACTGACATACAATTAAGTTAACAAGCGAGGGGTCCTCCTGACTACTTGTTCTTCAAACCAGCAATCATTTTTCACTTATGCATATATCTGTGCATGGCAGGTAGAGAGTACTGATGGAACATGTCCAAGCTCAGCTTGTCTCTTCATTGGTGCGTGTCTCCTACTTCCACTCCTGTCAATTCGAAGAACCACTACAAGTGAGTTTACTCACCTGCTCCCTTTAACATCAAGTCTGAGAAGGAAGCTTTTATGGGCACCAAATTTACTGTCTTAGAAACCAAACAGTTCTAGCTTTAAAAAGTCAAGGTTTTTCTTCCCCCATCCCCTCTCTCTCTTCCCACTAACCTTTCTTTCAAATGTAAATATCTTAGACTCAACGTGGGTCTCTATACATTGATTCAAATGCAAATCTTCTCAAAGTACTGATAGGACTTAACCCTTCCCCTTAGATTAAGCCCCAGCACCCACTACCACCACTACCAAATTTTACTTTTAACAAGCTTATCTCCAAGGCATACTTTCCCTTTTAGTACTTTCAATCAAATGCTGGCCAAAGGCAGAATTTCATTCTTTCCAAATATAAAATATCCACTATTCATTGATTTCATACATCTTTTTCCCCCTCCACTTTTTATTGGTATAAATGCAATTATTTACATATATTATGTTTAATTAATGAACATTGTCTTTCATACAATATTTCATATACATTGTATTTTATATGTAATTAATCCCTATTGAGCTATGCCTATTATCACTCTGTATTTTCCAGTCCTTATTTAATATTTCCTATTCTTTTCTCCTCTCTCACACTCCTTGATATCTGCTATACTAGTGATTTTCTCCCCTTCACCTTACCCCCACTTGTTTGTGTCTCCTTTTGAACATTTATATATTTCTTGCTCAGTTATCCACTTATTTCCACAAGAATGGTCTTGAGCAATATTTGTCCTTATGTGTCTGAGTTACTTCACTCAACGTAATGATGCTCTCTAGAATCTTCCATGTTATATGGTATTTTATGAAATCATTGTTCCTTCATGTTGCATAGTACTCAATTTTCCACATGCCTTTTTAAATAGATAATGTCTGTTTATTCATATATGCTGAATCAATGTTCCCACATAGTGTTGCCACAGAAATAAAGATATCATACTTAAAAACATGGATTGTATTTGGATGCTGTGAAGCTGAATGTAATTCATATTGAACCTATGAACAGCTGAGTTAAAACTTTCCCTATCTTCTGCCATCCTCATTATTTCCAACACAATCCAGCCCATTCCTGAAGTCATTGTGTCAATCTGTCTCATTGGGAAACTTCCTCTCCATCACCAGCCCTCCACTTTTTCCTCTCCGAGGAGTAGACTGGTCTAGCTACAAGTCCAAAATATGTAAGGTGAAGTTTCACCATGCTTGCCTTCAAGGAGCACTCTGTAAGACATATTGATTTGTTCCTTTGACAGTCTATCGAATATTTAGTATTCTTCTCCAGCACAACTCAAAAGTATCACTCTTCTTCTACAATCCTTATCCATTGTCCAGCTGTCTGATGTGTAGCATGTGATTGAGAAGACCATAGCCTGAATAGAACTGACACCATTGTTCTTCAGCATTGTGGAGAAATCTCTGACACCCAACTTGCTCAATGCAATATGTCTCCTGATTTCTTGACTGCTTACACCAAAGATGTTGATTGTTGGTAGAATTTGAGCTTACTATTAGAAGTAGTAGTACTACTCTATGCTGAATAAGAAAAAATTACATTCTTTCTGTGCTACTTATCACTCTGGGTGACATCAAAATATAACCTCTAAAGAAAGGAAATGAAGAGAAAATGTTCAATGCAATAGGATGCTAGCAATTCTCACTAACTGTTGTGTTCAAAAAGCTCAATTAGCAAACATTTTAAAATATATTTTCTCTACTTACTATAGGAATGTTGAGCATTTGAGGAAATCCAGCACATTCAACACAGGTTAATATGTAAAATATAACTGCTTAAATAACTTCTGTACTACTGAAAAAAGTCAAGGCATGCCTTATATATGGTACACATTTCTTTTTGTACAAACAAAGTGCTATTTTATGGATGTGTAACTTTGTTCCTATCATTGAGAGTTTAGAAAGTTTGGAAGCAAAAAAGAATAATTTAAAGGTAGAATTGAATTGCAACTTAAACATAGGGAAATCTCTTTCTGACACCTTGTAAATCAGATGGAACTTCCATTTGTAAAGCAGTGATTCCTAAGAGGCTGTAGAATTTTTTTTGTCCAGGCTCACATAATACCCACTGAACATTGTTAAACAAAAGATACAACAACAAAGGCTGAATTAAGATTCTTTTTCACTAATCAGATTGCGTATAAAACCCTGACAAATTAGAATAATGTGTTTTACAGCTTTAGAATGAAACTTATTCAACACAAGTCCACACACATCCTTTGAATAGAATCTAATTATATTAAAATAAATACAATGGATTTCAGATGCAATGCCAATTCAGAACAAAATACAAGAAATTCTGAGTTAACAATGGTCTTCATAAAGAAATACAAAGAGAATTTATATTCTAGTATTGTTCATCTTGGGGCTTTCTTCTACAAAAATTAGTTTTCATGAACTAGTTTATAATTTTATTAATGTCTTATAACATGAATTGAGAAATCTGCATCATGATTATTAACTTTTTAGTCATAGTTACAATTTTTAGACCATGTTTTTATGAGTTTGCGTACAATCATATTGTTTCAGGCATGTACATTGCGTTTGATTAAGTATTTCATTTGTATTAGGTTTCATTCATGTATGTTGTGGTTTATATAATTATTCACACACATTACATACATACACATATATATATATATTACTATTGACCTATGCCTACTATCACCCTGCCATGTCAAGTCCATATCGAATTTTCCCTGTTCCTTCAACCCCTCAGCTGTCCACTAACACCTGCTACCCTAATAATTTCCTCTTTCTGCTTTTTCTGTTCCCTTCTCCCTTGCCCCTAACACTTCTGAACATTTATACACATCTTGCTCAGTTGAAAGTGGTCTAGTTCCTGTGCTTAATGTTTAGATCATTGCCCATCTATAATGTCCATCATAGGGACTTAGAAAATGAGAATCAAAATCAACTTTTTGGTGTTTAATGATCCCAATATCTTATATAAAAATATTAAAATAGTATTTGGGCTGTATTTCTTTCAAGAGAGATTTATTTCTTCTTTTGGTATATTCAATATTCTTGGGCAACACCATAATTTGAAGGCAGCAATTCTTTAATAGTTTGTATTCAGGGCCTAAATTTCAAATGTATATGAGGAAGTTGGAAATAACATGGTTTTGATCAGCTGCACCTTATTTTTTTAAAGTTACTTGATTGCTTGTTAGTCTTCCAAAGAGCTCATTTGAAGCAGATTTTACCTATAAAATACATTGATTTCTTGACTGTCACTTCCATGGAAAGACAAAGAAAAATATTATAATGAAATGTGTAAGGAGTTGCAGTTAGAAATTCAAGAGGAAAACATGCTCACCATTTCTCTAGTTCAAAGAACTGGGAAAAAAAATCAAATCTCAAGTTGCAATTCGGAATGATTTTATAGACAAATTCTTGAATGATACAAGAAATATCAAAAGAATATGGAAGAAATATAAGTTCACTCATGGTGGTAGCTTAAAAATTGGCTTTTCTACCCATTATATTAGCACCCTCTAGTCTCCAGCTACTTTACTATAGATACCTGGTTTTGTAAATTATCAACTAGCTAGGGCACTAGGATAAGAGATAGTGTGCCTCCCACACTGGGTAGCAAGACTTGAGTGAGATTGGAACAAGACTCTGGTAAGAGCCAGAACACAGTGAGAGCTTGGTGGCAAGAACCTGGTTATAGTGGTGAAGAGACTGTGGCATTGCTGTGGAGAGAATCTAGGAAGGAATAACCTGAAGCTTCTTGCATTGGCCACAGTTAAAAGTTGTATTTCCCAGACGCTTGAAGGAAAAACTGATTTATCATTCCTTTTCGGCAAACCTTGCTGAATGATTGAGAAAACCAATCCAGAGGCTTCTTGAATTTGTGTAGCAAAACTGAAACCAGGACTTTTACTAATTAAGGAATTGTGTTTTGCTTTTAATCTGGTTTAGGACTTCTGGACTTGTATTGTGAGATATTTTTTGCCTCTCCCAATCTCCAACCTATTTCCCTAACGAACTTCACTATTGGTACCACAGTCTGTGAGTTAACAACAAACATTAAACTCATTGATTAGTGAAATAGGTACAGAAGCATGAGGCGTGGTGTGTCTGACCTAGCAACTATCTGTGTGCTGGTATGGATATTATTGATAGGGACAGTTCCCCTTTGCACAACAAGTAGAAGTCACACTCATTCACCATCACCCTTACAGTGCCTCAGCTTCTACTGCAGCTGCCTGGTGACCTAATGGTAAGGAATTGGACTGCCCACTCAAGAGTTCACAGTTTGAATACACCAGTTTCTCTGAGGGAGAAGGATAGGCAATCTTCACTCATGCAATTTACTGATTCAGAGGGTCAGTTATGAGTCTATTCTCACCTTTGATAATGATAGTACCAAAATAAGATATAGCCAACAATGAAGTGTACTGAAAAGTAACATGTGATTAAGACCTATAAAAGTCATGGAAGTTATTCAAGCTGCACTGAAGGGATTGGCAAAAGTATGGCCACAGGAATTTATGGAATGTCAATTGCAAAGTTTTAACAAATGGGTTTTCATCTCTGGAAGTGCTCACTAGCAAACCAAGAAATTTGGAAGACAGCTACCTTACCAACTAATTAAAGAAATCAATATTCCCACTTTAAAAAAATACAATAGTGTGGAAATTATTGAGAAACATAGTATCACATGTAAGCAAAATTAAAAATGGCTGCAACCATAACTGCATCCATAAAGTATTCCTATAAATTCAAACTGAATTCAAAGAGGCCATAGAATTGCTGACATTAGATTAATTTTGACTGAAATTAAAGAATATGAGAAAGATATTTACTTGTGTTTATTGACGATGCAGCAACATTTGACTGTGTAGATTAAAACAAATTATGGATAACACTGAGAAGAATGGAAATACTAAGAACACTTAATTATCGAATGTGAAATCTTTATATAGAGCTTGAAACTGTTGTTTGTTCAAACAAAGGCTCACTATATGGTTTAAAGTCAGAAAAGTAGTTCCTCAGGATTGTAGCCTTTCTACATATCTAGAGGCTGAATAAATAATTTGAGAAGCTAGACTATATGAATAAGAATATGATGTCAGGTTTGGAGAAAAATTGACATTATGCAGATGACACAACCCTGCTTATGTATTTCAGAAAATTAAAGAGGGAAATCTTTGATAGGAATTACATGTCAACATCAAGAAACAAAATTCCCCACAACTGGATAAATAAGCAGGACTGAACAGGTGGTAAAAAGACTGGGTTTTCAGCAATTACATTTAACTTAAATTGATAACGGGTGTTCATTGTTGCAGCACAAAAAGAATAAAAAGGCATGGTGCATTGAGGGAATCTGCTGTCAATGACCTCTCCAAAGTGCTAAAGAGCAATGATATTAGTTTAAAGACTAAGGTGTGGCTGATCAAATCCATGGTATCTTATGGTACTTTATGTCCTATGTAGGTGGGATAGAGATAACAGAAGAATTGATTCTTTTATATTGCGGTGTTGGAGAAAAGTACTAAATATCTCATGATAAGCCAAAAAAAAAGAGTCTGTCTTGGAGGAACTATAGCCAGGGTGCTCATAAGTGACAGGGATAAGGAAACTTTTTCTCACACATTTTGTTTTGTTATCTAGAGGGAACATTCCTTGGAAAAGGACTGTTTTGTTATCTAGAGGGAACATTCCTTGGGAAAGGACATCATGCTGAGAAAGAGGGGTCAAAGAAGAAGGAAGATCATTAACAAGATGGATTAACACAGAGACTTGTAGCAATGAGCTCAAGTTTATCAGCTATGATGAGAATGGCACAGGAAAATGTTCACAAGATTACCAAGAGTCATAATCTACTCAATACATAAAAACAACAATGGTTCGATATTGACTAAATCACATCGTTTTTCTTTTCATAATATATCATATACTTCTGGGAATTTTTATTTTTCATCTTTCCCCCCCTTCTATCTTTCTTTCCCGTACTCCCTTTCAGCTAGCGTCATATTCAGAAGGAGCAAATTTGCTAGTAATTTTGCCTATAGAATGCCATGTTAGGAAGCTTCCAGAACATAAGATATAAGATGACCAGAAGCAGGTGTACTTTTTCATAAGCTATTTTAAGTATCAAATGAGACATATAAAGTGATTCATTCTATTAATGTGTAATAGGAACTACTTGAACACTACAATTTTAAAGGTGGTGACGGTGATAAGGATGGTGACAATTGTTATAATAACACAAAGATGCTTATCATTTGCATTCTGGCTTGAAGATCTTCTTTCTTATATTTTTAATTTCTGTATCCTAAGCAAACTCGTTCCCTACATTTGCTATCTTTTTAGCAAGGATTGTTCAGTTGCAGTCATTCAGATTTTAATTTAAAGTATAATATAATTGATCAGCCAGTCACTACCAATGGGAAAAATTCCAAGGATAAAGAAATGTTGGGAGAGAAATTTTTTAATTAATTTTAATTAATGAAAGTTTACAGAGACTTAGACTTTCCGTCCATTAATTGTTGCACTTTGCTCCCTGCCCACCCCTTCCCCCATTCCAATTCACTCTTCTCTTAAAACCTACTCTTAAGAGTGAAATTCTCTAAGTTAGGAACAACTAACTTTGAATTTCTTTGAGTGGTAACATCAAACGAAACAAAATTTTAAAAAATAGGATTTAAATCTGCAGTTCTTTTGTACTGCATCACTGAATACAGGGCTAGGTAATAAATATAAAATAATTGATAAGTTGAGAACTACGTGTTGTTGTTGTTGTTATGTGCCATCGAGTCACTTGCGACTCATAGCGACCCTATGTACAACAGCCCCAAACTCCGCTCTGTCCTGTGCCAGTCGCACTGTCTCCGACACACCCATTCCAATTACCCCAGTAACTAACTGAATCAATCCACCTCATAGAGGGCCTTCTCCTCCTGCGCTGTCCCTCCACCCTACCAAGCATGATGTCCTTCTCCAAGGACCGGTCTCTTCTCACAACATGTCCAAAGTATGTTAGACAGAGTCTCAGAATCCTTGCTTCCAGGGAGCCGCCTGGTTGGTTTAACCCTTTCCAGGATGAATCTGTTTGTTTTCCTAACAGTCCATGGTACTCTCAATACTCTTCTCCAGCACCATAGCTCAAAGGCATCAGTTCTCCTTTTATCCTACTTAGTCATTGTCCAACTCTCTGATGCATAATACATTTTAAAATATTCCAATTAATATATCAATGTTCTAAAACACCCTGAAGTTTTGTTGTTTTTTTTTGGGGGGGAAGGTTTTCCCCAAATATAATTTGGGTATTTGAAAGTTATCGAAACTTAATGATTGACTCATCAAACCACACTCCAGAGAATAAATGAACATGGACTAATGACAAATGAAAGCTTTTGCTTAGAACAGCAGTTGTTCAGCACAGCAGTCTGTAAGTTCAAAGTGTAAGTAGAATTACTATGCACATCTTTTGAATTGAATCTAAAAAATTGCTATTGCCCATCATCTTGTCAACAGCCACTATCTTTTCTAATAATATACAGCACTTTCCTAGTGAACCTGCTATTAACAGTTTTAATATAGGTGGGAGGACTCTTATCTCTCATCACATTGGGTACTTGTGATCGACCTTTGCCATCACTCTCCCAAGCAGCTACTCTGTGATTACTGTTTTCAGACATGCAGACATTCCAAGTTAGCCTTCGGATCTCGTAGAAAATTTCATCCACGCAGTATCTTTAAGAAATATTCTTAAAAAAGGAAAAATCTCAGATCACATAAACAGCCTCTTCATTTTCTTTTCTTTCATCTCTAACTTTCTCATTAGGATTAATTCTTCTTATATCTCTGTAATATTTTCTTTTCTGAATATTGTAATGTATACATTTTAAAGAGGTCCATACGCATTATAACTTTAGATTTTTAAAAATTTATTTTAAATAAAAATATAGGAATATGGCTTATTTTCTTCTCCTTCCTTTTCTTACAGAAGAAACTTGACATTGGTAATTTTCACTAGGTTAACCCCTCTGGAAAATATCCTGCCTGATTCTGTCATAAGACATTTAAGAAACTCCTTGGTCAATTTCAGGCAGATATCAAATCTGTCAGTTGAGGGGCAGAATTCTTTGAACACTCAGTGACAGCAGGGAGGCTTATGACCACTGAAATGTCAGCTTATCTCAAAAGGCCCTACTCGAAGACCTGAAAGAATTAAATCTTACACATGCCCAATCAAACATCTCCTATTCCTGGCTATATTTATCTTGCAAATTTTTAAATTATTCAATATATTTTATAATTGTACTCTACTAAACAAACAGATTCATCCTCGAGAGTATTAACTCAAGCAACTCCTTGGAGGCAAGGATTCTGGGGCTTCGTCTGACATATTTTGGGCATGTTGCAATGAGGGACAGGTCCTTGGAGAGGGACTCATGCTTGGGAGGGTGGAGGGACGGTGCAAGAGAGGAAGACCCTCTATGAGGTGGATTGATTCAGTGACTGGGGTTCTCGGGATGGGTGTGTCAGAGGCAATGAGATTGGCACAGGATAGAGCAGGGTTTAGGGCTGTTGAACATAGGTTCGCTATGAGTCGCAAATGACTCGACGGAACATAGCAACAACAACAACAACAACAACAACTCTACTAAAATGTATCTAAGACGAAGACATATTCTCATGATCCTACTGATTCTAAACTGAAGCCCACTGAAGGGTCACATTTGTAAATTACATAGTAGAACTTGTCCATCTTTCATGGAGTCACTGATGGATCTGAACCACCAGAGAGGCACCACCTTTTAGGTTAGTACCACAACCTCCTTAGGCTGTGACAAGTTGTTTTGAAACAGATATTTTAAATTTAAATTCTTGCACAACAAGCAGATATTTCTCTTACAGCATCTGTGTATCATTTCCGAAAGAGTTCCAACTAGGTTCTTAAGAAGGATGCAGTACCTTTCACTCTGGTTTTTCAAGTCTGTAGCAAAGTTGCTATTTACTTTAAAAATAAATTACAAATAATCTGACAATCTTAATAGATGTTTGTTGTAGTTGTTAGATGTCATTGAGTTGAGTAAACCTCACTGACCCCATGAACAGCTGATCGGGATTCTGCTTTATTCTGTGACAACTTCTCCATCTCTGACACACTTTATTCAGCACATTGTTGCAATCACTGTCCTAACTCATCTCATTAAGGGTCTTCTTCTCTTTTGCTAATCCTCCACCTTTCCAAGCTTGATGTCTTTCTCCAAGGAATAGCCTCTCCTAATAACATGCTGAAAATATAGAAGATGAAGCTTTGCCCCTAGGGGCACTCTGGCTGAACTTTATTATCCAAGACATATATATGTTTGTTCTCTTGGCAGTTCTTGGGATATTCATGACTCTTCTCCAAAACCGCAGCTCAAAACATCAGTTGTTCTGTCATCCTTACCCATTGTCCAGTTCTCAGATGGATACTAATTGACTGAAAAGGCCATTGCCTGAATTAGATGCACCTGAGTCTTCTAACGTACATCATTGCTCCTCAGTAATTTGGAGAACTCCCTAAAAGCAACTTGCCCAATACAATATGTCTTCTGATCTTCGGACTGTTGGCCCTAAAGGTGTTGATTATGGATCCAATTAAGAGGAAATTGTTGACTATTTCAATCTTTTCTTCATCTATTGTGAGCTATTAATTTGTTACAGTTTGATGACATATATATATATATATATATATATATATATGATAAGCAATAACATGTTTAGTCGGCAAATAAAAATATTTTACTCTATTTATGTTTTTATTATATGTTGGCTCTGTTGACTATATCTTGTTATCATTTACTTATACCCATGGAGTGTGATTGTGAGATGGTTCTATAAAAATAATTTTTGTGATAGGTAGAGTGAGGGATATGTAAAGGGAATGGGAAAGATCCAGTGTGAAGAACAGTGCATATGAAATTTGTAAGCAAAGCAGGAAAAAAGAAAAATTTTATTTAAATCAATGAATTCTGTATCTAACATCTGTCTCTTTGTATTTGTTGGCCATATGAGAGCACAGGTTGTTGTTGTTGTTTAATGCCGTTGAGTCCTGCTTCCAGATGAGAGCACATAGGTAAGTTAAATTAGCAGGAAATTATATGACACAATACTCTCTCAACAAGAAAATTTAAACATATCTACTGAACTTTCTGGATATGTTGTTGTTGTTATGTGCCGTCGAGTCGCTTGCGAGTCATAGTGACCCTATGTACAACAGCCCTAAACTCTGCTCTGTCCTGTGCCAATCACACTGTCTCTGACATTTCTATCCTCCTTGGTCATTGTCCAACTCTCTGAGGGGGAAATTTATTACACATACGTGCATATATTTGATGTAATTAATTCCTAGTTGCTTTTTTTACTTCAGTTTCATTGCTTCACACAGTGAAATGACAACTTTTTCAAACATCACATTTATGTTGAATTGTAAATACACTAAATACTTAAATAATTATAAAACAAAATTATTCTTTCAAAGAGGAAGGAAAGCTAGCCTCTTCCCTTCTGGCATGGGCTTTTTCTTCAGCAAAGAATTTGTGTGTTGTTGTCAAGAGTCATAGTAAATAGAAAAACAAACAGAAAACCATTTGTCATTAGATTGTACAATAGCCAGTCCCAGTCCCAAGAATAATTAGGTCACAGCCTGAGGAAAAGTACAATCTTGGCTTTCTGGTTTCGGGAAACTAACAGTTGGTTGTTTGATGACCTTTGCAAAGAATGTCTTTAAATGTTTCCTTTAGATCAAAGTCTCTGAGTGCTTAGCCTTACATTTTTAGCTATTTTTCCCCTTTTTGCATCCATTAAGATCAATCCCACAGAGAGTGAGAATTATAAAACAGTAGTTTAAACATGTTTGCTCATAGCTGCTGTTATCCTGCTAACACTATCATAATAGAACATTTTCACAGAAAAAAAGAAAGCAATTCAATTAAAAACCACATTAAAGAAATACTAAGGGTGTAATTTCAGCTCATGATAGCAGATAAAATATAAAGTAAAGATACCAAGGGTGTGTTTTAATAGCTCTTAGCTCTCCATATATAATACAGGATAACTACAAAGCAGATATTCATCACAGAAGTTACAGATCCTGTTATAGCCAAAGGGGAGTGGGGACACCTCATAGTAAATTCAAGGAGAACTCTTAATATCTGCCAAAGGCTATATTCAATTCTAAGTTTGGAATTTATTTTTAAAATTACTTTATCTTTGTTATTTTACTTTAGTCCTTGGTAACTTTAAAAATATTTTCTTGTAACAACTTGATAAAACTTTATTTAAAGAATTATTTTATAGAAAAAGGATTTTTGTGAAAGGGTATGAATATTGGTTGAAGTAATTATTTAGTAATTCATTGACTGATCTAAAGTATATTGATTAAATACTACCACAAAGCAAGGGAACCCTGTCGTAGAGTCCACTAACATTGCGCTACTAATGTAAAGGGGAAGCCTCTCTTGCAATTAGAATCTACCGTCCCTTCATGGGAGAAAGATGAGCAATTGCCTCTTTTGAGATTAACAGCTGTAAAAACCTCAAGATGGTCAGTTCTGGGTTGATTCTGGTGTGATGGCAATAAGCCATAATAATAGACTGTAATGCAAGAATTGTCACAATCATAATGAAACATACTTTCTGGTGGAACAACAGTAAAAATTATACATAATACACAGCAAATGATATAACATGTCATAGGCTAGTGAATGCTATAGAATAAAATAGTAAAAGTACACTAAAGGGGGATTAAGACTGCAGGTAGAAAAGAGGTGCCAATCGGATAGTCAGAGTACCTGCTAAGTGTTGGCACCAAACAAAAAGGCTACTTTTCAGAATAGCACTTTATTCTCACCAACCTACAAGGCTAAAACATTCAAGAGCATTCTATCTACAGAGTTAAGGAGGCACTCATTCTGATGAGACCATAATATTTTTTGGCAAGACTTTGGGGAAGTTGAGCGCTTCAGGCAGCTTACACACTCGACAGCCCAGGAGTTTCCTTTTTTATGCTCCTGCCCAGCGTGTTTATCAAGAGTTTCATTTCATTCCAAATAAAGTTGGCTGATTGGGGTATTTAGCTATTTCAGACCAGTGAGTTGAAAGAGAAAGGATATGTTGTTGGAAGTAAACAAGATGGCTTACATTTTATCTTGGAAGGAACCAAGATGACCAGCTTTATAAGGAAATGAATGAGACTCTGGATAAGTATGGGACCTTATACTTATTGGTTTCAAAACCTGCAACATAGCTACAGTAATCAAAATAGTCTTGAACTGGTACTATGAGAGAATGAAGAAAGAACCCCAAAGTAAATCCATCCAACTAGGGTGAACTGATCTTAAAGAGTTGAAAACTAAAATATCATTTCATCTAGTTGTTTTACTACTAGGTATATACCCTAAGGAAATAAGAGTAGTAGTATGAACACATTTTGGACATGTTGCAAGGAGGGACAAGTCCTTGGAGAGGGACATCATGCTTGGGAGGTTGAAGGGACAGGTAAAAGAGGAAGACCCTCAATGAGATGGATTGAGTCAGTGACTGGGGTAATGGGGGTAGGTGTGTCAGAGACGAAAAGATTGGCACAGCATAGATTAGACTTTAGGACTGTTGTACAGAGGGTTGCTCTGAGTCACAGGGAAGTCAACGGGGACGGCACATAACAACAACATACATGAACAAATATATGCACATCCATCTTTATTGTAGCATTATTCACAAAAGCAAAAAGAAGGAAACTACTTCTAGGGGCTATCAACAAAGATGAATGGATAGAGAAACTATGATATTTTCACACAATTGATACTAAACACAAATAATTAGTCAAACTCTGCAAAACATGGATTAATATGGAGGACATTACACTGAGTAAAATAAATCAGTCCAAGAAAGGACAAATACTGCAATGATGGGTCTGGAAATAATGGCATATTTCATCCTAAGAGTTGCACTGCTTGCCTAAAGACTGTGCCTCTATGGTGGTTCAGTTCCACCAGCAGCTTTGTGGGAGAAAGATGGGTAAACTCCTCTCGTACAGTTTAAAGCCTTCTTAAATCCCATCATTTATGAGTCATAGCCCCAAACAAAAACTGCAACGAAGAATGTAATTGCATGTAACATTATGTAGCTGTTCATAGCTAACATCAGGATGTTCATCCACTTCTCATCTACTAAAAGCATTTTTTTCAGTGCATAGCACTCCTTTATCTAAAACTTCTTGAAATCAGAAGATTGCTATTCAGTAATAAAGCTACTTTAAAAAAAGTATTGAGAAAAAAAGTCCTCTCTTTGTACGAAAACTATTCATCATGAAGTAGAACTTGTCTTGATACAAATTTTATTTTTGAGATTTTTGTTTAAAGCACTAGATAATGATTACAAATCAAATGAATATTTCAAATGCCTAAAAAAAAAACAAACCCTGTCTGCACAGACCTGATCAATATCTGGGATAATTTTTAAACTTCAAAGTAACACCTGCTGACTTTTAATTACAAGCACCAATTTTATGAATATCCCAGAGTATCAAAGAATCAAACTGCATGTACAATGAACAACCACCAAAAGCTCATTTGAAGTAACAATCCATCATCTGTGTCTAATACGACAGTGAAATCATGCAGCGAGCACAGCCCCTGTCAGGAGCTGCTGATGACACTGATAGGACAGCATCGCCATGTCCCGTCAGTGCACTCTCTCTACCACCTGCTGTGAATAACTTGCACACAATCTGATAATAGCTTATGAGAGGAAAGAGATAATAAGCACATGCTCTCAAATAGAGATAGAAGTAAATTATTCCCTCTTCTGTCTTTGTAAATAGAAACTTAAAAGAACAGCACCCCTATATTTTACATAATTTTCATTTTGATAATTGTCTACACAGGGAGACCATAGGTGGCCTACTGGTGAAAATTTGCACTGCCAACCCAAGGCACACCGTTTAAATTAACCAGCTGCTCAGTGAGAAATCACCTGAGCGATTTACTCCCTCTGAATACCTACTGGCAGGTCAGGAATAAGTTGGTTCTGACTCAACTGCACACAGCAACAACTCAGAGATGTCTACAGAGTGCCCTTTAGTGTCTTCCAGAATATCTCAGCATGCACTACAGTGGTGGTGACAGAATCCATAATGTAGTAGCTCTCTAAGAAGGAAAACTACATTGCCCCAACTCTCATTCCCTGTCACTCCATCACTAACTACCTTGCTGGTTTGTTGCGGGTTTCGGTTTCTCTCTCCCCCCCCCCC
>NW_006399904.1:2833434-2849590 GCF_000299155.1 Elephantulus edwardii
TAATAACATAATGACTTACAGGATTCCCCCTTCCTGTCTAAGAGTCGCTTTTAGATTATTCCACCTTTTCTATCAGTGGACTGATTTCTGGTACTCTGTGGTGGTTAGGTTAGAGGCTGACTCAAGAAGGCTAATTAGATAATCTACATAATGTGTTACATATTGCTAACAGGAAGGCAGGAAGTTGGAATTCACCAGCAAACACTAAATATATTAGCCATCTCCTCCAAGCCAAAGGTCATGTAGCCCTGGTGTGTCCACTTGCCTTACAGAGGTAACTTGTGATTGCTGTGAGGCTGAACACTGTGACACTGATGTGTCAGATGGTGTTAATGGTTGGCTACC
The DNA here is from genome assembly GCF_000299155.1 of Elephantulus edwardii. Lineage (NCBI taxonomy): Eukaryota > Metazoa > Chordata > Mammalia > Macroscelidea > Macroscelididae > Elephantulus > Elephantulus edwardii. The sequence goes on from NW_006399904.1 coordinate 2,833,780, forward strand.
CAATTCTGGCAGTGTTGGGTAGAGCTTCCCAACTAAAACAAGCTTGGAAGGAGGAGTGGCATCCACTTCCATAATAGCTTTCCTCTGAAAACCCTATGAACTGGAGAGAGGATGAAAGGCACCCAAGCGTCAAGGACTGTCCTTCATAGGGTCGCTATGAGTCGCCTGCGACTCCACGGCACTTAATAACAACAACAACAACCTCCTATAGAGATTTATAGCCTTATGAGTAACAACGAAGGAAGACAATCAAACTCCTCTGTAAACTTTCATGAAAATCAGAATTAAAAGAAAATATTGTTCTTTGTTTTGTTGTTGGGTTTTTGTTGATTTTTTGTTTTTTTTTTTCTTAAAGAGAGATTTACAGCTTTGAAAACCTGATGGCCAACAGGGAGAAAGGGGTGACCACAAGTTGTAAAACTGACTCCATGAATAAGCAGCAGACTATACTTCTTACACATTTCCTTTTTCACTCACTAAGTTTCCTTTTCCACTGAATGTAAGTGGCCTAAGCAAAAAGCACTTGTTTGATGTTTACGAATTCCAGACTTAAGTTATTTCATGTATATGGCCCTGAAAGTCATATGAGTACTTACTTACTCAAATATAGTAATAATGAAATTCTAAAGATTTTATTTGACTCTTCATGATTAGTACTTGATATATGTGCTAACACCATAAAACTTGCTAAGGCTGGAGCCTGTGTCAAATGGAAACAGGTTAGAGAAAGAAGATTAAATCTTTTCTACTGAGAGTGAAGGAGGAGTGGTAAGACTGTAAGACTATATCACCAGAGGCTGAAGACTTTCAAGAGTCTAAAGAAGGCAGTCTCATAGAGTTCCAGCTCTCTCAGGAGTACCTGAAATATATATATATATATTTTAACAACAAGACATTATGAGCCTCTTGTGCTACTTTCTATATGTAACATATCTAACTGACCCATATTTTTTTAAAACAAATAAAGACTTAAAAAAAAACACAACCAAACATTACACTTACATGTTTGCCAGAAAGTTAATAGGTCCAGATACCAGAAAGTTAATTTTATGGACACAGAGCACAGTCTCTTCCATGAAATTGAGGAATTATTTAATAGAACAATATACTGAAGTTTGAATTTATCTGTTTATTATTTGGAATCAGTTAGCAATCAACTAGAGTAAACTTTGAACTCTTCAACACTTTCGATTTTCTTCTTATAGCCATACTCAAAACACAGAAACTTACTCTAAATGTCTAAATGTCCTTTAAATTATTGCAATAATTCTTTCAGAAGAACTTCATTAGTCTCATAGAGGTTTGTTTGAAGTTTTGTTCACTTCCATAGCCCAAAAGAACTCTCTTGGAATGCCTTGTTTTGCTGGCCAGTGGAACTTTCCATATAAATCATTGTCTACCAGTAACAAAGCTGTCACTTTTTCATGTTGCAAAGCACTAGCAAGCTAAACAAGGGAGCTTGCAAGCTGGACCTCTGTCTGCCACAAGGTAAATAAAAGCAGGGCAGCTTGCTGTAATTTCAGTGTTTTGATAGTCTTAATAAATGATGCACTCAATGTGTTATAAATCATCTTCCTCTGACCAACTCTCTTGGCAGCCTATTATAATACTCAGTGATTGTGACAGCTAATAGCAGTCACAATAAATGATGATGATGATTATTTTTTACAAAGGACTTCCAGTTGGAGAATAGGTGTGTTAACATGCTCACAGCTGGTCTCACCCTTCTGGGTGCCAAACAGACAGCCTGCATATCCTGACAGGTACCTTCACTAGACAGTTAACTGCAGACCACATCTCTGATGGACTAAGAACAGATGCCAAAGGTTTATTTAAAAATAGACAAGGTTCTTGGGTAGAATGGCAAGTTCAGAAAGTATGTTAATTAATATCAAGTTTAAACACAGTGTTTTCTAAAGACCAGACAGAGGTTCAAAGATGGGTTAAAAATCACACATGGAAAAATAGGCAGATCATTTCAATCAACTTGGGGAAAAATGCATTACAGATAAAGCAAAATGTCAGAATTTATGAAGAAAAAAAAAGAAGGGACAAAGGAAAAGGATAAGCACAGGAAAATAGCAAGAGTAAACAATTTGTAGAACAGATATTCAATCCTAGCAGAAATAAAAGAAAAATAAATTATAACAAAGATATAAAACTGATTATATGATATTTTTCAAATTATAAGACTGGTATGGTTGTGAGAATGTAAAGTTGTAGGGATATTAACCTTTTCCAGGCTATTGCTGAGGGAACAGAATGATCTATTACTGTATATGAACTGACCACTGATAATAACTTCCAAAATCAGGAATGCAATTGTTCCAGCAATTACACTTTTAAGAAATTCTAATGTATGAAGAAAGATAAATGTGCACTGCAGCATTTTCTGAGTAATAGAAAATTGAAAAAAAACCTAAACATAGGTGTCCATAGGGAAAAAAATAAATTGGGTACACATACACCAGGAAATACCATTTTTTAAGAGTTCAGTTTATTTTATATTAAAATGTGAAAAATACATGTTTTCATTAAAAAGCAGTTCTTAGTATAATGTTACTGTCGTTGCAAACCCCAAAATTCTATTTATAAATACTTTTTTCAAACCCAATATCATGCGATAAAATCCTATACAAAATCCTTAAAAGATAAAGTGTTAAAATTTATCGTTCTTGGGGTTTGTGATGAACAGAAATTTTCATTGCATTTTGCATCCTTCTTGTTATTTGATTTTAATGATTTATTAACTATTAAACATTTATTTTAAAGTAATCATATTCTTAATATAAATAATACTCTGCAGTGTTAGCCTAAAAGTTGACTTTTTAAAAAAGTCATTACATTAAGCCCCATTGGGTCTCCAGCTACTTTAACTGCAGACACATGGTCTCGCAAATTTTCAAATGCTGTTGGAACTCAGCTAAAAGAAAAAAGTGCTTTCCACACTGAGTAGTAAGACTTGTAGCTGCAAGACTTGAGACAAACAAGACCCTGTTGAGAGCAAGACCCTAGAGGAAAGATCCTGGTGGAAAGATTCTGGCATTGCTGTGGAGAAACTGTGGCAAGGTTTAACGTGAAGCTTCTTGCATTTATACTGGTCACAGTTTAAAGGTTTGGTTTATTTTTTGTTTTTGTTTGTTTGTTTGTTTGTTTTTGTCAGATGCTTGAAAGAGAAGCTGACTTAACGGCTACTGTGAAGCAAACATTGCTGAATGATTTAGATTTGACTGCTGAACTGAAAATGAGAGCCTGGACTAATTGCAGAATTGTGCCTTTGACTAATAGGCTAAAATTTGGATTTGCATTGGGTGATATTCTTTGCTTCCCCCACTCTCCAACTTACTTTCCTAATAAACCCCATTCTCAGTACTACAACTGTGAGTCTGTGAGTCAACAACAAATAAACAAACCTCTTGCTGCTGCTGTGGCTCCAGAGGCAACATGGGGCTGGGCTATTGGGCTCTTGACTTGCTTTGTGCTCTGAGGGGGTTGGAACTATGCTATTCTCACTCCTTCTGGCACTTAGAGACACTTGCGGCCCTGTGCCCTTATGTTCTCCTTTCCGCCCTCTAGATATACTGATTTAGTGATCCTATATATGTTGTTTGAGTTGATTATGCCTTCAAATATATGCATTTTAAATCCTACCCCTTCAGCAAGATGGATTGACATGACAACTATACAAATCTCCTTCAGCTTATCAGATCAATGGGATGGCACAGGATAGGCAAAGTTCAGATTTGTTGTTTTATAGGGCTGCTATGAGACATGAGTCATAATAGACTCAAAAGCATTTAGAAGTGAAAAAATATATATCATTTGGGAATGAATGTGCTTTGTTAATGAGGCAGTGCTAATACAGTGTGTATCTGGAGTTCACCTCGTTAGAAATGTAAAAAGACTAAATGCAGTTTATGCTCATAAACAGAACCGGGAAATGAGTGATATCTAGCCAGCTGAAGATTGTCCAGGAAATGAACCCCAGAAGAAATCAAGATGTTCCCCTAGAGTTGATAGATAAAGCCTTTGTCTAGCACCAGTGCCTTGAAGTTAGATTTGTGGTATCCAAAAAAGTGGAAATAAAGTTCTTTTGGTTAAAGGCATAAATCTTTGGTATTCCTGTCATAGCAGAACTTGATACCCAAGATACATGTCCAGTTGTTTACCTAAGAGTATGTTCTTTCTCATATTGTTTTTTAAGTTTTAAATTGATCCAAAAATCTTTCCTCTAAATGGTAGAGAAAGAAAAATGGGATGAATAATATTTAAGTTAGCATAGTTAGTATCACTCTGGGGAAAAGTGACATTACAGCTGGGACAAATGAAGCTTTTGAATATCCTACAATATTATCTAAGTATTCTAAATATCTAGATAATTTATCCACAAATGTGCTGGCATAGTGGGCAAGGAATTGATTGCCAACTCAAAGGTAAGTAATTTGAGTACATTCCACAGAACATGAGTGATCTCCTCCTGAGAGTGTTTTCAGTTTAATGACCACACAGCTTGTTACTGTTAAATATATACAAATGTATATATTAATAACAGTTCTCATAAGTGGTTTTAGACAAACCATACACTTCTACTCTTCATTTATTATCTCATTATTTAACATTTACAAAAATAACAAAGAATATACTATACCATTGTGTATTCTAGACATCCAGCTTACAGTAACAAATCCTGAATTGCAAAACAGGAGCAACTTAAGGGCTAAGAGAAAATGTCCATTTCATTTGGTCATGATACTCACTCATTTGGCAGTTATGTAATGATATGATTTGCCAATTGTTAACGATATAATTTGAGAATTACTCAATGATCTAGTTATCCTTCGTTTTGTGATCTCAGCAGCTATGCTCTATTTAACATAAAGACCAAGAATCAAGAGCCCAGTGGCCTAGTTGCAATCCTGAAGGCATGAGGTTTGAATCCATCAGCTCTTCTATAGGAGGATGGGGAATCTCCTTCCTTTCAATTAACTACCTCTGAAAACCCAGTGGAGGTTCAGATATGGGTCAGTTCTGACTTGACAGTACACAACCACAAAAAAACAACACCACGCAAATAAGTGATTAGTGATGCATATGGAACGTTACCTTTTTGTTTCCGACTGAGATGTTCTAGTTTCAGTAATGCAGCAGAGTTTTATGCTTTACTGAGGTCCTTGTGCCAGTATCATTTTAATGAGAAAATTTACACTTCCACCACACTGGACAAAGGTTTCTGTGCTATATTTTATTTCAGTTACTACCCTAGATCTCTGTATATATTAAGTAATTATAACAATGACATATTTCTTAATAGAAAGAAAGCAATAATGTAAAATATAATCACTTTTCCATTATTTTTAAAACAAATGAGGTACATAAACATTTAGCTTTTGAAAAAGTAGTGGTGTTCATTTTAAAGGAATCAAGCCGCTATTTTCAGTGCTCCAAGTAGGACACAAGCATATTTACCATTCTGATACATTTCATGTATTAGCAAATATCAGGTAATGTTAATTTGATTAAAATTATAATGACAGTACTGTTACATACCAATTATATTAAATTTGTAATTAGAGGAAGACTCATCAACAACCTATGTTATGCAGATGACACAATATTGCTTGCTGAAACTGAGGAGGACCTGAAGCACTTGCTGTAGTAGGTCAAGGACCGTAGTCTTCAATATAGATTGAAATGCAACATAAAAAACGATTCTCACCACTGGGACAATTAACAGCACCATGATGGTTGGAGAAGAGATTGAGGTTGTTAAAAATTACAACTTCCACAATTAATACTCATGACACAAGCAGTCAGGAAATCAAAAGAGGAATTGCATTAGGTAAATCTGTTCTCAGGGACCTTTCCAGAGTACTGAGAAGCAATGATGTCAGTCTAGAGACTAAGGCTTGCCAGATCAAGGCTATGGTCTTTGTAATTACTTGCTATGCATCAAAGAGCTGGACAATGACTATGCATGCTATTAGAAGATTTGATACCTTTGAGTTGTGGAGAAGAGTCTGGAACATAGCATGGACTGCCAAGAAAACAAATAGGTCTGTCTTGGACAGAGTGAAACTAAGTGTCTCCTTAGAGGCTATGATTTTGAAGCTCAGTTTCACATACTTTGGGCTTGTGGCCAGGACAAACTGGTCCTTAGAGATGAACATCATGCTTGAAATGGCAGAGGGTTGGCACAGGAGAGGAAGACCCTGGATGAGATGGAGTGATACAATAACCGGGGCGATGGAGCTTGGTGTGTCAGAGTCAGTGAGACTGACTCAGGGCAGGGCAGGCATCAGAGCTGCTGTGCATAGGGTCACTATGAGTCACAGACTACCTGAAAGCAAAAAGCAACAACAAATCTAATTCTATGCTTTTTAAACAAACTTGAGTAATTGATTTACATTTTTTTAAAAGATCAAGAAATTAAAATGATTCACAGGGCTATCAATTTCAATATCATAAACCTTACACCACAAATTTATAATGGGCTATTGTCATTATGTATCATGATGTCGGAACCAAGCCATAGCTGACTCTCTGGCAAGTTCCCAGAGGCAGTTAATCACTCAGGAGGAGACTGCCCATTCTCCCGCAGAGCAGCTGGTGGATTTGAACTCAGTGCTTTCAGGTTTGCAGTGTACCATCTTGGCACTACGTCACCAGAGCTATTAGTGATTTTAAAAATTCATTTAATAAAGATCATTCATATTGTTCTGTTAAAAAGAAACACTTTTTTATTCTGTAAAAACAATTTAACTGTTATAAACTTGTGTTTTATTAGTGTGTGTGTGTGTAGTGGCAAGAAGCAGTACTGCAGACCACCTGTTGCTCCAGGAAGAAGGATGGGCAGCCTTCTCCCATGCAATAAATCACCTCTAAAAATCTGCCAGAGGGTCAGCTGTGGGTTTCTTCCAATTGTTTATATATGTATAAACATATACACGTGTGTGTATATATATATATGTATATATGTATATGTGTATATATGTATATATGTATATATGTGTGTGTGTGTGTGTGTGTAGTCTGTGCATCAGAGAGTTGGACAATGACTAGGGAGGGTAGAAGGAGAATTGATGCCTTTGAGCTGTGGTGCTGGAGAAGAGTATTGAATGTACCATGGACTGCTAGGAAAACAAACAGATTCATCGTAGAGAGGATTAAACCAGGCTGCTCCTTGGAGGCAAGGATCTGGGGCTTCGTCTGACATACTTTGGACATGATGTAAGGAGAGACAGGTCTTTAGAGAGGGACATCATGCTGGGTAGAGTGGAGGGACGGCACAGGAGGGGAAGACCCTCTATGAGGTGGATTGATTCAGTGACTGGGGCACTCAGGATGGGTGTGTCAGAGGCAATGAGAATGGCACAGGATAGAGCACGGTTTTGGGCGGTTGTACATAGGGTCACTATGAGTCGCAAACGACTTGACGGCACATAACAACAACAACAACGTGTGTGTGTGTGTGTGTGTGTGTGTGTGTGTGTGTAGTCTGTGACATAGAATATCAGTGATACCTCAAACAAGTTTGGCTAATGTATTAATTTTCCTAAAAAAGAGAATGAGTAAACTATATGATTACACATGTACATGCAAAGGAATATAGGAATGGAGATACAACAAATTTCAAAGCTATATATATTTTTTATTTCATATTTTGAGTAAAGCATGGGTAGAGATTTAGTGGTTCTACAATTGTTATCAACAAACTGATACAGCCCTGTGTTTGCTCACCAAGTTGTGCCAAGAAATCTGGAGGACAATCTCCTGGCCTACAGACTGGAAGAGATCTATATTTGTTCCCATTTCAAAGAAGGTGATCCAACAGAGTGTGAAAATTATCGAACTGTATCGTTGATATCACATGCAAGGAAGATTCTGCTTAAGATCATCCAAAAATGACTGAAACAGCATGTCAACAGAGAACTGCCTGAAGTGTAGGCTGGATTTAGAAGAAGTCGTGGCACACTAGCGATATTGTAGCGAATGTTAGATGAATCTTGGCTGAAAGCAGGAAGTACTTCCCTTCCACAAAACTTCTCTAGTTACCTCTTATCACTGAAGGTTATTTATTTTGTTGGATTTTATATATCCTCAAATCTCTTTTGTAATCAATTAAACTACTTTGTATACAGTGATGTCATTTAAACTTTTAGAGTTTGCTTTTTACCTAGGATTTCTTTTACAATTAATACTTCAAAGGTTAAGTGAAATACTTTCAATGTGAGAAAATTCTTTTTAATGGATATGATTTTATTTACATTGAAAAAATGTCATATTGATAATTTGAAAACATTTCATTTTGTTTTATTACTTTGATTATGCTTACTACATAAGAAATGGAAATGAAACATGATAAAAATCTCCATTTAAATGAGAAACAATAACTTACACGAACATAGTTAACATTTAAAGAATAACATGCAAGTAGATCATATGTGAACACTGAAAATAATTTCAAAACAACTTAAAGAGATATTTCTAACTTATAGGAAAAACGGCTTTAATACTTAAAATACTATTGATTCTTCTAACACTATTCTTTTATATAGTACCAAAGTGTAATATACACACAGGATACACACACACATACAAACTAAGAAAAACGGGAAAAGGAAGTGAAAAATATTTGCTGCAGGATGTAGAGTGATGGATGTTGCTTTAAAAATGTCTGCAGGGGAGTAATAGGAAAAGCAATAGAATCGGGAATGAAACCACAGCACTCACGCAGTAGGTCAGCGTGGTGCTAGAAAGGTCATTAACAGAGGACTCTGTCTGACAAATTATATGTTTTATCAGTTTTAAAATATGTGATTCCACATGAATCCTGTATTCAGCTACACTCAATTTTTAAAAAACTTTATATATAGAAAGCTATTCCTTTTCATATTTAAAAAAAAAGAGCAAGTGGAAGAATTTTTTATTTATTTTCCCTAGGTGGAGAAGGGGTAAGAAAGATTAAATGTGTTTTAAATGGTCACAGTGTATTTATTTATACTCAGGGGAAATGAGTAAGAGGTCCTTGAGTATGTCTTCTAATACAGCTTTTAGAATACCCAGAAGCTCCATATGCACCTGTGCTTTGCCAACGTGGAGTTTCCCCTGGATTTTGCTATATTTGAGGCTATATTTTGATTCTCCAAATGGGGGGAGATCCTTGCTCTAAGATAGATCATTGCATTGTCCTATCGACTTACCTATCTGAAGTTCTGCAGCCCGTTGCTGCACATATCTCTACTCTTTTAGGAAACACTGATCTGATTCCTCCTGGTGAGTCGGCCTGTTGAAAGCCAGTGTACTTATCGCTGAAGTGACTAAGCCACATCCTTCAGATGCGTGGTATAGTGACCTAGGAAAACGTTATATTCTCCTGTTCTAACTTGTCAGTGTTCTGCACAAGGCCTTTGACACTTTTTCTTTTTCCCTTTTTAGAACTTTGCTTATAATCAATCAAATACTTTCTTCTCCTAGAGGCTGCTCCCTTCTACTTAAAAGGAAAAAAAAAAACCAGAAACTAACAACACAGCATGCAAACAAACATAGAAACTCTTTACGATAGAAATAATCAAGAGTTTGTTCTTCAGTTCTCAGAATTTTTAATGTGACTTGACTTGAGGTAATTTGTATGAAACTTATACTAGTGGTTCTAAAAGTGTGATCCCAGAACCACAGGATTGACATCACCTGGAAACCTGGGAGATGTACAAATTCTTGGCTCCAACCCCAGACTGACTCTGGGTGTCTAAAATTTACCATTCAGACGACTCCTCTAGTCAATGATTAGCTGTTTCTTTTGTGCTGAAGTAATCATTGTATTAAAGGGAGAGGATTGGGATGGGATACAAGCCCCATGCTATGAAGAAGCGTATATGAACTCATGAAACCTCAGGGTCACGCACCTTTCTACTTTGGAAAAGCTCATTTGCCTGGAAGATAGATGCCAGCTGCTTACCAGTCTCTACACCACCAGCCTAGCTGTGCCATAAATGACAGTCTACAGGGTCCTGGCTCATTGCTCATCAGTTCTCCAAACCCAGCCTGCGTACGTACAGTCACGTGAGTTATTCTCCCAATGGGTCTGAGTTTCTGGGCGATTTTCTAGTGAATCTGAACCCAAAGACCTTACAGGAATTGGGGGATTGAGCCATGGATGGAGCTGTTTATGTTAGAAATTATGGACGCATACAGCTGGTTAAGCATTTGGGACTATGTTGACCTGAAACTTCTCATAAAAAGTCTACTATTAATTTTACCAGGATGAATTATGAAAATAATCTATGGATTAGAAAATCTGGAGATTAAGGTCAGCAATTAAGGTTTTCATACATTCATTCTAAGATGCCGAGAGTTTTGATGGTGTAGTTCTAGGGAGCTGTACAGTTAACCCAAAGGTGGAGTTTCTCTGGAAGTTTGGATCCACCAGAGCTCCTCCAAAGGTAGATGGACAATCTCATAATATATGATTTATACCCTCTGACAAGCTAATTTGAGGGTTAGCTCTAGGTCAGTGCAATGAGGTGTGAGGATTTTGATATGCACTAAAGGCTGAAAAATACTGATTTCAAGAGTTGCATGTAACCTAGATTCAGAAAGCAGTAATTTTCAGATGAAACGCAGAGAATCCTACTATAGTAAACATATATATGAATTAGGTTTAACAAGGGGGATGTCATCTTATTTTAAATTTTGCTTCAGACTGGGGCAAAGCCTCAATTACAGGGAATCAAGCAAGTTCCTGGTGTCACTGGTGTTGGTTGCCCTACCTTGCCAGGATCATACGGAGAACCTGGGCAAAGTTTCCCATTCTCCTCATCATTCTGTCAATTTTATTCATGCTCTCTCTTATCCTATTCTTGGACCAATCTCAACAATAAATTCAACTCCCTTCTAGTTTTGTGCTTCTGTTTGGTTCAGCTGGCAAAAATAAGTCTCCACATTAAAAAAAAAAAATTCAAATGCCGATCTAAACTAACTACTGTCCATTTCTAAAAGCAGAAAGTTATCCAAGTATTGTTAGGAGGAAATCATAAAACTTCATATACAGTTTCACTATATGTGAATAATATCCAGTAGTATAGCTTTTTAATAGCTTGAAATTTTTTCCCACTGCATTTATTTCAAATATTTTCTAATTTTCCACTACATGTTATTCTCTTTATGTGTTATCAACTCAGAACAGTCTCAGATGAATCTGAAATGAGTTTTCAGAGACAATAATTAGCATAAAAGAATACCATTAATCTTTCTTCTAGAGAGAAGCTGGTGGATTTGAAATTCAGGAGCTTGGGTTGGCAGTTCAGTTCTTTACCACTAAACAACTAGAGCATTTTTCCCCCACTATAAATTATTATAAATGTATGTGAGTGTGAACACATTGAAACTTAAATACCTTTGTTGAGGATAATTATAATAAATACACAGGAATTCAGGTGATACAGTTAGTAGAGAGTTATAGAGTAAACCCAAAGGCAATATCTCCCTATTGTTTCAAATCCACTAGAAACTCCATAGGCAAAAGATGCACAATCTAATCTCATGAGATTTTCAATGCCCAAAAATTCTCTGGGTGGTCAGCTGTGAGTTGGCTCAAACTAGAAGGTGATGAGTGTATATGTAGTTATTGCTGTTGTGTGCTGTCAAGGCATCTGTGTCTCATAATGACCCTATGTACAACAGCTCTGAAGCCTGCCCTGTACTGAGCCAGTCTCACTGACCCTAATACAGCTACCCCAATTGCAGCAGTTATTGTATCAATGCATCTCATCCAAGGTCGTCTTCTCCTGTGAAGTCCCTCCATCCTCCCAAGAATAATGTCCCTCTCCAAAGATTGGTTCCTCCTTGCAACATGCCCAAAGTATGTCAGATGGAGCTTCAGAATCCTTGCCTCCAAGGAGGAGCCTGATTTCACCCTCTCCATGATAAAACTGTTTATTCTCTTAGTAGTCCATGGTATATTCAATTCTCTTCTCCAACATCACAGCTCAAAGGCATCAATTCTCCATCTATCATCCTACCTATCAATGTCCAGCTTTCTGATGCGTAGGACATAATTTTGAAGACCATGGCCTGGATCAGGCACACCTTAATCTCCAGACTGACAGTATAAATATATTTAATAGTGTTTGTTAAATTCTAACTATATATCAACCACTATGACTTTAAATGCATGATATCATTTAATCTTCCTAATAAATTTATGAATGGGCATTGTTATTATTGATGTTTTTACTTTTATCACGTTTTGACAAATGTTGAAACCGTAGTTCAGAAGCAAAACTAAATTGGGACATTCTGCCTTCAAAGCCTGCATAACTAAATATTTTTTCTGCAAAATTTTGTGATACCAATAGCTGTTATAACTATGAAGAATCATCAGGCAGAAATTAAAACACTATTAATAAGTACCATTTAAAAATTATGTTTACGTTAGATAATTTATAACATCTATTAACTAGTGGACAAGCCCTTGAAGAGATTCCTCATGAGTGCTCTTGAGCAACATGAGACCCTGAACTTGAAGGCCAGATTGTCATCTGTGGGCCCTGGGGTCAAAATGAATGAGTATATGGAAGTAAAAGGAAAAGGCTGAGTGCTGTTTTTGTTCATGTGCCAGGTAATGTAGAAATTGGTCGTGTTACTAGAGTTAAGTCCTTGGCAAACGGTTATCTACTTTGTAATAGTTGAGAGTTGGTGAAGTGGAGGAAGATCCCCAGTGAGGTAGATTGGCACAGTGGCTGCAATAATGCATACAACAGAGATTTCAGGATTGTGCAGAATTGAGCAAGGTTTGATACTACTAGACGTAGGATTAAAATGAGAGCTGATTTGATGGACACCAAAAAAATGTGCATTTTACATAATCAGGGATTTTTTGTCATTTAAAAATGACACTGGGGTTGGGGGGAAACCTAGGAAAAGTAAGGATAAGTAATGTATAGTGAGTTGAAACAGATGAGGGAGAAACTGTTTAAAAGTAATATAGGATTAGGTATTATTTTCATGACAAGATTATAGAAAAAGAAATGCATATTAAAGTGGATTGTTGACTCAGGGCTGTGGGATTGTATAACAATGAAAGAATTTCTTTTTTCTTCAAAGAGAAAAATGACCTGGGAGAGGGATGGGCAGGGAGGAAAATGTGGAACAATGAATGAATGGGGAAAAATTAAATGAAAATAATATGCTGCAAAAAATATATGTGTTGCATTAACACATAGCCGCAAATGATGGCAAAATGTGTTTCTAAGCATGGTCATCAATTTAAAAGTGTGCAGCAATGTGTTAAAATAATTTACAAAAAACATTTAATAAAAAATAAAAATGTTAATCTTGAATGAGAAAAAGAAGAGTGTCATCATAAGAATAATTTATACTGATGGTGAATAATTTCTCAGATGTATTCAAGTAAGATATATAAGACAAATTTTTAAATGCATGGCATTCCAGAGGCTTTGCAAACTAGTTCTGGTAACTTTCAGGTAGGCTAACCTGAAATGCTTGCTGCAGGAGGTCAAGGACTAAATATGGATTGAAGCTAAATATCAAGAAGTCAAAGATTCTCACTACTGGGCCACTTGGCAGCATTATACTAGATGGAGAAGAGATTGCGGTTGTTAACAATTACAGCTTGCTTGGCTCTACAAGCAAAACTCTTGGCACCAGCAGTCATGAAATCAAAAGACGAATTGTACTGGAATGTCTCCAATCAGGGACCTCTTCAAAATACTAGAAGAAGCGATTTTAGTCTAGAGACTAAGGTGTCCCTGATACAGGCCATGGTCTTCACAATTACTTGCTAAGCATCAGAGAAATGAACAATGAATAAGGATGACAGAAGAAGAACTGAGTTGTGGTGCTGGAGAAGAGTCTTGAATATACCATGGATCACCAAAAAAACAAATAGGTCTGTCTTGGAGAGGGTGAAATAAAGTTTCTCCTTGGAGGCTAGGACTCTGAAGCTCTGTCTCACATTGGGCATGTGGCCAGGAGGGACCAGTCCTTGGAAAAGGACACCATGCTTGGAAAAGTGGTAAGAGACCACAGGAGAGGAAGATCCTGGATGAGACAAATTGATACAGTTACTGGGGAAATGTGGATAGGCATGTCAGAGTCAGTGAGACTAGCTCAGGACAGAGCAGGCTTCAGGGCTGTTATGAGTCACAGGCAAGTCGTTGGCACATAACAACAACAACCACCTCAAAGTGGATTTTTAAAAGTGTGTATAAAGAGGAAAAATTATATTCTACCCTACAAAAATAATACTACATAAAATAAACTTACAGGAAATCAAGTTATTATCCAACTGGTAATCAAGCTATGTATAACACAGTACGTAAATTCTCACCATCCCTCTCTTAAAGATAATAATGGCTAGGATTCACTGAAAATTTTCTATTTGCGGAAACTCTTCCAAGAATTTTTAATGATTATCTACATTTATTATTCAGAGGAAGTCTGAATGACATTACAGATTTGACTTTCCATGTGGAGAAACTTGTCCACAGAGATTTTATGTCACTTGCCCAGAGCCAGAGCACCTGAATTAATCTAGGTCTTCTGAGAACAGAACATGTAATCTTGACATCTTACATACCACAGGTCTAACCCTGAAAACTCAGATATTGAAAATTCTATAGAAAATAGTTCTATGGTGGCAGTTCTATTGGGTTACTAAAAGAGCAAGCTAATTGAATTCAGGTTTAGAAAGGATTAGATGTAGAAAATGTGTATGTCTTATCTTAGGAACCTCAGTGGTGTAATGGTTAATTTATTGGCTGCTAACCAAAACATGGATCTATCAGAAGTTCCCAGTGGTAAGAGAATATTCTACTAAATCAAAGGCATGGGATTTGAATTCACCAGATACTCCACAGGAGAAAGAAGTGCAACCTCCTCCCTTGGAATTTGTTGTCTTTGAAAATCCACTGAAGGGTCAGCTATGACTCTGTCTTGACTTGATGGTACATACAATGCAGAGAGGAGCCTAAGGAATGGCAGAGGCTCAGTAGGAATGACTTCATATCTAAAGGTCCAGAAGGGCTGTAACTTGGTAAGACAAGCTCCCTAAATTCCGTAAACTAAGAGATTAACATCTGCCTCCACATTTGTAAATTTCTGCTGATTTTCTGAACTAAGAATGAGAGACTTTTGTAAACTTCCAACAATGCTTTAAAATGAGGAAACCCTATGACTGTTCCTCTGTCTACTTCCTTATAAAAAGTCCAGGACAAAGTGTTATACGGGCTGTAGCCATTTCTAGACAATAGTCTTGCCACTAGCTCCTCCAGTGAATAAAGCCTTTCCTCGATAAAATGCAGGTGTTCAGGTGATTCATTTTCTCCTTTGGGTCTCATCTTTCTGAAAAACAACCACAACCACAAGTTCTATAGGAGCAAAAACATGGTTATTTGTTCAGTAAAGGTTATATTCTAGCAAACTTGGTTAGACAGGTCAACTCTGTCCTTCATACTAGCTATGAACCAGAATTGAATGGACAGTACACAACAAACATGTCTGATCTTGCCTAATATCCCATGTTGTTGCTGTTGTTGTTATGTGCCATCGAGTCGTTTGCAAATCATAGCGACCCTATGTACAACAGCCCTAAACCCTGCTCTATTCTGTGCCAATCGCATTGCCTCTGACTCACCATCCCAACTGCCCCAGTCACTGAATCAATCCACCTGACAAAGGGTCTTCCCCTCCAGTGCTGTCCTTCCACCCTACCAAGTATGATGTCCCTCTCCAAGGACCTGTTCCCTCCTTACAACATGTCGAAAGTATGTCAGACGAAGCCCCAGAACTCTTG
>NW_006399904.1:2851338-2852964 GCF_000299155.1 Elephantulus edwardii
TTGATATTTTTGGGGTGTTCTTAGGAGAGGGTATCCCTCAGAAAGGGACATAATGTTTGGAAGTATGGAGCATCAGCAAAAGAGAGGAAGATCCCTCACAAGATGAATTGATCTAATGAATACAGCAATTGGCTCAAGTATGTCAGAGATAATGAAGATAACATAGGACAGGGTTAAAATTAAAAGTGTTGATATGAGTTCTACTCGACTCAATGGCTCTAACAGTGGTCTGTTACTTTTCCTTCAAAATTTCCCAGTTAAGCCCTCCTTGTAAAAGCTTGTTTCTGTATGTCAGCTCAGATTCTTAATTCTATAATTAGGCCAAAGAACATCTGAACAACAACAAAACCTCCAGCAATCTAAAAAGCAAGTATTTATCACTTTGTCTATTTTGTAAACATTATTTTAATGTTAATTTAAATAAGTGATATTGTATATCATCTTTAAACATAAGAGTATCTGTATATGACATGACTATAGCTGTTCTACAATATTAGTGAGTGGTCTTGGAAAATTTTAAATGAGAGCAGGTAAAAATGTACTTCATTTCATTCACTAAATCTCTTAAAAAATGAAGAATCAGAACTAACAATGTAGCTTAACAAGGAATAACTTATTACACAATTATAGTTTAAATCAGAATCCCTTTGTATGCCAGAGAAAGTTTTAAAAATGTAGATGTATTCTTCAACAATGAGGAAAATATCACAATTGTATCATTAAGGTCTGGCTTAACACACAACAGAATTTCTACAGATTTCTCATTCCCTATGTTTATGTAGCTAAAATTTGTCATGAATTTCTTTTTACTGGGCAGTGATGTACTTTTTCTTGACATCTAAAACTACTGGATATGAAATCTTCAGCCAAAGGCAATGTTTATTCTTTGAAGGTAAAATCAGATTGGGCAAGACACTAAGGAGAATGTAAATGACCTTTTTTACATTTTTAGAAAATAAATCTGGTCTTCTTGCTTATGCTGCAGTATGTGTTTTGAATTTTTTTTCCCCATAGAAACTTACCCATTAAAGAAGCATAATTACATTGACTCATTTTCAATTTTAAACAGAAACATGGGTGGTCCAAGGCATTTTCTTGTATATTCTTTACTTTTGAATGTAATTTAAAAATGAAAAGTAATGTCCTCTAAGCTGTAGCATGTATTCTCCATAGCTTATAATTTATTCTAGCAAAGTTACTGGCATTTATTCTTCAAGTAAATAAATATTTTCTTTTCTCAATTCCAGACAAATGATCATTCCATTAGATATAGATTTTCTATATTTATCTGCTGTTATTTCAGAATAAAAACATTAAGAGACAAATTTGCGTGTACTTCTCTACATAATTTAAAAAGACATAAAATAAAGTGTGAATGCGTATAAAGAAATTATTGCTGCTTTTGTGTACTGTCAAGTAGGAATCATCCCCTAGATAACCATCTAACAGGTGTTCAGAGGAAGTAAATCCCGTGGAAGGAGACTGCTCATCATTCTCCCATGGAAAGCTGGTGGATTTGGACAGTGTGCCTTTGGGCTTGCAGCACAGCTTCTTACCAGGAGACCACCAGAGTTCCCTGCTAAGTTATATAAATAAATGTTTATGAAAGCGTGTGTGTGTGTGTGT
>NW_006399904.1:2853419-2874584 GCF_000299155.1 Elephantulus edwardii
AACTTCAAAATTCTAGCCTCTAAGACTTGGTTTCACCCTTTCCAAGACAGACCTATTTATTTTCTTGGCAGCCCATGGTATGTTCAAGACTCTTCTCCAGCACCACAACTCAAAGGCAACTAATTATTCTTCTGTCATCCTTAGTTACGGCTGAACTCTCTGAAGTATAACAAGTAATTGAGAAAACTATGGCCTGGATTAACCGCACCTTTGTATCTAAACTGATATTGTTGCTTTTCAACACTCTGGAGAGGTCCACGACAGCAGATTTTCCAAATGCAATTCTTTTGATTTCCTGATTGCTGGTGTTAAGAGTGTTGATTGTGGATCCTCTCAAGATGTAATTGCTAACAACTTCAGTCTCTTCTTCATCTAATAAGGTGAATATGGTGCTGCCAATTGGCCCAGTTGTGAGACTCTTG
The DNA here is from genome assembly GCF_000299155.1 of Elephantulus edwardii. Lineage (NCBI taxonomy): Eukaryota > Metazoa > Chordata > Mammalia > Macroscelidea > Macroscelididae > Elephantulus > Elephantulus edwardii. The sequence continues at coordinate 2,853,842 of NW_006399904.1, forward strand.
TCTTCTTGATGTTGGGCTTCAATCCATATTGAAGACTACAGTCCTTGACCTTTTGCAGCAAGTGCTTCAGGTCTTCTTCAGTTTTAGCAAGCAAGGTTGTTTCATCTGCATATTGTAGGTTGTTAGTGAATCTTTCTTCAATTTTGATGCCACACTCCTCATCTATGCATACTCAATTTTAATATATGTTTTAGTTCTATTTCTATAAAAAGTATATTTATATTGTAGGATGTGGTGACTGCCAAACAAAATTAAGAACATATTTTGACATAAATCCCTTTGCTTCTAAGTAGAAAGGTAATAATTGAAGAATAAATAATATCTTCCACATTGGTAAAGACTTCATATCTCAAGAAAGTAAAAATGTATATATAACTATGTAATTTTTGGTATTTTTTTAATAATTTTAATGAACATTTCCAGAGATTTTGGATTTCCATTCATTCTTTGCTGTACTTTTCTCCCTGCCCAGCCCTCCCCCTCCCCTCAGTTCACTCCTCTAATTTTTGGTATTTTCTTATCACAAACTTTATACAAATTTTATCATTTCATCAGCCAAGTTGCTTCCATAAAACTGATTAGTAGAAGTAGACTGTTCTGTTAGCTAGCAATATTTACCTTCTTCTCTTTTTACTTATGTGTGTGGTAAGAATAATCTGTCCAGGAAGCAACAATTAGAGCTGATGTGTATTTTTTTTTAAACCAAGCACAATTCTAGAAAAAAAAGGTAGTGTAGAGACAAATTTTAAACAATAGTTACACAATATATTAAAGGCAATATTCAATGCTCTTTAATAGCATAAGGTATTTTTTTTGTTTGAAAAAAATAAAAAAATATATTGGTGTACTGATATTAGCATTAGGCCTTTATTATTTTTTAAAAATAATCTGTTCTTAATCTGGGGCATGTTAGTACATAATACGTTTAATGTGTATAGTTTGTGTGCTCATCCCTTACCGTGTTGTTGTACTGTTTCTTCTGTGGGATATCAAGGGAATAATTACTTTTCTGCGTGAGGTAATACTATCTTGGGACATTATTTAGCTCTGGCTCCAGGAACGTTCAGTTATGATGGCAGTGATAAATTCACATTACCTGCACTCCTAAGATGAACACTGAAATACTGTAAGCTTGTGAAAAGTTAATGGAGAAGTAATACATAGTAAACATAATCCCTTATTATTTTAAATAGTGACCTATCAAAGTTAAGGAAATGTATATTGAAATATTCTGATGTGAGCCAAACAATATAAAATTGGTTAAAAAGAGGCAATTAAGGATTTGGAACTGAAAAAAAAATTGACCAAAAGGCATATCACTCTCCTGGTTACATATAAATCTTGACTTTTCCACTTTCTAGTCAGGTAATCAGAAGGAAGAAACTACGTTTTTCATGCTTTAGTATTCTTATTTCTATATTAAGGGCAACAATACCTAAACAAAAAATCTTTTTATTCCTTTATTGTTGAACTTCAATGAGACCAGCTGCTAATTAAATCATATTTGCTGCTGCTACTGTTACAATTCAAGTTATTATGATGGTCATTAATGACTAACTGAAAGTTATGGAAGCCACCTGCATGGTTAGAGTGGGTTTACAAACTCATTGCATGTATATTAGGTCCCATTCCCCACCCCCCCCGTATTATTGAATGAAGACTTCTTACTGTTACGTGCTTCAAGTCAGAACAGACTCATAGCTGACCAATATTTAAAGGATGTAAATTATAAGGCCAATTGACAGCATCAAGATAGATGGTGAAGAGATTGAAATTGTTGATAGCTTCAGCTTGCTTGACTCAACAATCAGCATTCTTGGTGCAAGCAATCAGGAAATTGAAAGATGAATTGTACTGGGAAAGTCTGCTGTCAGAGACCACTCCAAGGTACTGAGAAGCAACGATGTCAGTCTGGAGACTAAGGTGTGTCTAATACAGGCCATGGTCTTTGCAGTTACTTGCTATGCATCAGAGAGCTGGACAATGACTAGGATTGATAGAAGGAGAGTTGATGCATTTGAGCTGTGGTGCTGGAGAAGAGTGGTGACTTTATTATAGACTGCTAGGAGAACAAACATGTTTGTCCTGGGAAGGGTGAAGCCAGGCTGCTCCTTGGAGGCAAGGATTCTGAAACTTCATCTGACATACTTTGGACATGTGCAAGGTGGGATCAGTCGTTGGAGAGGGACGTCATGCTTGAGAGGGCAGAGGCACAGTGTAGGAGAGGAAGACCCTCGATGAGATGGATTGATTCAGCGACTGGAGTAATGAGATAGGTGTGTCGGAGACAATAAAATTGGCAAGAGATAGAGCAGGGCTTAGGGCTGTTGTGCATATGGTTGCTATGAGTTGTAGGCTACTCAATAGTACACAACAAGAGCAAAAACAACAAATTACAAGAAAGGAGATTGGACATCTTTCTTCCACAAAGCAGCTGGTGGATTCTAACTGTCTGCCTCTGGATTGGCAGCACAACTCCATACCTACTAATCTACCAGCACTCCTTATTCAATACGGATTGCATCTTACCATCAAGAAAACAAAAATCCTCACCAACGAAACTAAAGACAGCTTCATGATAGATAGTGAAAGAATTGACATTGTTGATGATTTCATCTTTCTTGGATCAATACCTTTTACATCAGCAATAAGAAAATAAAAATATGAGTTGCATTGGGAAAATCTACTGCCAAGGACCTTTCCAGAGTTTGCAAGAGCAGTAGATTTCAGTCTAAAGACTAAAGTGTGTCTGATATAAATCGTGGTATACTCAAGTGATTGTTATGCATCTGAAAACTGGACAATGACAAAGGATGACAGAAGAAGAATCAGTGTTTTTGAGTTGTGGTGCTGGAAAAAAGTCCTAAATGACCCATGGACAGTCAACTAAACAAATAGGTCTACCCTGGAGAAAATGAAATCACAGCGCTCTTCAAGGCATAGCTTTTGAAGCTTTATCTTACATACTTTGAGCATGTTGTCAGGAGAGTCCATTCCTTGGAGAATGAGATCATATTTGGGAGAATCCTTTGTGAGGAAGACTATGGCACTGGGCTCAGCTATGGGTGTGTTGGAGATGATGAGGTTGGCTCAGGATATAGCAAGATACAGAGACATTTTTTTCATAGGGTCATTATCAGTCATAGTCAACTCAATGGCACATAACAACATTTCTTGAAATAACATTTTTTAAAACAATACTTCTGCATATTATCTGACCAAGTAAGCAGATATAATAATGTCTACCAAAGTTGCAATAGAGACAGCTTTAACTTATTCTCAGTAAAAAGTCTGAAAATATCATTTAACTTTCAAGACAATGTTTGATGTCAAATGCATTTAAAAAATAATTATAAAATTACATATTCCATTTTTAATTTCATGTTCCAGAGTAATACTTTGGAATTTTAGAAGTTAAAATGGTGCTGTCATCATTTAGGTTGCTTTTGGAATTTGTGTTTGTAAATTTCTTGATACTTACAACTTTTAATATTATGAATAGGTATACACGTAATATTCATATATTTTATATATATATATTCCACATGGATAATTTTTAGTGCTCAGGATCTTTTAATAAACCAAATTTCTTTGTATATGTCCATTAAAATAATAAAAAAGGGTTTAAAAAAATATAAAGATACTCTGACTCTAAAAAGGCTGATAAATTCTAGTTTGACCATTACTAATGTACTTGGTGGGAAAGAAGCATAGCAAGGAGAATGGTGCCATTGATTCTTTCTCTCTAAGAATTTCAATAAAATACGGATCAAAATCAACATTCAGATTCCTTCTTTAAGAATTAATGAGCTTATAATGATCAACCAGTCAACCTTGCTATTTTTGCACTGTGCTACGGATTGTAAGCGGCTGTCCTTTTGTATTTTAACTTGCCATGTTATTACCTGTAGTTGGCCACTTATGTGGAGATAAATTGAAAACATGGAGTAGAAAATAGTTCTGCCCATAATAGATAGCAAAATAGGTTAATACATTCCCCTTCTACCTTATTAATATTAGTCTCATCTCATCTGGATTGAGCTGTCTGTAATTGATTCTAAATGATGCCTCTATTCTGGTCAGTTTTTTGTTTTGTTTTTTTAATTGCAAGAGCTACATTGTCTACTTCAAATGAAAATTCTTGGTTTTGTTGTTATGTACTGTCGAGTCGCTTGCAAAGTCGTTTAGAGCCCTGAACCCTGCTCTATTCTGGGCCAACCTCACTGTCTCCCACACACCTACTCCCACTACCCCGATCACAGAATCCATCCATCTCATCAAGGGTCTTCTTCCCTTGCGCTGTCACTCCGCTCTCCCAAACATGATGCTAATAACACTTAGGCTAACCTTTCCAAGTAACTCAGACATGTTGAAAAGACAATGACAGGATTCTTAAACTAAATAAAGCCATGGAGAATATAAAACAGATGAGCAGTCATTTGTTGTGCTTAATGAGGAAATTAAATATATAGTCAAAATAGGCATTGTATCAAAAGTTGTAGGGAAAAATAGAACTTTTTTCCTTAAAAGCATTTTATCGTAGTGTTTCAAATTTGGTTTGTATTTGTTTCTTTATAATGATTTCTAGATTAGATGACAATACAATTTCTTCAGAAAGGAGTAATTATGATTAAAGAGGCAAATATTTTAAAACATGTTTTTATAAATTGACTTAATTTCAATGATTATGAAGATAAAGGAAATTATTAAAGATGTATTAGATTATTGGCTATTGTCATGGATTTAATTATTCCTTATAACTATACCCCACATAAAGGTTTATAATGATACAAGGTGGTTGTGGTGGTGGTTGTTATGTGCCTTTTATCCTTTTAGATCCTATACCCTTCTTTTTTAAAAAAGAAATAATTTATTTTAATTGGGATTTTTACAGAAATTTTAAATTTCATTCATTCATTGTTATATATTTTCCTTTCTCTCCTACCAAATTCACTTTCTTTTCTTTTTTTTTTTTTAAATATTCAATCACTGTTGTATAATTTCCTGCCTTCTCCCCTTCCCTTCCTCTGCCCCCATTCCTCTTTGTAATACACCTCTTATTCTGGTCCATTGCACATCATTTTCTTTCTTTTCTAATTTTTAAATACATTTTTAAAATTATTTTATATTCTTTTACTTATAAAATTTGCATACATTGTGTTTCACAAAATTCTTCATGCACATTATTTCATACAATCATTCCAATTCATCATGTTGTACAAAATTAATCACTATCGGACTATGCCCACCATCATCTTTTGTTCTCAGGTTCAAGCTAGATCTTTCCTTTTTCCTTTACCCCCTCCCTCCACCCACTAGATCCCACACTCTTCTTGATGATGCTTTGTGGTAACAAGGGAAAGTCAAGGCACATGGAGTTATCATGGAACACTGGGTCTACAGATGCCAAAGGAAACTAGAATTTCCTCCACTACCAGCAGAGATGCTCAGCCTTCCTCTAGAGTTTATATAATAAATTGGGATTTACAGCCTCCAAAATTTTTTGAGAATACTTTTTTTTGGTCTTTTGGATTTCTGTTACAGCAGCAATTAGATTAACTTTGCTGTTGTTGTTGTTAAGTGCCATCGAGTCACAGGCGACTCATAGCGACCCTACGAAGGACCTCGCCGCTTAGGTGCCTTTCATCGTCTCTCCAGGTTCATAGGGTTTCTGGAGGCAAGCTATTATGGAAGTGGATGCCGCTCCTCCTTCCAAGCTTGTTTTAATCGGGGAGCTCCACCCCACTCTCTGTCGGCATTGGGTAGCCAACCATTAACACATTTGACACATCAGTGTCACAGTGTTCAGCCTCACAGCAACCACAAGTGACCGCTGTACGGCAACTTGTACACCAGGGCTATACGACCTAGAGGAATGTCTGAACAAAAACAATGAAAGACAGGCCCGAGGGCAGGAGATTAAAAGTCACCCACCTTTGGCTTGTTAGCATTGCTTTCTGTCCACTGGGCCAGATGATCGCTCTCTCTACGTTGATGTTCTAGAGACTAACTCTCCATTTTTCAGTCATTCATTCACTCAGTGACTCCATCAGTGCCTGTACTGCGCTAGCAGCTGTCAGAGGGAGCTCCCAATCTAGCAAACAGAATTACTTTAAAAAAAACTAAACCCTATGCTGTGGAGCTCTGACTCAAAGCAATAATCCTACAAAGCAGGACAGAACTGACCCAAGAGATTTCAAGATTGTTGATGGAACGGAACCCTGGTATCATTGTGCATTATATGTTGGCTGCTGTGAAAGGACAGCAGCTCAAATCCCTCATTTTTTCCTCTGTGAGAGAAAAATGGGTCTCTTCTCCAAGATGTACAGCCTTGGAAACCTAAAGGAAAGTCAGAATAGTCCCCACAGCAGTGGGTTTGGTATTAATTTGGAATCTTTATGAAAGCAGATGACTACATCTCTCACCTCTAGTTACCAAGCACGTTACTAGCCAAAGTGCCAGTAATACTCATCTACCAAATATCAACCAAACCAGCCCAATGTGTTCCTTACAATAGCAACTCAACACTTAACCACCACTACCAGGTCTCCTTCAGAACAACAAGTAAACAAATAATATTTTCAGATGGCATTCAAGTGCTTTGAAGAAAATAGAAAGTTTACTGAGAAAAATATTGCAACACATAGTTTACATTCTTGTATAAAAACATTCTTTTCTGGCTTCTACTGTCTTTTATAATCTTTCACAAAAATCTTTACTATTAAATTTTACCATTACATTTTGTATTATTTGTTGATTTTTGGTGGTTGTTATTTTTTTAAAAGAATTTTAATTTAAAGACCTGTTTTCTACTTCTATTGTGGCTACAATCCAAATTACATACAACAACAACAACAAGTTTTAGAATCAAGTATTTTAGAGATGATAGTCATAGTATGGACTAGTAACTGATTTTCCACTCTGTTTGTCACATCCAGTTTTGATATTTGAGTCTTAGAAAAGTGTGATATCTAAAAAGGCAATATTGTTAAAAGAAACAGATGTCTCCCTAATGCTTCAATCCTCTTGTATGAAAATATATAAAATCTCAAGAGTTTGTTTTTTTTTTTTTTGTAAACTAGTGGTGATTATAACTTAAAATAAATTGCCCTGGAAAAATTCCCAGATCTTAAGAAATCAAAGAGAAACAATCTTTAATGATGACTTTAAAAATTTTTTTCTTCATAATTCTCCCAAGCTCAAATGATAGCAAATGCCTTATTTCTTTTTTTCAACAACTATGTTAAAAAAGGGAAAAATCAACAAATCAACTGCTTTCCTTCTATCACTAGAGTATATTATAAACATATTGTATTTTTAAGGAAATAACATGAGCCTCTATATTTGTTTGTCAAATGCTGCCTCACCATGGGAGATATTTCTTTAACACATTATGCTAATTTTTAAAAACAATATGTTAGGAAAACAGCATAGAGGCACTTACAGAAATACTTCCCAAAGGAGAGTATGATTACTCAACAAATGTAGATGATACAACTTATTTAAGTAAAAATACAATAGGCTTTCCTCTTGTTGGATATTTGCCCCTGAAGCAAATCTCACAGACAAGAGAGTTAATATGACCTGAAATACTTGTTTTTTTCCACAGAAATAATTTAATCTAGACAAAAAGCCTTCATTTCTTTATAAATTTGACAAATATTATATAGTGTTTATCACACAATTTACTGTGCTATGAGTTGAGTATATTATGTTGTTGTGTACCACAGACTCGGAATCGACCCATAGCTGACCCTCCGTGGGTTTTCAGAAGCAGTTCATTGCATGACAGGAGATTGTCCATCCTTCTGTTGTGGAGCAGCTGGTGGCCTCGAACTGCATGCCTTTGGGATTGCAGTGCAGCTTCTTGCTATAGGCCACCAGAGCTCCTACAGGTAACAGAAAAGCCGTAAAAAATCTAGTTAGGCTCATGCAGTAGCCTTGTGAGTCAACACTGAAGACAATTTTCACTTGTTGAAAGCAAAAATAAAAAGTTGTTAATTGGAATTTGTTTTCAAGAAAACTATTTAAAGAAATATTTTCTTCCTTCCAAACTATACACATTATCTCAGCATTAAGCGAACATAGTTTTGATGTGCATTTGTGAAAAATATGAGTTTCTTTTAGGTTTCACATGCTACTTGTTATGATTTGATATGCTACACTTTGAGAAACACTGAAAATGTTCCCAATTAACTAATGACAATTGCTTCTTTCCTTTATGATGCTTGGAAAGGTTTGTTTTGGAGTGGTGGTGGTGTTGTTTTAAGAATTACAGTTTCTTTTATAACATTTTTGGGGGTTTTTTGGTTGGTTTTTTTTTATAAGAACATTCTGATCAACTGGGGAAATCTATATATGTTAAATATCTGCTACATCAAATTCACCATATGTGTTATTGGTTTTAATACTTATTTACCATCTTATTGTAAGTGCAATGTAAATGTTAACTGAGACATGAAATTTACAGTGATTTTTGAGTACCTGAGAAATCAAATGCTTATGCTAAACACTTGAGAGTAAAGAAATGAACAAGATTCAATAACTATACGAGTTTAAGGTATAAATGGTTACCATGGTGTACATTTAACAGAATATGGAAATTACTGAATAATATAACATATAAGAAAAATCTTAGTGAAGATTATCTACAAACAACTAGAACAGTAAGCACGAAAACTGCTTAATGAAAGAACTGCCAGAAATATGAGCTAGATTTAGAAGAGGCTGTGCCATTAGGCATATCATTACTAATGTCAGATGTATCTCACCTGAAAGCAGTGAGTATCAAAAGGATCCCTATTTGCATTTTATCTATTATACAAAGATATTTGATTGTATGGATCAAAAATTGCTGATAACATTGAGAAAAAAAAAATGAAAATCTCAGAAAAGTTGATTGTGCTCTTGTGAAGCTATTGTGTGAACAGAACCAGGGTACACTGCATGCTTCAAAATTGAGAAAGGAGTGTTTCAGGGTTATATCCTTTTTCCCATGCTTTTCAATCTACATGCTGGACAGACCATTCAGGAGGTTGGACTTTATGAAGAAGAATATGGCACCATGGTAGGAGGACTCATCAATAACTTGCACTACACAGATCACATATCCTTGCTAACTGAAACTGAGGAGGACTTGAAGTGTTGCTACAAAGGACTACAGCATCCAATATGGATTTCATCTCAACATCAAGAAAACAAATCCTCACCCCCAGGCTAATAGGCAGCATCCTGATAGAGTTATGACTGTGACTGTTAACAATTTCATCTTGCCCAAATTCACAAACAAAATTCTTGGCACTAGCAGTCAGAAAAACAAACAAAAAAATGAGTTGCAGTATGAAAACTTGCTGGAAAGGACCTTTCCATATTGCTAAAGAGCAACAGTGATGATCCAGCTACCCAATGCTTGGAATATACCCTGAGAAAATGATAACTGTGGTACAAACGGAGATTTGTACACCAATGTTCATAGCAGCATTATTCACCATCTCAAGAACATGGAAACAGCCCAGATGTCCAATCACAATCGAATTGATTGATAAATTCTGGTATATTTACATGATGGAATACTACACAGCATGCAGGAGCAATGATTTTCAAAATTACTACACAACTTGGGAGGGACTGGCGAGCATAGGCTAAGTGAACTATCTCAGTCTCATGAGGACAAATATTGTATAAGACCTTTATTTTAGAAACAGAAAGATGGATAAACTAATAAAATAGGTATAGGATCCAAGGGGAAGAGAATAGGAGCAGAGGGGTGAGGATGAGAAAGGAGTAATCATAGGGTCACACAATTTGATGGATAGAGAGAGGTGTGGGAAAAGGAAATGAGAAAGATCTGGTGGAAAAAACAACCAGTAGCCAGGAAAAAAAAAATGTATTGTGATGGGAAAGTCTGCCGTTAGGGACCTCTCCAAAATACTCAAGAGCAACAGTGTCTCTCTGGAGACTAAGGTCCGCCTGATACAGGCCATGGTTTTTGCAATCACTTGTTATGCATCAGAGAGTCGGACAATGACTAGGGAGGATAGAAGGAGAATTGACGCCTTTGAGCTGTGGTGCTGAAGAAGCATATTGAATGTACCATGGACTGCCAGGAAAACAAACAGATTTATCGTAGAGAGGATTAAACCAGGCTGCTCCTTGGAGGCAAGGATTCTGGGGCTTCTTCTGACATACTTTGGACATGTTGTGAGGACAGACAGGTCTTTAGAGAGGGACGTCATGCTGGGTAGAGTAGAGGGACAGCGCAGGAGGGGAAGACTCTTTATGAGGTGGATTGATTCAGTGACTGGGGCACTCGGTATGGGTGTGTCAGAGGCAATGAGATTGGCACAGGATAGAGCACGGTTTAGGGCTGTTGTACATAGGGTCGCTATGAGTCGCAAACGACTCCACAGCACATAACAACAACAACATATGAACTTTGTGAGCAAACTAGTATAAAATAAAATTTTTTTTTGGGGGGGAGGGTTTTGTGCGGGGAGAAGGGTGCAACAATGAATGAATGGAATTCCAAAATCTCTGTAGATGTTCATTGAAATGAAAAATAAACAAACTAAATTAATAAAAAAAAATATTTTTTTTAAAATAGAGCAACAGTGACAGTCTAGAGACTAAAATATACTGAATCCAGCCCAAGGTCTTATTAATTGCTTGCTATATTAACAATTTCAGATCTCTTGGTTCCACAATTAATACTCTCGACATCAGCAGTGAGGATATCAAAAGAGTAATTGCATTAGGTAAATCTGCTCCAGAGTGCTGAAGAGCAACGATGTCAGTCCAGAGATGAAGGTGTGCCTGATCTAGGCCATGGTCTTCACAATTAGAATTATTGATGTCTTTGAGTTGTGATGCTGGAGAAGACTATTTAACATACCATGGACTGCCAAGTAAACTAACAGGCATGTCCAAGAGAGGTAAAATCAAGCTGTTCCTTGAAAGCAAGGATTCTGATACTCCAGCTCACTTACTTTGGACATATTGCCAGAAGGAACCATTTTTTGGAGAATGATTTCATTCTTGGAAAGGTGGGGGGACAGAGCAGGAGAGGAAGACCCCAGATGATATAGATTGACACAAAAACTGGGGTAATAAGGTTAGGTGTGTCAAAGATAGTGAGATTGGCTAAAAATAGAGCAGGATTCAGAACTATTGTGTATAGGGTTGCTAGGAGTCATGTTGATTCAACAGCACATAAAAATAACAACAGCAATGTAGCTGGACAATGACTAAAGATGAGAGAAGAATTGATGCCTTTGAGTTGTGGTGCTGGAGAAGAATATTGAACATATCATGGGCTGCCCAGAGAACAAAGTTAGTTATGTCCTGGAGAAGATGAACCAGATATTTCCCCAGATGAAAGAATTTTGAAGCTCCCTCTAATACACACTGGGCATGCTTCCAGGAGAGACTAGTCTTTGGAGAAGGACATCATCATGTTTGGAAAAATAGAGAGTCAGCATAGGAGAGAAAGATCCTGGGTGAGATGTATTGACAAAGTGACTGTGACAATGAAGGTAAGTGTGTCAGAAATGGTGAGGTTGGCTCATGATAAGCCATGTGTAGAGCTGTTGCTCATATGGTAACAATTAGTTATAGTTGATTTGGCAACATATAACAATAGTATGGTATAGATAGGGAAGGCCTGTAGGTAGCCTTGTGGGTAAGGAATTGCACTGAAATCTGATGGCAGATAGTTTGAATCCATGAGTTGTTCCAAAGAAGGGAGATTAGCAATCTCTTTTCATTTGATTTATAACCACTGAAAACCTGCTGGAAAGTCAGCTACGACTCTGTTCCACTTTAAGTCACATAAAAACAATGGTGAAGATACTGTAAATTAATAATCTCTCCAATACAGGCCATAGAATCATAAAGAAATAACCCAGAAAGGATTTACTGAACTCAAATTGAGAGGTTATCAAAGAGGTAATGAACAAGGAAAGGGTATTTGAGGGAATAGAGCCAAGAAATAAAAGTCAAAGAGATGCCAAAGAACATTATTTGCAAAAGATAAAAATGGTGAGTTTTCTATGAAGGTAAGGCTTATAGAAAATGAAGAATTGAAAAAAAGAATATAAAATGTTTTAAATGTCATACTTAGTGTTTCATTTAGCAAATTTATAATACACTGCTTATGGATTGAGTTTTCTCCCTAAAATATCTTCTGTGAATTTAGCTCCCACTTTTTTTGAATGTAAATCTATTTCAAAGTAGGTTTCTGGTTATGTTAATGAGACAATATCCATTCGTGTGTGTCATAATCCATATATATGTATAAACAGAAGCAAGCACTCACATATGGGGAAAGAAAGCTGCTATTACGAAGGAAATGAAGAATAGATGCTGGAGAGAGAGAGAGCCATTTTCCCACAGTTGATTGGAGAGGGAAAGCCTACCCTTACAGCAAGTGTCCCAAGTTTAAATTTTTGTTGTTGTGTGCTTCAAGTCAGACTTGATGCAAAGAGGACCATCAGGAGGTTTTCAGAGGCAGTAAATCGTGTGGGAGGAGACTTCTCATCCTTTTCCCATGGAGCAGCTGGTGAATTTGAACAGCATGCCTTTGGGATTGCAGCACAGCTTCTTACCATTAGGCCACCAGAGTTCAAGTGAATAGTGTCTTAAAGGGAGAAACTAAAATTCTGTTGTGCATCAAAATCATCTACTTGTGGTCTTTTATGTACTAGTAGTACTAAATGATGAATGCTGCTCTGGAAAAATCAGCTACCAAGGACCTCTGTTAAGTGCTCAAGTGCCAGGATGTAAATTTTAGGACTAGGGTAAACCTCAGAAAAATTTTATGTGAGGGTTGCATCCTTTACCATACCTATTCAGTCTGTATGCTGAATAAATCATTTGAGAAGCTCAACTCTGTGAGAAAGAATGCGACATCAGGCTAGGAAGAAAACTCATCAACAACTTACATTGATACAGATGACATGACCTTGCTTCCTAAGAGTGAAGAAGTCTTAAAATGCTTGTTGCAGAAGATTAAAGACTATAGCCTTCAATATAGATTGCATATAAACAACAAGAAGACAGATAGTCTCACTACTAGACCAAAACACAACATCATGATAGATGGAGAAAAGACTGAATCTGTGAAAAATTTCATCTTATTTGGATGCAAAATCAACACCTTTAGTGCTAGAAGTCAGGCAATCAGAAGATGTACTGCATTGAGAAAGTCCATTATCAGAGAACTCTCCAAGTTAATGAGGAACAGTGATGATACTCTGAAGGTTAAAGTGCCTGATTCTGGGCACAATGTTTTCAGCCATTTGCTATATGTGTGAGAGCTGGACATTGAATAAGGATGATCGAAGAATTTATGCTTTTGAGTTATAGTGTTGTGGAAGAGTGCTAAATATCCCATGGATGGCCAAAAGAACAAGCAGATAGGCTTTGGGAAAAGTGCAGCAAGGGTGCTATTGGGGCAGGTATGGCAGGCCTTTGCCTCATTTACTTTGGGCATGTTGCTAGCAGAGGCTATTCCTTGGAAAGGGACTTGATGCTAGGAAAAATAAAGGGTCAGCAAAGTAGAAGATCCTCAATGATATGGACAGACACAGCTACTACGCCAATTGTCTCAAGCATATCAGAGATGATGAAGATGACACATGTTAGGGTAGGGTTCAGAACTGTTGTTCACAGGATTCCTAAGAATTGTTTTTACTGGACAACACCTTACAACAACAAAGATGTCTAATGCAAGTCATAGTACTTCTGATTTATTTGCATGCATCTTAAAGTGTGGGCAATGAATAAGAAAGACCCTACAAGCATTAATGACTTTGAATGGTGGTGTTAGAGAAGAGTACTGGATATCCCATGGACAGCCAAAAGAACAAACAAATCTCTGTTGGAACTAGTACAACCAGGGTGTTCCTTAGAGGCAAGAATGATGAACCTTTGTTTCATATATTTTGGATTTGTTATCAGGAGGGGTCAGTACTTGGAAAAAGACATCAGGCTGGGATAAGGAGAGGGTCAGAGAAAGAAAGGAAGACCCTTATCACGATGTAACTGTAAGAATGGGCTCCAATTTGGCAGAACGAGGATTTAACAGGATTGGGCATGGTTCAGATCTATTGTTCACACAGTGGTTATGGGGCACAGTAGACTCAAGAGCTAACAACAAAAATAAGATATAAGAAGAACAATATATGAGTGCAGCATCACAGAGAGACAAGCTAAGCAGAGGAATGACACTGTTGGATTTGAGTTACAGTTGGGTTTTTGGCTTCCTTTACAAAAATAGTGTATGTTAAAAGATTTGTTTTACATAGGAGAATCATCACTTGACAGTTGAGAAATAAGGTGAGGCTGACGGCACAGACAGATCAAGTTATAATTGCTTGGCAAAATAAACAAAGAAGAAATTATGTGGGCAGGAGTGGAGGAGCGGATTAAAAATAGTTGTCTTCAATTTATCGAGTAGTATAGTGAACATAGTTCATAAGTAGAAACAAGAAAATGGGGCTTCATTAAGAGCCTTAGGGACAGAATTCAATATCTAGACTTTTTAATATGTGTTACTTATTGATGATTAAATGGAATAATTTACTTTCATTTCCAAATGAGTTCACACATTTTACTAGCCATAACAATTATGTGTCAGAAATGTCATATTCTAGAACTCTGTTTTTGAGCATATGCCATTTAATGATGAATAAAGAAATAACATCGAAATGGAATTGGAAAAGAGTTTGATAGTGATGTCAAACTTTACATGTTTTTTACTCTTCACCATTTCAATTTAATAGTCAGTGTTTTAAAGTAAAAGAAAAGTGAGATTAAGTTGCAGAATTGAATTGGCAGTGTTTTGAGTTTTTTATACTATAAGTAAAGAAATTATATAAATGAAATCAGGGGGTCCCAGCAATAAAAGATCATCTTTAATGAGTAATAAAGTTTTTCTATTTGATAAAATTGAAAAAAATGAGAGGAGAGGTGGGTGAAAATAAGTGAGAGGTCCATTACTGAGGGGAAAATAAAGAGATCAAAGAATTTAATGTCTATGTCTGAGGTCAAATGTTATGTGTAAAGTGAGAAATGCCCACAAGCTACAAAGATTGGAGTTCAAGCTCAAAAACATAAAAAATATTAAAAAAATATAACATTTCTGCCATAGAACTGTAATGGCTAGTAAAATAAACCAAGATGTGGTCTTGGATGATTTGGGATGAAAGAAGTGAAGCTCCACATGAGAAGATTATAGAACTAAGTCACTTGTTTGGATATTTTAAAATGTTATACTAGGTACTTTGTTCCTTTCCAGTTCACCTTTTTGCTTATTTATTCTGAGTTTTTTAAAATGTCAGTTTTCATGTAAGTAAAAAGTTGAATAAATTAAGTGGCTGGTGAAAATAATTCATCTTTATAAATGTTTCTAAAAATTTTATTTTAAAAATTATTTTATAGGTCTTTTATGCACACAGTAAGAAATAAAAATCTGATGAAAACATCTAAATTATGTTTAATTTTATTTTATGTTTTTTGTATTGTTTTGTTTCTGGATTTTGTTTTTTCATCAAAGCTTCAGCATGCAATAATTTCCTTGCCTTCTCTGTGCAGGTTCCTTGCCTCACAGTGTCTCCATCAGTGACCTGCAGTGACTGACTGTCACACCACCTCACTCTAACATTTGCTTTATTTAGTCAAATGTCCTTCTGCTTTCTTCTTAGAAAGGACCCTTAATAACACATTGGACTCGATAAACTTGGCATCTCAAGATCCTTAATTACTCACATCTTTACTGTCCTTTTAACTCTGTAAGGTAGCACAAATACAGGTTTCCAGGTTTAGGACAGGAGCATATTTGTGAGACTATTGTTTACCCTACCACAATAACAAAAGCACACATGTATCTAATGGATTTCATGTCTCTAACATATTTAAATGAACTCTAGCGGTCTAGTGGTAAGGAGCTGTGCTGCCAACCTCAAAGGCAAGTGGTTTGAATCCACCAGCTGCTGCACCAGAGAAAGACGGGCAATCTCTTCCTGTGTGATTTACGGTCTCTAAAAGCCCTCTGGAAGGTCAGCTATTAGTTGGTTCTGACTAGATGGCACACAGCAACATATTTGCATAGATCAGTAAGCAGAGGCAGAATACTGCCTAAATAAGACAGACATTTAGAACTATGTCTAAATAAGACATTCTATTATAGGAAA
Organism: Elephantulus edwardii; assembly: GCF_000299155.1. Classification (NCBI taxonomy): domain Eukaryota; kingdom Metazoa; phylum Chordata; class Mammalia; order Macroscelidea; family Macroscelididae; genus Elephantulus; species Elephantulus edwardii. The sequence continues at coordinate 2,870,032 of NW_006399904.1, forward strand.
AATCCATGATTCTTTCCTCCTAAAAATGTGTCATGGAATTCTCATTCTTCTCAATGTTATCTATGTTATAATCCACACAGCCACATGTATTTGAATGCTCAATAAAACTTGCAGAGATTTAATGACTTTGAATTGTGGTTTTGCAAAACAGTACTTAATGTGTTAATGACTGCCAAATTTGTCATGGAGGGAGTAAAATTAGGGTGCTCCTTAGAGGCAAATTGGTGAAACTCTGTTACATACTTTGGCCATGTGGTCAAGAGGGACTAGTGCTTGGGAAAAGACATCATGCTGGGGGAAATGTAGGTTCAGAGAAAGAAAGCAAGATCTTCAATAAGATGAGTTGGTACAGTGAATATAGCAACAGGATTGAACTTATCAGAGATCATGAAGGAAAGGGCAAGGTGCAGACCTATTGCTCATAGAGTGGCTGTGAGTCTTAGTTAACTTACTGTAACCAAGCAACAATATTGACAATAAAGTGTAGTGCGTAAGAAAGCAAATAAAAATAATAGTGTGAACGAAGTTCTGTGGGGGGAAAATACTATGAAGTTTATCACCTGTAATTCAAATAAAGACCAAATTTGACTTATCTTTACATTGCAATTATTCTTTTCAGTTGATATGAAATGTAACAGAAACTATCCTAGAAGCATAGTCTTAGTTCATAATTCCTTATTGTTTTTAGCATAGCTAAGGATCTAAATAGATATTGATTGTTGTTATTGTCATTGTGTTGTTATTGTTATTGTGTACTTTGAGTCAGAACTAACCAATAGCTGACCCTCCAGGGAGTTTTGGATTTGAACCATGTGTCTTTCGGATTGTAGTGCATGTTCTTCTTTCTTTCTTTCTTTCTTTCTTTTACAAATAAATTAAAGGAATCTTGAGCTTAATCTCTGAAGAATTTTTATATCTAATGGATAAGAAAATTATCTTGATAAGCATTAGAAGAGTCAGTCATACAGAGGTAAATTTTTAATAACTTTTCTATCTAGAAAACCAATTTAAAAACAAATACATAAAAATAATTGAAGGAGAGAAAGAGAGATCAATACTAGAAAATGGTGCCATTCAAAACCTAAGATGACTGATATGTCATTAGCTTCTCCATGGTCCCCCATATACGAGTTCACCAGTTTGCATTATCATAGACCATGGTCCAGTCAGCAAACTTCCGTCTATCTGGAATTCATGTCTCTTGCCTATTCTATAGGGACTTAATTAAAACATAGTTCTATTTTTATTCTCATTCACTTCTACTCTGGGCAAATGTGTTCCTTTATAGTCTCAGAGAAGCATGTACATAAAATATTAGAGTATCTAATCTATGTTGTTGTTATTGTTGTTGTTATGTGCTATCAAATCATCTGTGACCCATAGCCATCCTACGTATAACAGCCCTAAACCCTGCTCTATCCTGTGCCAATCTTATTGTCTTTGACACATCTATCCCTATTACCCCAGTCATTAAATCAATCCATCTCAAACAGGATCTTCCTCTCCTCCATACTCCCAAGCATGACTGATTCTGCCTTGCAACATGTCCAAAGTATGTCAGATGAAGCTTCAGAATCCTTGCCTCCAAGTAGCAGCCTGATTTCACCCTCTCCAGGATGAACTTGTTTGTTCTCCTAGCAGTCCATGGTATATTCAAAACTCTTCTCCAGTCCCACAGCTCAAAGGCATCAATTCTCTTTCTGTCTATAAATAGTGATTATTTGAAAACATGCCTTCACCCAATTAATAGAAATCCAATTTAAAGTAATAATCTTAAACTCCCCCTTTTATTGTTTTAATCCTTGAACTCATTTTCTTATAAAAACGTAATTTGTGATTGTTGAATACAGGCAAAAGAGAGGGCGGAAAAAAGAAATGAAGAAAAAATAGAAGGCTTATTAAGGATGCAAAGAGAATAATAGCAAAGAAAAGAAAACTTAAGAAAGAAAGGATGAATATAAAAATCAACTTAAATACTTATCCTTTTAAATACCATTTAAATACTAAATTACATACTAAATTCTTCAATAATAATAATAATCTATAAGGGTATACATTTCTAGACATACAAGATGTAGGGACAGAAGGCAAATGAGACTATACTCACTAATGTATTTAAGTTTGATAGATATGTGTCTATCTGCTGCAAATATATGGATGAATATGGACGAGCACACTAGGAAGAAAGTTACAAAGACTTCTCAGCTGTAATTCTAGAAGCTTTAGGAAATGAGTTTCTGAATCTGGGGGCTTAGAACCATTTCAGGTGATGTAAAAGACAGTTAACATTACATTGCTGTTATTATTGTTGTTGTTGTTATGTGTCATTGAGTCATGTGCAACTCATAGAGACCCTATGTACAACAGCCCTAAAACCTGCTCTGTCCGGTGCCAATCACACTATCTCTGACACACCTACCCCATTTACTCCAGTCACAGAATCAATCTACCTTATAGAGGGTCTTCTTCTCTTTTGCTGTCCCTTGACCCTCCCAAGCATGAAGTCCTTAAAAAACTGGTCTCTCCTTGCAACATGTCAAAGTATATCAGACGAAACTTCAGAATCCTTGCCTCCAAGCAGCAGCCTGGTTTAACACTCTCCAAAATGAACCTGTTCATTTTCTTAGCAGTCCATGGTATATTCAACACTCTTCTCCAGCACCACAGCTCAAAGGCATCAATTCTTGTCTTATCACCCCATTGTCTAGCTCTCCAATGCATAGCAAGTGATTGCAAAGACCATGGCCTGTATCAGACACACCTTAGTCTCCAGAGTGACAACATTGCTCTTCAGGATTTTGGAGAGGTTCCTAACTGCAGACTTTTCCCTCACAATACGCCTTTTAATTTTCTGGCTGCTAGTGCCAAGAGTGTTGATTGTAGAGCCAAGCAAACTAAAGCTATTAACAATCTCAGTTTCTTCACCATCCTTCCTGATGCTGCCAATTAGCCCAGTGGTAAGAATTTTTTATTTTCTTGACATTTGAGTCTCAATCCATATTAAAGGTTGCAGCCCTAGACCTTCCACAGCAAGTGCTTCAGGTCCTCTTCAGTTTCAGTAAGCAGGGTTGTGTCATCTGCATAACGCAGATTGTTAATGAATCTTCCTCCAATCCTGATGCCACACTTCTCATGTAGCCCAGCCTCCCGGATAATCTGTTCTGCATATAGGTTGAAAAGGTATGGAGATAAGACACATCCTTGGCCTACACCCTTCCCAATTTTGAACCATGCAGTGTTTCCTTGCTCTGTTTTGACGACTGCCTCCTGTTCCAAGTATAAGTTTCTCATTAGCACAATCAAGTGTTCTGGGATTCCCATTCTTCTCAGAGTCAGCCCCAGTTTGTTGTGATATATACAATCAAATGTCTTTGCAGATCCTAGTCCTCAAATACATTACTCTGCATACAATTTTGCTGAGTAGAGATTTAGGTTGTTAAAAGCTTATAAGAAGCCGTTTAAGACACAATTATTATTCTTTCAACTTGAGCAAAGAAGAGAAAAGGTGAAAGATACATGGAAACAGTAAGTCTGGAGGGCAATGAACCACAGGGACCTCATCCTCCACATCTCTATCAGAATCTGACACTAACTAGATTGTGCTCAGAGAAGGATTCAGAAAAAAAAAAAATAATAGCATTATTGTTAATATATTACTACTGTTTCATGATCTGATAAAGAGTGGTGGAATCCTCCAAGCCTATAATCCACATAATGGCTCAAATTTGCACCACGTAGACATATTTATAAGGTAAAGAACACCAGGGATGTAGGCATTACATTAAAAAACTAACTACATGAGGTCAAAAAGGGTAGCTTCTGCCCAAAGGTAAAGTGGGGGAGGAGGGAAAGGAGGTGTGAGAAAGATGGAAATACTACACAGAGGGAGAATGTGAGAAGAAAGCTATTACTTGGTGGAGATTGCCATGAAATCATTAATCAAAATGTGTATGAATGTTGAATGGAAAACCGATTTCCTTTTAAATTTACACTCAAATCATAATGAAAGTAAAAAAAAAAAAACCCCAACAAAAAACAACAACAACAAGAACAACAACAAAAAACAAACAAACAAAACAAATGCAAAATAGTAACCAAAGCTACGAAAGAAAAACTTGCAGGCTAGTAAATAGGTTCTTTTCTCTAAACTTTATTCTCCTCTTCCCAGTTTTATCTAACTTTCTAGTGATTTTGAGGAAGAATATAGCATCATGATTGGAGGAAGACTCATCCCCTAAGTTATGTAGATGACACAACCTTGCTACTGAAACTGAGAAAGATCTGAGGCACTTGCTGCACAAGGTCAAGTACTGCAGTCTTCAATGGGGATAGAAGCTCAACATCAAGAAAACAAAATGGGCCAATTGGCAGAAAGATGATGGACAGAGAAGAGGGTGAGATTCTTGACAGCTTCATCTTGCAGTAGTGACAGTATAGAGACTAAAATACACTGAATCCAGCTCATGTTCTTCTTGTTTGCTGTATTAACAATTTCAGCTCCCTCATTTCCACATTGATACTAGAGATATTGTAGCTGATGTTAGCTGGATGTT
>NW_006399904.1:2878911-2880170 GCF_000299155.1 Elephantulus edwardii
TTAACTTATGACAGGTACTATGTCTATCTAAAATTTATTATCCATTTAAGTTCAATAAAAATTATTCTTTAATGAGATAGTTAACATTATCATTTAACAAATGAAAACACTGAAGCTTATATAGGTTAAAAACAGTTATGATTTTAAAGGGATATATGATTAGGTATTATTGTCATGACAGGAGTCCAGAATGAAGGCTGCACAGTGCAGTGGACTTGGGGGAGGGATTGCATAGCAATGAAAGAGTTTTTCTTTTACTCATTAAGGAGAAAAGTGAATTGGGGGAGGAGGTGGACAGGAAGAAAAGTGCAACAGTGAATGACTGGAAACCCTAAGTCTCTGTAAACTTTCTTTAAAATTAATAAAAAAAAAACAACAACCCAATTATGGATTTAGTAAGTAATGTATGGAGTCTGACCTATACATTTGATTCTGATGCCAAGTACTGAGTCTGACACCCATATACACAAGACTTCCCTCATTTAATAGACTGTGATCCACCTCCCTAGGACACAGGGTTAGCCATTATTCTTGTAGTCTAAGTGACTCCTAAAGAAGGAACTTTGACTACATATGACAATTACATGGTTGATGTGTCAGAGCCACGCACAGCAAACAGTTTCCAAAACCACAAATTCTGTGTACTGTAGTCATTACTCCTTTCAGTATTAATTCTTATTGTTGAAATCATCTGTCTTTTGTTGCTTGGTGATAACATTGACATTGCACGAAAAGTTTGGGAGTTTCACCTAAACCTCTATCTCCTTTAGGGAGAGATTTGGTGGCTGAGTGGTTAGGAGTTGCATGAGCAACCCAGCAACAGCTCCATGAGAGAAAAATGTGCACTCTCCTCTCATGCAATTGGTTGCTTCTGAAAATTCACTGGAGTGTTCTGTGATGTGATTCTAACTCAACAGTATATAATAACAACACTACTCCTTTAGCCTTCGTCATAAAGAACAAACCACGTACAATATAAAAATGACATAGATTCCATTTCTAAATACAATCCACTATTATTTGGATTTTATACTTCATATATGCTTGTCCTTAATTGTTATTGTTGTCAGATACCATCTAGCACGTAGTGAAAGAGTACTATTTGTAAACAAGCTTATTTAACAGTTGGTTTTAAAAAACTTTTATAAAATTATAATGATAACAATTCATAAATCCATTAACTCTAAAAAATAAGAAATTATATTAATATCATATACTCATAAATCTATCAGATAAACCTAATGAAGGATCAGTTCTTG
>NW_006399904.1:2880270-2889910 GCF_000299155.1 Elephantulus edwardii
AACAACAACAACAACATTTCCACAATCAATATTCTTGGTACCAGCAGCCAGGATATTAAAAAGAAAAAAAGAATTGCATTGGGCAAATCTGCTGTCAGGGACCTCTCTAGAATACTGAGGAGCAATGATGTCAGTCTAGAGACAGGTACATTTGATCTATACTATGGTCTTTGCAATTATCTGCAATGCATCTGAGAGCTGGACAGTGACTAAGGATGATAGAAGAGGAATTTAATTCCTTTAAGTTGTGATGCTGGAGTAGAGTACTGAACATACCACGGACCTCAAAAAGAACAAACAAGCCAGTCCTGGAGAGGGTGATACCAGGCTATTTCTTGGAGGCAAGGATTTTGAAGCTCCATGTCGCATACTTCGGGCATGTTGCCAGGAGGGACCAGATTTTGGAGAAGAATAGTAGGCTTGGGAAGTTGGAAGGACAGCATAGGAAAGGAAGACCCTAAATGAGATGAATTGACTTGGTGCCTGTGTAATGCTGATAGGTGAGTGGGAGACAATGAAATTGGCTCAAGATAGAGCACAGTTTAGAGCTGTTGCACGTATGTAGCTATGAGTCTTAAGTGACTCATAACAAAATGGCATAAGTCTCAAGACCGCACATAACAATACCACATCCTGAGGGGACATCATTTCATTCTAGCTTTCACGTTAGTTTACTTTCAGGAGTCATTCAGGACTTGATAAATAGACTGAATAGTACATATGCTCAGTCATATTGCTGCTACCAATGACTGAAATAGAAGAAAAATGTAAGAAAAGGAGAGGTGGAAAAGGAAGAAGATAAAGGAAAGTGAAGAAGAAAAGAAAGATGGAAAGGAGGAAAAATTGGTATCTGAAAAATGAGGAAAATTATTTTATAAAAATATATTTTGTAGTATTCTTTACAAATACTACTTTTCCATATTTTGTTATTGTTGATTGCCTTTGAGTTGAGCATGATTCATAGCAACCCCATGAACAAAAGGCCTGAAGCCCCTCTACAACCAGTGACATTTATCAAAGTTCATGTTTTCCGGTGGCATGTTATTTAGAAAGTGGATGCTACTCCTGCTTCCCAACCTGTCATAGTATGTTGTTTTGTGTCATCGAGTTGCCTGTGACATATAGCAACCCTAACTACAGCAGCTCTGAACCCTTCCCTATCCTGAGCCAATCTCACTAACTCCAACACACCAACCCCCAATTGCCCCAGTTACTATATCAATCCAGCTCATCTGGGGTCTCCCTCTCCTGCGCTGTCCATCCACACTTCCGAGCATGATGGCCTTCTCTAAGGACCAATTTCTCCTGGCCGTGTGTCCAAAGTAAGTGAGATGGAGCTTCAAAATTGTAGCCTCCAAGGAGGGACTTGGTTTCACCCTCTCCAAGACAGATCTGTTTGTTTTCTTGGTCATCCATAGTATGTTCAAGACTCTTCTCCAGCACCACAACTCAAAGGCATCTATTCTTCTGTCATCCTTAGTCATGTGTGTGTGTATGTGTGTATTCTTGTTGTATATTCTCAAATTGCATATGACTCATAGCTGTTCCTCTAGCAGGTTTTTAGAGGCTGTAAATCACATGGAAGGAGATGGATTATCTTTCTATTTTAGAATAGCTGATAAATTTTAACCACCTGGCAGCAGAACTCCTTATTCACTAGCCTACAATATGTTATTGTCATGTATCACTGAGTTGGAACCAACTCATAGCTGACTGTCTAGTAAGTTTCATACAGAATGAGATTGTCCATCCTTTTCATGCAAAGCAAGCTGGTGTATTCAAACCCTACACTGGAATTGCAACACAGTTTCTTACCACTAGGCAACCAGTGTACAAATACATATGTATACTACAGACCTTTCAGTTAGCAGCTGACTACTAAAGTAACACATTTCTAGATCTAATTTTCATATATCCAGTTTTAAAAAAAATTCATATATACCTACTAATTGTGGAACTTAAGATAATTTTCTGATTTTATAGATATCATTTATTTTTGCTTCTTTTGAGATGGTTTGAATGTGTCATGGCATGCCTCACAGATTTAAAATGCTTATACCTCTACATTTAACCTGGTTAAGGAAGAGTCATATTACAAGATAACAACAGGTCTGTTTTATCCCCAAGTCCCAGAAGTAACAACAGAATACTATTGTTGGGTGTCATAAGTAAGGCATGACTTTAATAAATGTACAACCTACAAAAGGAAAGATCTAAATTTAGGGAGAAATGAAATTAGTTTTACGAAGATAAGGAAAGTAACAAACAAATATTTTTAAGAGATTTTGAAATTAGAGAAAATGTGGCTAAACCAAAGAATTATGGCACCCATCACTTATTCAACATTTCACAATTTTTAAAAATACTTGTAAAACAATATACCATATAGACTTTCAAAAAAATCTTCTGTGTTATTGTCTATCATGTTATAGGTGAAAAGTAAAGCTTATGAGACTTGTAAACATTTACAGTATGAGCAGTTCTCACAAAGGATTAAAACGATTCCACCATATAGTTTTACTTTATTTCATCAGATTTTCTGAAATCCTTCAAATCTCTGTCTTTAGAAACTACTTAAAAGTCAATTTTTGGTTGCATGTAATCTTGACATTCTTATCTTCCAAAAGAAAAGAAAGTACTTTATCTTCTACTCCTATAAATAAAGTTATTTTTAATTAAGTTTACAATGCCTAACAAAGAATATAATGAACATTTATCATGGTTGAAAACATAATTTAGATGTAGGAAATAGCAGTCCTCTTATATAAAGCAAAATAAAAATGATAATCAGAATGTTTTATAGAGAGACATTTGATGAAAAAATGGTGGACTAAAACTAAATTCTGTAATTTATTACTGGATTTTAAAATAAAGTACATTTTACTATTTTTAAAAGATAATCTCAAAGTATGAAATTTTACAGCTTCTTAAAATCTACTATAGTTAACTGTGACTTGACGGCAATGAGAGACCTCTAACAAAGATTCATTATATTTAAAATACAGATGACAAAGTAGCTTCAGTTTGGAGCATTCCTCAAGGATGGCAGCAAAATTTCTTAGCCTGTGTGTGTGTGTGTGTGCGTGTGTGTGTGTGTGTGTGTGTGTGTGTGTGTGTGTATCACTTTAAAAATTTAAGTTAGTTATAAAATTGAAACAATTATTTTTAGAATTATCATTTTACAATGATATTTTATCTTCTAATGAAGGATTTCCATACACTTTGATGTAAGCCAATAATTTTTGCCCCAAAGATTTATTGTCTTTAGCTGCTTTAAAATTCTTTTTTGTTCTATGAGGTTGTGATGTTCATCTGTAGGCAAATATCAGAGGCTGCAGAGAGAATAATTTTCTTTGGGTCAATATTACTGTCTACCACCATGACAGAACCAGTTTCTCTTTTTTCCTCTGAGATTAATCACCTTGTTATTTGCTAAATTCACAAGCCAGTACAAAAAGAGTCATGCAAGATGAATACCAAGCGTAGTAACATTTCCAGACAGTAAAATTACCATTTTTATTATAAGGTAGGAAACATGTTTTTCAAATAGCTATCTTAGTGACAATGGCACTACAGTTAATTCTAAATGAGGGGGAGAAAACAGTAGCTGATTTTGGTACAGTTCTTTTAAATTTAATTGGATGGCTAACGTTTCAAGTATTCCCAATGGTCAGACCTGTTATGGTGTAAAATTACAGTGAATATGCCAATCACTTGATTAATGCAAAAGAGGGTGATGCAGAACCTTATGTATATTATAAAATTTCTAACATTGGAGAATAAGTTATTTCAAAAATTGCTATGCTGTTTCCCATATGATCATTTGCTAAATCATTAGTAGGTGATGAAGCATGAAAAGTAATAAGGGAAATGATTTTGGGGTTATATCATCAGAGCACTTTCATCACAGAGAGGAATCAGATGCTTAAACTTTTTAAGTGATTAAAAAGAATTCTTAAATAAGGAACTAATGTTAAATTCTAACTTTATTACAGTTGCAATGAATGCATTAGAGCAAGTTTAGTCCTATGATACCTTCATCCATCAACTGTAAAGATCATGAGTGAAAATGGTCATTTTATTTAATTAGACACTTTATGAGATCATGTCTTTTCCAGAATGCTAGTGCTAAATTCTTCCTTTCTCTCTTCTTGCGATGGAGGAACAACTATTACGTTGTGATCTTTTCTTACTCCAATTTACCACAATGAAGCTTTTCCTTTGAACTCTTACAGTGGTTGCATGCAATCTCTGTCTGTGTGATTAACTGCCTCTGAAAACCCACTGGAGGGTCAGCGACAGGTCAGTTTCAACTCTACAGCAGATAACAGCAACAATTGTACAGTGGTACTCAGATTTGTAGATTTGTACTCAGATTGTGACACTGCACTTTGCAGTTGTCCTTGCTCTTTACTTAAGAGTAGCAACTGACCCTCAGCGGCAGTAATTATACAAAGGGGATTGCCTAGCTTTCTCCCCTGGAGTAACTGGTGGATTTGAACCACATACCTTTGAGTTGGGAGCATAATTCCTTCCACCATCAGTTGCTCCACAGGAGGAGAATGGGCAATCTCTTCTTAGCAATGGGTAAGTTCCAAGTCCACTGTCTACAGCAAACCACAAGACTTCCTTTTGCTGCTTGGTGATACTAACTCTAGTTCTTCAAATTTGCCTCATGGGCTGGGGCTGTTGAAAACAAATGTCCTCATATCTGTTTTGGTATTAATTAACATTTTTCTGTAAAGTTGCATAATCACAGGAGAGTAACTACGGCTTATAGTTAAAACTGATTAATCTTATCAAGATGCTGACATTATTTTACATAAAGTTTACACTTTGAAGTCATAAAGTTTACAATTATGCTCCTGAGTCTCAAAATCTTTAATTAGTGTGAATGGTAATACAATCTTAAAATTGTGGTGTCAGTCCCACTGAGCTATGTTTGTATTTTTTATTGTGCTTTGTACTTTTTATTCTTGTTGATTTTCCTCTCTTACTTAATGTCTTGGTGCTTCTATTTTCTGTTTTGATTGTAAAATTTTCATATGTTTACTCTGGTTCAAATTGGTACATGTGTTTATAATTTTATTTAAATTTATACTACTCTCTGTTGCTAATTTTACTCTTGAAGTAGCCTCCTAAGTAATATCTCCCCCTGAGAGCCTTTGAAACTCCAAATTGTTCTCTGAATTATTTCTAATAATAATTGTTAAAATGATTATTAAATATTCAAAATAGAAAATGATAATAAAACTGTTACAAATAGAAAGTGATAACAAAAATGGAAATAAAAAAATAAAGTTTACTTGCTGTTCTACCTGTTAGATTTCCCTCTGTCATGAAGAACAGCAAGTACCCAAAGTGTACTTTCACAGAGTAGAGAAATAGAAAAATGATTTTCCCTTGTCTAATCATTGACCTCTTCTAACTGTTCTAAAAATCCTTGGGACACTAACAGAACAAAAAAGCGAGGGAACTTTTTAGTTAACAGCAACAGAGACATTATCAGGACAATTGTTGTTGTTGTGGACAGTCGAGTTGGAATAGCTGAACTTCCAGTGATTTTTCAGAGCCTCTTAATCACACAGGAGGAGATTTCCTATCATTTTCTCATGGAACAGCTAGTGGACTTGAACTATGTACCTTTAGGTTGTTAGCATAGCTCCTTACTACATCCAGAGCTCCCCTATCAGGGCAACATCAGCTAGATATTTCCAACACAAATTTTTCTTTATAATTTACCATTAGTAATAAATATGAAGGTCATTTTCTGATGTTATGATTTTTTAATATTCATTGACAGATGTTTATTTTTAAGATTTATTGTCAAAAACATTGCTCAGTGTATGAATATAATGATGATACAGCAGTAAAATGTAGAAGTGATATTCAGTAAAAAATATGGTTAAGACTTGCTGCAGTTCTAGAGGAAGTTTAAAATAGATATGAATGATTAGATAATATGAGTAGAGGAGATAAATGAACTTTAAAATAATTCCCCAAACAAAGTCTCTTCTGATTCTAATGTGGCCTACAGGAATTCGTTTTCCAACCAAAGGCAGACCCTCTTTGGTGGCTTGAATCTACCAGCAGCCCTGCAGGAGAATGATGAACCATTTTCTCCGATGTGATTCACACCTTCCAAAAACCCACTGGAGGGTCGGCAAGGAGTTAGTTTCAACTTGACAGCAGTAAGTTGCATTTAAGTTGAAAATTTTAGAAAACTTTAAGGATGTCAACAACTTAACTTAAATCAGAATACACTTAACAGATATAATAATTTAGGCATGAAAAAGAAAAAACACACATACTTACAGCTTAAAATTCTTTAACTCATTTTTTAATAAACAATGAACTGTTCACTGTTTGCACAGATTTGAATGCACTGAATTGAAATCCACAGCATAAGTGAATTTCAGTGGAACACGTCAAGATTCTGCACAAACAACACTGTGAACCTTCTGTCCTCACTTATCTTGTAAACTGATGAGGAGGTTGCAAATTGAAATGTGATACAGTAAAATTAGAGTCTATCTAGTTTTAGTTCCTTCAAATATGCTTATATTGAGCCCTATACCTTGGCTTAAATGACGAAAATGTATTTTCTATACTGAGGAAAATAAATTTAATGTTACGTTTTAATAGGTGTTTGTATCTTCTATCAGCGTGTAGAATCACCCTGAGTAATTCTACATGGAGAAAGGAGAACTCTTAGTGGTTGTTTTTCGTTTTGTTTTTTTCTCTTGAAAATACCTTTTACTCTGTCATTCCTTTAATCCAATAGGTAGTCTATGAACCAAATTCAAACAGCACTTACTAACAAATTTTCCGTTTGTTTGTTCTTTCTTTCTACACTTCATGGTTAGTAATAAATTATGGTGTGTAATTTGTTGATGCTATCATTCTCAGATGTTCACTTAGAATAGCATGTTCAGTTTTTATAATTTATGTCAAAAAGAGTGCTAAGTATATAAAGTGCTATATTAATAATGAAAGGTAATAATAATTAAAACTTAACTTCAATTTACTTTATAATCAAATAGTGACAGAATCGCCATTTGATAGTAAATGATGGAAGATTTATCATAGTTTCTGTAAAATTCTTTACATTTTCTTGTTGTCATAGCTTTTCTACTTTATCAGTGCTCCTGTTTGTTTTGTACAGTGCTAACTCTTGCCCTTAGGCTCAACACTCATTGCCACGGAGTGGAACTACCTCTGAGCTCACTCTCCAGGAGGTTCCCTGAGGCTGGAAATCCCATGAGAGGAGACTGCCCATCTTTCTCACTGGTGGCACTGGTGGATTTAAACTCCTAGAGAATACAACTTTTGAGTTAGCAGTGCAAATCTCTTGGGACTATGAGCCCAGACCTCCCAGAACAAATATACATTGAATGTGGGAGAAAACTAGTTAGTTTCAAGGCTTAAACATTTCCTCACCTAATTCATTTTCTTCTTACATTGTTTGAAGATCTCTCCTCAAGTGAACTTGGGGGGGAATATATAAGTGGCTTTAAGAAGCTAATTTAATATTAGGGAATGGTTCCCAAGGAAAAACATGGGCCACTTCCTCCTGTGTGATTTACATTCTAGGAAACCTAGTCAGCTATGAGTCAGTTATGACTCTTGAAAATGAATACTTATCATAAGCTTTTCATATTCTATTCTGTTCACAGTATTCCAGTGGTTCCTTATCACCCACATCATTCTGTCTAGACTTCCCAGAGAGGCATGCAAAGCCTTCCTTTCACAAGGTGGCCCTGTCTCTCTTCAGTATCTCTGCCCTATGAAACCTTCCTTCTCCTTAATAATCCATGCTCTCCTCACCAGTGCCTTCACCATACGCAAATTCTCTGCTTAGAATGTCTTTTTGATGTCCCTTCTTGAAAATTCTACTATTAATTTGGATATTGTTCATTATTTATTGTTGTTGTTGTTGTATATCATTGCATTAGAACATATCCACAGCTGACCCTCCAATGGGTTTTCAGAGGCAATTAATCACACAAGAGGAGATTGCCCATCCTTCTTCCACAGAGCAGCTGGTGGACTTGAACCACATACCTTGGAGATTATAGCATAGCCTTCTGCCCGTAGGCCAACAGAGCTCGTGAATATCATAGATATTACTAATATCACACACAAGCAAAATCCTGTTGAAGATTATTCAAAAATGACTGGAACAGTACACGGACAGACAACTACCAGAAGCGGCCATGGCACTAGAGACATTATTGCCAATGTCAGATGGATATTGACTGAAAGCAAAGAGTACTAGAGGAATGTATATCTGTGTTTCATAGACTATGCAAAGGCATTTGACTGTGTGGATCACAATAAATTGTGACTAACAAGAGACAAGAGAATGGGAATCCCAGAGCACTTGATTATGCTCACATGAAACCTATACTCGGACCAAAAAACAGTCTTCAGAACACAGCAAGGTAACAACGCACTGCTGAAAATCAAAAAAGGAGTACATCAGGGATGTGTCCTGTCTCCGTACCTTTTCAATCTATCTGCAGAACAGATAATTCAGGAGGATGGGTTTTGAAGAGGAACATGACGTCAAGATTGGAGGAAGACTCATCAGCAAGACTTATCTGATATGCAGATGACACAACCTTGCCTGCAGATCCTGAGGAGGACCTGAAGCATCTGCCAAAGAAAGTCAAGGACTGTAGTCTTCAAAATGGATTGACGTCCAATATCAATAAAACAAAGATTCTCACCCCTGGGCCAATTGGAAGTCCAGAATAGGTAGAAAGAGATCGACATTGTTACCAATTTCAGCTTGCTAAGTTCCAAAATAAACACTCTTAGGACCAGCAGTCAGGAAATCAAAAGACTAACAGCATTGGGAAAATCTGCCGTCAGGGACCTCTCCAGAGGACTGCGAAGAAAAGATGTCAGTCTAGAGACGAAGGTGAACCTGCTCCAAACCATGGTCTTTGTAATTACTTGCTGTGCATCAGAGAGTTCAACAATGACTAAGGATAACAGAAAAAGAATCAATGCCTTTGAGCTGTGGTGCAGAAGAAGAGTTTGAATATACCCTATTTATCTTGGAGAAGGTGAAACCAAGTTTCTCCTTGGAGGCAAGGATTTAAAAGTTCCATCTCATATACTTTGGGCACATGGTCAAGTAGGACCAGTCCTTGGAGAAGGACATAATACTTGGAAAACTGGAAGGACAACACAGGAAAAAGAAGACTCCAGATGAGATAGATTAACACAATAACTGGGGTAATAGCCATAGGTGTGTCAGAGTCAGTGAGGCTGGCTCAGGATAGAGGTAGCATCAGAGCTATTGTACAAATGGTCACTTCAGATTGTAGGCAACTCGATAGCACATAACAACAACTGTTAATTATTATCTCCTTACTCCTCACAAGGAGATGGGCTTCTAACAGAAAAGTCAGTGGCTCAATTTCACCACATCTCCACGGGATAAAGGTGGTGAACCTTCTCTCTTAAAGATTTACTGCCTCAGAAACCTGATAGGGGTTGCCTGTGTCTGGTATTAACTAGACAGCAGTGTCTTTTCATTTTCTGTTTTTACACTCTCTGCCTATTTTAAGTGTAAGTCTGCTCTTCTAGTACTTTGGTTATTTACGTATAAACTTATTTCTTAATAATA
>NW_006399904.1:2891204-2908762 GCF_000299155.1 Elephantulus edwardii
GATCAGTTCTTGAAGAAGGCCCATGCTTGGAAAAGTGGAGGGTCAGCACAGGAGTGAAAGGCCCTGCATGGACAGGCACAGTGACTGTGGCAATTGGGAGTAGGTGTGTCAAAGACAGTGAGTAGGGCTAAAGAAAGGGCAGAATTCATGGGGTCCCTGTGAGTCTAAGTCAACTCAGCAGTACATAACAAAAAGAACTCTCAATAACAAATTCAATAGCAAAGGCTGAATGGTAGTTCTATTAAAAGGACAGAAAAAACAACATTCAAATATACTTTAAATGGTTACTCTATCTAGAATATTAACTGAAAATACTCTGGTAGTTTTATTAATACCAAATAAATAATTTTTTAATCCTGCTATTATTTAATAAGCACTTGTTTTTAACTAAAACATTATCATTTCACACCACCAAAAGTATTGTTTGTTTAAGATAAGGAAATCTACTTAAAGATTTAGAGCTTGGAAACCTTATGGGGCAGAACTTCTTTACAGAGTTAGTGGGATTTGGAATAAACTTGATAGCAAGGGGTTTTCACTAAAGAAAAATCTGAGTTAGGTTTATGTCAAGAGAGAAATGAGTAATTGATCCTTCTGGCAACAGAACAGTCTAGTGATATACCCAGAAGACAAGAGGAGAAAACACACCACATTAAAGATAGAAACAACATTTAGTGATGCTGAGTGTTCACACAAATATTTTCCAAATTGCTAAAGGCAAGAGAACCCCGTAGAGCTAGCCAGACCTTGCTGAATATGTTGTAACTACTGAAAGGAAGGTCAGCTGAGTATTTGCTATTAAAATGCCCATGCAATTGATTCACTCTCTTTACAAATTAAAAGTGTAATGATTGTTTCTTAAACTGACCTAGGTCCACTCTAATTAGCAGTAATCTACCTCTTGGTGTTTTGTTAAAACTCTAACTTGTAAACAGCAGGAAATTCTGCTATCTGGTAAACAAAGTTCAGCCCCATTGGAAAGAAGTCAGAAAGGCTAATGGATTTGTTTAAAATGCCCTCCATGCTGTATTTAAAAAGCATGTGTTGCTATGGGTGAAAAAACGAAGGTAAGCCAAATTTATTTATTTATATTTAAAAGGAGCTTATTTCCAAGTTTCTGTTTCTCAGTGATGAAATCACTTTAGGGATGGACAATGATTCTGGCATGTCCTGAGGCATCTGTTCTTTTTCGATAAGCATACCAACATCACCATCATCACCCGTTCTTACCAGTTTTGACTAACAGTGACCTCATTTGTCAAGGGTAGAAATTTGCATCAGCAAGTGTTCAATGGCTGATCTTTTTGATGTGGATTGCCAGGCTTTTCTTCCAAGACAAATCTTGGTGGACTCCAATCTCTAAAGCTTTGTTTAAGCAGCCAAGCACATCAAGCATTTGCACAGAGAAGTACTGCCTTTGGGTTAGCAGCATAGCTCCCTACCGACGAGGCCATCTGAGCTCTCTACCACAGGGTCAGTGTCCTGCAAAAGGAGCCTTTCTATCCTCACGCCTCACCATACCCTGCTTCTCCACCGGCATGTTAAGGATGTTATAAGGTTTCTTAGTGCCCCCCCCCTTAGGAAGCTCAAGTCTTAAAAATCTGAAATGATGACTTTCTGACTGTCTACAACTGTCTTTGGGCTGATTTCCCTTTTGTAGCTACTTTCAAAGTGGTATAGACACTTATCTTTTAATGATAGTCTTTGGACAACTTTGACGCTCTTGTATTTGGGTTTAGAGACCCAGTTAAACAAAATTCTTCACAACAGAGGGATTTTCCTGAACGCAGAAGTTCTCTCTGTTCCTATAAATGTAATGGAAAAGCATTGCCTTGCTAAAGAATGTGTGTTCTGGGTGTAGTTAAAACAAACAACCCAACAAGCATTAATGACGTCCTTACTTTTTTTCCAGTTTAATTTCTTTTTCTCAATTGCTAGGGTGAAAGTATGAAGTGGGTAGGCTTTTGGCTAGCAATGGATAAAAAAGTGGATCCAGAACCTGAATGCAGATTCACCAGCACTGAATAGTCAACCTATCTATGTGTAAAAGTAACATAAATTTGCTGGTTACATTTGTACAGCCATTTTGGGAGCAAAGAAGAAGAAGGTAAAAAATGTAAACGACATAGGTTATCAATAAAAATTTCAGGACTGGGCGGGGAGAGAAGTGCAGCAATGAAAGAATGGAAATCCAAAATCTCTGTAAATGTTCATTAAAATTATTTTTAAAAAATTCCAGCTCTGAGAAAATGCCTAACACATGATCCTTCTTCATTTAACTATACTGTCACCAAAAATTTAGAGTAGTCTTCTAGAAGCATAAGGTCTTCTAGATGTGTAAAGCTTATAGTAGAGGCTATTCTGGAGAAGGGATGGAGGGGAAATTTCATCCAATCATGGAAGCAATAAACAGTAGAGCAGCCTATAGCTAGGATGAGAGGCAGAACCCCGCAGCAGGTATTAGCGTCTCAAGTCACTCAAACATAGCTGATGCCTGAAAGCAAAAACAGTCCTCTCTGCTACCTTGACTTCTCTCTTTGATGCCAAGTATAAATACTGTGAAATTTACAGTGAAGGTGAAAATATGTAGACAATTTCAGACTACCTGTTTAAGCAACTTACTTTGTTATAGATCCTGTAATTGATGCTACAACAGGCAATTCACTTACAGTGAGAGACCTACTGTAATTTCATTGCTATATGCCAGTTCTGAATAAAATGATTATTGTTATATATACTGCAATCTTTACAGAAGCAGATGTCTATACTTTCCTGCTGGAGAATGACGAAGATGTTTTTGTTGCTGATTTTGTTGTTGTTGTTGTTGTTGTTCACAGCTGAGTGGTTTAATTATTCCACCACCAGTAATACATATATGAGAAACACTAGCCCTTGAATTGATTCTGACTCATGTAAACCCTCTATTAGGTTCTTAAGGTATAAATCTTCCTGGGAGGCATTTGTCCATCTTTCTACCAGGCAGTGGCCAGTGAGTCAGTTAGCAGCCTGTGCAGCTCAGTGAATTATTAATATCTTTCCAACCATATTGTCCCATTTTGCAAGGTATATTATAAATGTTAACCACATTTTCTACATTTATAGTCTCATTCCAGAGACAGTTGGCTATTATGTTGATGAGATTAGAGTGAGATGTATCTTGGGTCCTCAACTTAATAGAAGATATGATCCAAGTCATCACCCTTAGTTCTCCTGGGGGAATTGGATTTTATCTCTGAGACCTTATATATTGGAATGCACTTAGAGAGTTCTTTTAGCTCTGTATACGGCATCTGACTTAATCTAGGGATTCCAAAAATGACTGCCTGAAGTGACTGGCAAGTGAAGTCACTGGACCCTGCAGCCAAATGGGTTCACTGAATCCTGCAGACCCAAGTCCCATTCATGGATTTGGGGTTTACTAGCATGCACAATTGAATGAGGCATTGCTCTGAAGTTTTGTGAGTTTCTGTAAGATATTGCAGAGAATTACAGAATCACCGACATTGATGTGAGTGAGAGGGCCTAGGGGAGAAGGAACAGTTGATGTTAGAGAAAATGGGACATTAGAGTAGTTTTGAAAATTTTTACTTTTGTTACATTTTTAATCTCCACCTCAAGTTGTTTTTCTATGCCATGAAGTTGACTCAGAGTGATCTTATGTTCACACATCTGAACTTTGTTCTATCCAGAACCATACTCATGGTCTCTGTCATGCTTAGTCACCAGGTCAATCTGTCCTATTGAAGGGATACCTCTCTTACTCTTTCTGAGAAAGATATCATTTTCCCAAGAACCCATCCCTCTTGATAACATAGCTAAAATATACAGAATGAAGTTTCACTATCCACTTTGTTGGAAAATAAAAGCAACAATGAATATTTTTAAAGCCTTCAAATATGGTTATATGTATACATTTATATAAGCTTGCTGAAAATGAGAAGGTCCTGAACATTTGCCACAAAAGGTCAAGGACTACCTTCTTCAATATTGAATTGAAGCTCAGCATCAAGAAGACAAAGATTCTCACCACTGGGGCAATTGGCAGCCCCATGATAGATGAAGAAGAGATTGAGATGCTGACAGTTTCAGCTTGCACATTTCCACAACCAACACCCTTGGTACCAGTAGTTACAGGTCATTATCTTTTAAATTACTTGCTGTATGTCAAAGAGCTGAACAATGACAAAAATGGCAGAAGGATCAATACCTTTGAGCTGTGGTGCTAGTGAAGAGTATGAACATTGTATAGACTGCAAAGAAATCAAACAGATTTGTCCTGGAGAGAATGAAACCAAGTTGTTCTGTGGAGGCAAGGATTTTAAAGCTTCATTTGACTTTTTCTGTCTGTCAAAACCACCAGTGGCTCCTCAGGAGAAAGACTGTAGTCTTCTCTCCTGTGATTTACAGCCTCAGAACCACTTGCAGGTCACTCATTGCAGGAGGTGCTGAGTGAGTGATTGAGTGAGGGAGTACTACAGAAGCATATTATTATTGTATCAAATTCCAGCCCTGGTAATCACTATGAGAATCAAAACAGTTTCTATTGTTGCCACTAATTCACAACCTGTCAGAGGCAAATATTATCCTGCTATTTGTGTCTTCATCTACGTAAATAAGCAGTGCATCCAGTTGATCTCTAGACTTTTCTCCTCGAACACAGTACATTTCTAAACTCATCCAGCCTGTCATCTGTAACCAGTGCTTGCAAGGCTAGCCAGTGGTTATGGTTCTGCAACTCTGCTTCCTGGTCTCAATAAAAATCTTGCTTAAAATCACTGAATTGCACAGCACCAGCTGGCCTCTCCTCAGCATCTGCCTCTGAGCAATCATGGGTAATGCTACATCCTTTCACAGTGTGCCCGGTGATGTCCTTGCTCTGCTTACTGTCTTCACCTTGTAAGGCAGTTGACATCCTTTATTTTGCCATAAAGCTATTGTTTTGCTACTACTGAGGACGCAATGTATATTCTTGCATCAATTTGGAAGCTCACAAACATAACAAAGTATTTGCTAGTTTTAGAATGATGACCTGATATTATTAAAGCCTTTGTGAGGTAAATCTCACTTTTATTTATATTTTAAGCCAGAAATAATTCAAAGTCACATGTAATCTATGAACCATGCTCATAGGTGCTGTTGATCTGATTTACCTATATACATCTATATACGTCTAGTCTATACACCTATATACGTCTAGTCCTGCATCTGTCTTGGAGAAGATGAAGTTTCTCCTTGAAAACAAATATTTTGAAGCTCTGTCTCACATACTTTGGGCACGTGGCCAGGGAGGACCAGTCCTTGTAGAAACATTTCATGCTTGGAAGTGTGGATGAACAGTTCAAGGGAGGAAGACCCTGAATGAGATGGTTTGATACAGTGACTAGAGAAATATGGGTAGATGCGTCTGAGTCAGTGAGATTGGCTCAGGACAGGGCAGGCTTCAGAGCTATTGTAAGGGTCACTATGGGTCACAGGCAGCTAAATGGCTCATAAAAACAATAACAATGACAGTTCTGCATCATGGCTACAAATTAAAGTGTTGCTTTGTTTTTTTTTGTTTTTTGTTTTTCCATTTTCTTCTTCTTAACCATAAGGAGTTCTGGTGGCCTAGTGCTAAGAAGTTGTGCTGCTATCACAAAGGCACATGACTCAAATCACCAGGTGCTCTACAGGAAAAGGACAGTGTCCTCCCATGAAATTTATTGCCTCTGAAAACTGTGTAGGGTTAGCTACACATTGAGTCGGTGCCAACTTGATGGTATATAACAACAACAACACCCATCATGCAACAACCATACTAGTAATCATAATATATAGATATCCATCTATATAATGACACATTGGCATCTCAGTATCCACAATCTAACTTCAGAAAGGAAACACTTTTCAGAGTATATCCTGTGTTCAGTCCATTTCTTAGGGCAAATTACTGAGAAAGTAGAAGTCAGTGATAACTTTGAATTATAAATTTTCACTACATGTTTAGCTTTTCTGTACTATTTTACCACAATCAGCTAATGCTCTGATGGTGTAGTCCATACGGAGTTACACTGCTAACCCAAATATGGCTCCTCTCCAGTGGTTCACAACTCAGTGGAGACAGATGGGAAATCTCACGATTCATAGCCTTAGAGAACCATTGCAAATTCAACTATGAGTTGGTTCCAACTCAACAGCAATGAAAGTAAGAAAATCTGTTAGTAAATTGGAAGCAACACTGGAAACAGAGAAAAAAAAATTAAGTCTGGCTTCTAGTGAGTATGTGATGTACACTTTTATACTATTCACTTATTCACTCGTTTTTGTGGAGATTGAATTGATTCTTAACTAAGCTTCCATCAGATTTGTGAGGCTATAAATTGCACAGAAGGAGATTTCCCAACTTTGCCTCATGGAAACACTGCTGTATTTGAACCACCAGCTTTAGTAAAACTCTCTATGGACTACTTCAACAGAGTACTTTGTAGTACTTTCCCCTCTCTCAAACTAGTGATATGAAATCTGTGGATTTTAAGGCCCAAGTTGGTTCAGGAGAAATTCCAGTTATTATAAACATAAAATGTGACCGTGGACTTGAGTTTATTTTCAATAGGACTTTCTTAGACATTGCCTGACTTGACTATGTGGGTGGACAGGAATACGTGAATACAGCATATGTTAGCCTATACACAGGGAAATTGCTATCTTACTAATCCAAAAGGGGATTGGCACGGGGAATTAGTCTCACCATTAAACTGAACAATCTGGCCCAGAAAGGGATCTTCCCTACCCTCAAAGAAAAAAGAAAAAAAAAAAGAAGCAAGAGAATGCTATTTGTCCTTCAGGCCAAGAAAGTCTTGTTCCAGCCTTTCCAGCCATACCTACATCACTAAGTAGCTGCCACAATTGATGCTGATGAACAAGTGAGACCTGACATGAAAAAGAGTGGATGTTACCTCCCACAGACGGACCCAAAGCTAAGCTAAGAGCCTTTGCCCAAGTGCTATTGAGTTATGAGCTATTGTATTGGAGTTTGGACCCAACAAAGAAGTTAAGAGTGATGTTGAGATGAGCAGAAAGAAGTATGGGAGAATGAGAGTCATGTCTGACTCCGCAGGCTTTGATTCTGTGTTGTTGATCCTGTCAACGGGGACAGTTCCCCTTTGTGAAAGTGATAAAGATCAGTTGCGGCTGTTCACATGTAGCTGTTACTCTTTTTACAGAGACATTAAATTATTAAATATTCTGGAAATCTATATAGCACAACAAGAAAAATAGCTCTTAAAACGCTCTGATTGACATTTAAAGTATTAAGCCGAAGATGCAGGAATCCATATTTTGTGAGTCATTTTCATAATTATTAAATAAACTTAAGCAAAATCACTTAGCAGATCTTGATTTACGGTATTAAAAATATTTAAGCACACAGATCCATCAACAGGAAAATGGCTTACTAAAAATAAAAAAATACAAAACACATATGCATACAAAGACATTTGGTAAACTCATCTCTGAATTCACTGGTTAAAGAGAATAGGAAAAGACAATAAAACTTAAAACGTCATTAGCTGTGTTGTGAAGATTGTCATATATCTGTATAATAAACATGATACTTCTATTGTAATATAACCATGTATCTTCTCATGTTCAGATATGAAGTATTTAGGACATATACTTGTTACCCAAAAGGGTCTGTGATTTGGTGCAGTGCAAACAGTAACCAGGCTTATGGGAAGGAAGTAATTTATTTTGTGAAGGTGATCAACAGGCATCAGACCACCTGTCACAGCTCTCCAAAGTAGCTGCTTGCCCTTGGTTGAGTTGCAGGGTTATTTATACCATAGATGAGGTTACATATATACACAGTTGTTCTCAGAAATAGTTTAAAAAACTCATTAACTTAAACTTATAAATTCTGAGTACTGCACATTCTTAAGACTAAATGGATGTTTTTTCTTATTCTGATTACATAAAGAAACTCTATCTGGGTCATCTGATCATTTGGAAAACAAATAACTAAGTTCTTAAGCAAGATAACCTCATCAATACCAGGGAAGGGAAAGAGGCTTGTTTATATTTAGCCCATTTTTGCTCTCACACTAATTATCTTCTTTGAATTTCTCATGAATTAAAATATTTCCTTTTGTTGAAATAGTGACAGAAAGTTTAAAAGAAACTATATAGTTGCACATAATAATGAGGTTACAATTTCTATTTTTCTAACAATTTGAAGTCAATGTATTGGCATTGATGTCAGAATAATATAGTATTCTATATTTATTGTTTCTTCTCTTGGTGATATTTATTAGCACTGTTTTAAGTATGATGGTTTAAACAAAACAAAATTCCCACTTTTCCTCTCTCAATCATGTTTCAGTTTTACAGTGATATCAGTGGTAATAAATATTAAATTACAAGTTTATATCATAATGTATTAGAATACCAAGCAGGCAAAAGTGTTACAAAAAAGAGGTTTTGGAATTTTCTGGTCCTGACATTTGCATCAAATAGCATTTTGTCTTAAGTTTTTAATTTTGTTTAGGTCTTTATACTCTTATATATGAAACTAATTGTCAAAAATGTCCCTAAAAAGGCTGTGATGATGTATTCTATAAGCAAGTAATATTTAATTAATATTTCAGTAGAAATATAATGTGTAATATGATCTATCTGGAACTAGAAATTCTTTCTGCTTTTTTACTATTTTATTTATTGTGTAGTTGTGTGCTGTCCAAAGTGACCTGGAGCTAACCCTCTAGTAGGTTTTCAGAGACAATAGATTGCATCAGAGAAGATTTGTATTTCAAAATAATGCTTTTATGCACATAACTTACTCTTTTACTGCTTTCTTGTTGGAATTGACTCATAGTTGACATTCCAGAAATTTTTTCTAAGACTCTAAATTTCGTGGGAAGAAATTGTTCATGTTCCCCTAAACACTCCAACCCTTGTCCCCAGCCACAAGTGAATATGACACACCAGAGAGGTACCACAGTTCGATTAGCTGTTTAACTCCCTATGGATTATGACTCCAAAGTTCTTTATCTGAATAAGATTGATTTAACATTGTTATTGTTGTTATGTAGGGTCAAGTGGACTAAGACTCATAGTGACCTTAGGTACTCAGAAAACTGGCCTGGCCTGAGCCAATCTCACGGTCTCTGACACACCTACCATCATTACCCCAGTTACTGTGTCAATCCATCTCATCTGGGGTCTACCTCTCCTACACTGTCCCTCGATCCATTCAACCATGATATCCTTCTCCAAAGACTGGTCCTTTGGGCTATATGCCCAAAGTATGTTGGATGGCGTTTCAAAGTTCTTTCCACCAAGAAGCAGCTTGGCTTCACCCTCTCCAGGATAGACCTATTAGTTCTCTCAGCACAATTACTTACTATGCATCAGAGAGATGGACATTGACTAAGGATTACATTTCCCTGCAGATGGACAGCCATGTAAACCTGTGAGGGAAATCTACCCTCTCCCAATGGGTTATGGTGAATCGTATAGCAGTGGCTTTTGGCAATGGAGTGAGATGATTAGAAAATATGGTTTCATAGGAAGCGTGGGAGTTATGGGTCCCATCAGCCAGAACAGTGTTTGAACCTTAGATTTATAAAGCTTCCTTGATTCCTCAGACACAGTATCCTAATTCTCAGTTTAAACCTTACATTTTCATGTTTTGATTTAGAAGTTTCTTTTTCTGATAAGAACTTGATTACTAAAAAAAAAAATATGAGTGGTGGTGTTGTATACCATCAAGTCAGATCTCTGACCCAAAGCTGACTCTCCTGCAGGTTTTCAGAGGCAGTTAATGGCACAGGAGGAGATTTCCCATCCTTCTCCAATGGAGCAGCTTGTGGATTTGAACCATGAGCCTTTGAGCTTGCAGTGCAGTATTGATTAAAAATCCATGTGTAGACAAGTGCTGGTTTAAATGAATTTTAATCTAAGCCTTATAACATGTTCTTATCTTTGTAATATCGAGAATGTAAAAATCAGGTATTTTACCTATCAACCTAAGATAAGAGTTTTTACTATCTTGGCTAGACAATTTAATAAAATGTGCAAAATAATGAGAGGGATTTTAAGATAATTTCTAATTGAAAGAGTAGTACTTCAATCAAATCATAACAAAAATACTCCTTTGTGCTATTCTTTGTCAATGGATCAGGACAGATCTTCCCTTTTACTAATTTTTAGAGCTACAAGGGGTAACACCGAAGGTGTCAAAAGAAATAGAATTCTGTAAATCTTAGTGGGAGCAAACAGTCTCAATCCTCCCCCTGCCCCCCATGATCATTTAGTGATGAAACCTAAAAAAACCTATAGCCTTCTACATGGGCTTCACAGCTACAGAAATAAAATAAAGTTTAAATAAAAAAATTATCTCTTAAATGTTACCTAAAACAGTAGAAATAAGCTTTCTAGGAATGCACACCCAAGGCCTTTTGGATTGCACACTGATTCATCAAGCTACCAAAGTTTTTGATAATAATTGAAGAAGCCCAGTGGAGTCAGAAACCTAGTGGCCCAATTACGCAGACAAGCTTCAGAGATTCCTAAGCAAATAAAATTAGAATCAGGTCCGCTGAGATTTATTAGAGCATAATAAACACATGACCTGGAACATCAACACACCCTCTGGCTCAAACTACCCAGAGGCTAATTGGAGGGTGGTGAGGGCCTGCTCCTTATCTGTCATAGGAACACTGAAGAAATACTACTGATATGATAGCAAAACAATTTCCTTTTCGTTATAATGAAGTAGTTGATAGGTTTCAAAACTATTATCTCCTTTCCAGTACAGTTCAAAATGGCTTTGTAAATTATATTTTCTCTCCACTGTAAAAAAAATTTTAAAGGCAATGGCCTAGTGGCAAGAAGCTGCACTGTAATACCAAAGGCATGCAGTTCAAGTCCACCAGTTGCTCCTTGGAAAAGATGGGCAATCTCCTCTCATGGACTGAACTGCTTCTGAAAACCCTCCAGAAGGTCAGCGATGGGTCAATACATAACAACAATAGATGTAAAATAGGAGATAACTAGTCAGATGTATATAAATGTCCAAATGGGAAAGGATATGGAAGAGGGTAGAAATCATTAGGATAGCCTAGTGTTTGGATTGGTGAAGGAATAGGAAAGATCCAGTGGTACTTGAACAGACAGGGTTTAGATCAATAGTAATTATATAAAATACCAATTAATTATATCCAATACATTTATATGAATGGTTGTATAAAACACATAAATAAAAAACTGTAAAACACAATGCAAGTGAATGAAACATAATTTATACAAGTTATTACATGCAAACCAAAAATAATTTAAAAACATATAGTTAATACATATTACTTCTTTGCATAATATACTCACTCCTTAGAAAAGATCGATCTAACATTTACATTAATACTGAGTATTTTGCTAAAGGTCAGCTCTGGTGGCCTAGTGGTAAGGAGTTATGGTGCCAATCAGAAGGCAGACAGTTGAAATCCACCAGCTTCTCCATGGCAGAAAGATGGACACTCTCCTCTTGCCTGATTTAGAGCCTCTGAAAACCTACTGATAGGTCAGCTAAAAGTTGGTTCTGACTCAATGGTGTAAAAAAATATTTTGCTAAAAGTAAGACACTATACTAAATATAATACGCACTAAATCCAAAACAAAATCTGAATCACTGTCTTCCAGTCAATTCGAAGTCATGGTGGTCCTCCACTGGCTTTGTAAGGCTGTGAATCTTAGTGGGAGGACACCATGTTGATCTTTGTCCCAAGCAAAAATTAATAATGAAAGTTAAAAATCTATAACTTCAATATAGTCACACACACTTGGACATGAAAACAGACAAAAATCCTTACAACTGAGCCAATAAACAACATTAAGATAAATGAAGAAAAGATTAAAGTTGTCAAGTATTTAATTTTACTTGTATCCATAGTCACTCATGAAAACAAGATTAAAAAAATAACGAAAAGATCTACTGCTTTGGGCAGATCTACAACCAAGGATCTTTCTAAAATGCTCAAGAAAATGACACAATGACCCTATCATGTCATATGGGGGCAAAACTGAACCATCAATAAGGAAGATAAAAGTAAAATTCATGACTTTGAATTGCGGCGTTGGCAAAGAATAGTAATATTACATGAAGTGCCAAAAGAGTAAGCAAATCTGTTGGAAAAAGTATAGTTAGAAAATGTAGTAGAAGCAAGAAAGGTGAGACTTCATCTCACACAATTTGAGCATGTTATGAAATGAGGTCAGTTTCTAAACAAAGGAGAGGAAGACCCTCAATGAGATGGATTGATGCAGTGTCTGTGGCAATGTGCTCAAATGTGTCAGGATGATAAATATGGCACAGGACAAGGTTCAGATCTGCTGTTCACAGGGTCACTATGAGTCATGCTAGACTTGATGGCACTTAATAACCACAGCAATAACACATAGTTCCTAAAGTCAGAGCATTCTTCCTATTACAGTCTTGTCAACAAGGTCTTTCCTAAGGCCAGATTGGTGTTTGTTTTTGTTTTAGTTTTTTTAATTTCATTGACACCGCAAATACCAAGTATATGTAACCCTGGTTGCACCTGTTAAGTGCTCAGCTGTTAACTGTAAGGTTGGCTGTGCAAACCCACATTTTGACTCCATGGCAGAAAAAATACTATTCGTTTACTCCTATAAAAAAACCTACAGTCTGGGAAACCCTATTCAGCTATTATACTGTCACATGGTGTCACTCTGCATTCAACATTGACTCATGGTCACCTAACAACACTAGGTTCAGCCTGCATTATACTGATGTCTGTACTTTATGAGTCAATAGTGCTTGTATGTATATGTACTCATGCACTCTTAGGGATTTGGTTGGATGTTGGAAGGAAGGTCATGCCCTGATGTCACCCCTACCACCTCCACTGCAAAGATAAGAAAGATTAACAACAAAGGCACATGCTAAGCTTTGGTCAGAATCCAACTACAGGCCTTTGCTTACAGAATCTAACCACTCAAGCCAACACTTGTAACAAAGAAAAGGAATATACACATGGAAAACATTAACTTTACAAGTCTATTGTTAAATAAAACTACACAAGTTTAAATTATTTCAGTAGTTTAGTACATATGTAATTTTTATATAAAACATTTACAAGCTAAATTAGCATACAATGTGTTATAAATGAGTTATTTTATTTTATTTAACTTGGTAATGATAAATATAAATATTTAAGAGTATATTTCATTAAAGATAAGGTTTTACAAAAAATATTATTACACTGCATAAATTTGTAAAATTATTTCCTAAAGGCATATTCCTCACTTAGAATTTTTTTTTTTTTTTATTTTGTGTGCGTGTACCGTCAAATCAGATCTGACTGGTACAGGAGGATATTGCGCCTCCTTCTCCGGCAGAGCATCTGGTGGATTCGAACTCTGTTCCTCTGGGATTGCAGTGCAGCTTCTTGCCACTAGGCCACCAGAGCTCCCCTAGAATTTTTTTTTTTAAGTGTAAGTTTTAATAGAGAGTCAATTTAGAAAAGTACTCAGAAATATGAAAACAAAATACTAGTTGGAAATCTACACTTTTTAAAAAGAAGTAACTAGTAATTTGAAAATATAAAAGTGTTGATGTTAAAGGAAAAAAAAATCCGAATCAAGAATACTTGTACACAAAAAATACAAATGATAATCATATACTTTTGTGATACCCAAAAGAAAACTAACTTCCCTGTGTAAGGTTAAAAGGTTGATTCAACTAATTTAACGTATAATGTTTTTTTGCTCAGAGTGAATGAAAAGTATGCATCACATTATAGATACTTCAGTCATGCTTGGACACCAAAAGTACTTGAAAGAATTCTAGGGCCAAAATGTGTGGGATTGTGTTGCTAATCTGCTTATCATGCCTCTCTAGCAGCTTAAACCCACCAGCGGTTCAAGAGGATGGGGGATATTCCATCTCAGAGAACTCATTGGAGGGTCAGCTGTCAAGTGCTTCTGACTGGACAGTAATAACTTACTTCATAGCACTTGCCAAGGAGGGAGTTCTGGTGAACTCGTGGTAAGGAATTGTGCTGCAACCCAAAGGCACGTGGTTCTAAACCACAAACTGCTCAGAGGCAGGAAAATTAGCAATGTCCATCTATGTGATTAAATGTCTCGGAAAACCCACTGGAAGTTTAGCTGTAGGTTATTTCTGACTTGATGGTACATAACAACAGCAACCATGTTTTCTGAAACAGCCATAGCGACTTAGTAAGTAATGTGTTGGGATGATAATAAAAAAGCCTCTGACACACCCATCCCGATTACCCCAGTCACTGAATAGATCCACCTCATAGAGGGGATTTAAAAAAAAAACAAAACAGGAGGAGATAAAAAAGTCAGTGATTCAAATTCACTACCTGTTCCACCAGAGATGAGCATTCCTTTGTGAAGAGTTGGTCTTAGAAATCTAATGAAGGAATTTCAGAGATGAGAATTGTCTAGACAACAGAGGGCTAGTAGTATTTATGATCTAGTTCATTCATAAAGTATCTGACTTCTGAACCACTTAGCAGCAGTTTGAGTCACTTGGTCTGGGGGGGTGGGATGGGCAGACTCTTCTGTAGAGATTGCAGCTTTGCAAACTGGATGAAGGATTGCTCTGAGTGGGAATAAATTCAACAGAAGGGAGTTTGATAATTTATTTAGGAGGATCTGGATTTATATGTTTACAAATTACTGGACATACAACCCCACAACCCCACATCTTCAAAATTTTCATTTCTTTCTGCAGGAATTAAAATAGTTTTCTATTACATAATACTAAACCAATCAGCACTTTTTGGCACCAGCAGTCAGGAAATCAAAAGACAAATTTCATTAGGAAAATTTTCTGTCAAAAAGCAGACTTTTTTTTTTTTTAATAAAATGAGGAGTTTTGTATTTTTAGAGACATTATGGAAATGATAAGATGTAGTATTTAAGTTCATAATTTTTTTAATTGACTTTTATTCCTCCACCCTTAGGCCTAATTTTTAAATTGTTTGTGCTAAAACATTCTTCTAGGTTGTATATCCCTGGTGTGTCCCCTTGCTATACAGAGGTAACTTGTGATTGCTGTGAAGCTGAACACTGTGACACTGAAGTGTCAAATTGATAATGGTTACCCATGGTGGACAGTGTGTGGTGGCACTCCCCGATTAAAACAAGCTTGGAAGCAGGAGTGGCATCCACTTCCATAATAGCTTGCCTCTGGAAACCCGATGAACCTGGAGAGAGGATGAAAGTCACACAAGTGTTGAGGATTTTTCCTTCATAGGGTCGCTATGAGTCGCCTACGACTCTAGGGCACTTAAGAACAATGTCTTCAGGGAAATAAAATGAGGCATCCCATTCCCTGCAGATGGGATGGACATTGACTAAGGATTACAGAAGAAATATTGATGCCTTTGAGTTGTGGTGTTAGAGAAGAGTATTGAACATACTATCGATTGCTGAGACAGCAAAAGTGCTTTTTTTGCTGAGAGTTGTGAAAACCTTGGCCAGGATTCAGATGCACCTTAGTCTCTAGACTGACATTCTTGCTCTTCAGCTCTAGAGCGGTACTTGACAGATGCTTATAAAATACTGTAAACTGTTCTTTTAACTGAAAATGAAATATCTGCTATTTTTGAGGAAACATTCTTTCTGTCTTTCCTCTTAGCATCAATATTTCTTCTGTAATCCTTAGTCAAGTGAGACGCTTCCGGCTTTGTAAACAATGTGAATGACAGCCTTGATAAAAATTAAGACCACAGAGTGCTTACAATGTGCTACATCACATAGGAAGTTTCATCGCCTCCTCTATAAAAGAGGCGTGATTATGATCCGCATTTAGAAGTGAACCATAGGGACAATAACTAACTTACCAAGTCTACATAAGTATTAAGTGACAGAATTAGGACTTAAATCCTGGTCTTTGACTATAAATTGTAGGTTTTACTTGAAGAATAGGAAGAAATCATGAAGGTAATCTTATCAATCCTCAATTTTTGAGAGGAGAAAATTCAGACTGGAAAGAGAAGCCCAAGGTCAAGCAGTTGGTAAATTAAAAGGAAAAAGGACAAAACTCAAGCTGAATAATCATAGAGACATGTTCTTTCTACTACTCCACCTTGCAGGGATCATCACATAGGACGCTGTGCCTCTTCAGAAGCTAAATTTAAAATGTCACAAGGTTACAAATATTTTTCCAGTTGACCTGACAGTAATAAAAATTATTCCAATTTCCAAAAATAGTCTATCATGGACTTTAAGGAAAATATTGCTAATCTTATTTTTACTGATCCTGAAATTAGTTTTCAGCAGTAGAATTTATTAGCTATTTTTTGAGTTGTGGGAAACAATGAAATTTTATTTGTACATATTTCTTATGGGAGGTATCATGGCTCCTTTTCCCTCTAGTCTCTAGAATTTGTTTTTCTGAACTTTATTTTAAAAGATTTTTTAATGGCTCACTAAGTCAAGACTTCATCAGCTTTTATCATTTTCATTTAAATATTCAGTAAATATAGTACACAATATGCCTTTAAACGTAATGCCTTTATAGCACCATTATGCATTTTGACTAACCATTATATATTTGCATACGGCTTTGCGCAACTAAGCAATTTTCTTTAATGTCAACCTTGATGAACAAGTAAGCATTAAGGCAACACTTAAACACCAAAGTAATACATGGTTAAATGAATCTAAACAAACTGAGCCAATGAAGTCATCATAATTAGGTTTAGTGCCTGCTTTGAGTAAATTTTCTTTCCAAAATTCTGCATGTGTTTGACAATTTTTTACTTTTACCTTTATTACCTAACAAACATTCCTGGTTTCCTTGTTTAAAGTAGTATATTTTTAAATAAAAGCACTTCAGAAAAAGAAAATTAATACAGTTTAGTGGATTTCTATCAATCAGTTAATAACTTCAATCTTCAAATGTTTTCAGTATCATATTGGGAATGGATATTTGAGAATGTAGTTGATTTTATAATATAAAAAATTGAAATTATAGTTCAGAGCTTAGATGATGAATTCTGTGATTTTTCAAAAGCTAATAAAATTATCACATAAAAATTATCGGAATGCTGGCTTTTGATATTGCTATGGTATTTTTCTTCTTTACTTTCAATTCTCTTTCAAAATAGCAGTAGGAATGTTAACTTTTGAATTGTTATTTATTGATCTCTTCTTGTTATATGCCACTGTCACTGATGTCAGTTTATACAGATAAACTTTACCTCTTTAAATATGAATGTCCCTGCCAACTTACTGCTTATTATCTCCTGTTGCTCATTTCCTTTTAGCCTGTCTGACTTATGAAAACTTTAGGCACAACAGAAGAAAATTATGCCTTATCCTGCAATCTCTTTGATTACCTGGATCAGACTCTTGTGCTATAGGAAGTTTTCACTGGTAACTGTTTGGAAGCAGATATCTAGGCTGGTTTTTTGTTTGTTTGTTTTTGTTTTTTTTATTAAATTTTATTAGTTTTAATGAACATTTACAGAGATTTTGGGTTTTCATTCATTCATTGTTGCACTGTTTTCTCCACCCTCCTCCCCATT
>NW_006399904.1:2908967-2944788 GCF_000299155.1 Elephantulus edwardii
TGGCAGTAGGAAACACATAGACTATTATGGAGATTGATTTTGGAATTTAGATGCACTGTTATCAATTGTGCTTAGCCGTACATGTTCATAACCTTGAAGATGTATCATGGAAGTGTTGCAGCCTAGAAGTAGGCTGGTTTTTTAAAATCCATGTCAGTCGGGAAGCTACGCTCTAACATGTGTGCAAGCTATTACTGACAAACTAGACGTGACTATGAATGCAATGCACTGGTCAACAATCTACTGATCTCTTCTCGTTGTATGCCATGGAGTTGTAACTGATTCATAGCTTATCCACCAGCAAGTTTTTCAGAGGCAATTAATTGCATGAAAGGAGACTGTCCAACTTTGTCCTGTGGAGCAGCTGGTAGACTTGAACCATGTGCCTCTGGGATTGCAGCTAACTTCTTGCCATTAGGCCACCAAACCTCCTTTTATCACCTGCATAGAAGGCTAGAATTCAACCACTGAGCTATCTCTGTATAACAGTGATCAAAATTGAAATTCTTTTTCAAAGTAAAGTATGTAAGATGAAGATTCACCATCCTTGCCTCTAAAGAGCATGGTTAAGATGGTTTTCTTTTTTTCCCTCAAGGTCACTGAATTGAGTCAAACTTACAGTGACGATATAGGACAGAGTAGAACTGTTCTATAGAATTTTGAAGGCTGTAAATCTGTTCTGAAGTAGGCTACTACACATTTCTCTCATGGCATGGCTGGAGTTTCAAACTGTTAGCCTTTCAATTAGCAGTCTGCTGTTGTTGTTAAGTGTCTTTGAGTATGACTCATAGTCACCCTATGAACAACAGTTCTGAGCTCTGCCCTATTCTCAGCCATCCTTATTATCCTTGACATTTTTTTAGTCCATTGCCACTAACTCTGTCAATCCATCTCATTGTGAGCCTTCCTCTTCTTTGCTCGTCCTCCACCTTTCCAAGCATGATGTCCATTTCCAAGAAAAAGCTTCTTCTAACATCATGTCCAAAATAAGTGAGACATAGCTTTACCCTCTTTGCCTCCAAGAGGTACTCTAGCTGAATTTCCTCAAAGACATATCTGTTTGTTCTTTTGGTATTTTGGTATTGTCCATGGTGTTTTCAGTACCCTTCTACATCACCACTGTTGCAGACCAAGGGTAAAGTATTTTTATAATTATTAATAATGAGACAGAGAGCCAGGAATGAGATAGAGCAGAGAGCATGAAAAACAGGGGTCCAGCAGTTCTAGTCTGAAGACCCCAAGTCATGTTTCTCTGTGTATTTATTGATAATCAGGGGAAGCAAATCAGAAAAGGAATTCCTTGTAAATGAAGCTGAATTTTTCTCTATTGTCAACCTAATGCTCTAGCTCAGGATGTATTTCACATTAAGTAACACTCCCTCTGTAGGGGGCCCCTAAGCTGTCTCCTGTCTGCAGAGAACAAACAGCTAATTTTCTATGATCTGCCACAAGAGAAATCCTAACTTATAAATCTGTAATTCCTTCAATTCCTGAACAAGGGTTTTCATATAATATTTGGT
The DNA here is from genome assembly GCF_000299155.1 of Elephantulus edwardii. Classification (NCBI taxonomy): domain Eukaryota; kingdom Metazoa; phylum Chordata; class Mammalia; order Macroscelidea; family Macroscelididae; genus Elephantulus; species Elephantulus edwardii. The sequence continues at coordinate 2,910,488 of NW_006399904.1, forward strand.
ATAAAGTTTGGCTTCCAGTCACCACAACTCAAATGCACCAATTCTCCTGTGATCGATATCCATTGTATAGCTTTGAGATTCACTGTGGGTAATTGGAAAGACTGTGACTTGAATCACTTGTACCTAGTTTTTAAACTGATATCATTGCTTCTCAGGACTTTGGAGAGGTCTTTGACAGCAGACTCACCCGGTGCAATACATTTCCTGATCTCTTAACTGCTGATACCAAGGGTGTTGTCTATGGATTAAAACAAGCTGAAATTGTTAATAATGTCAATCTTTTTTTTATCATAATGTTGTCTATTGGCCCAGTTATGAGGGTTTTTGTTTTCTTGAGGTTGAGATATGCTCTAAATTGAGAGCTGCAGTCCTTGATCCTCTGCAGCAAGCCTTGAGGCAAAACTTCTTCATACAAGGTTTCAGCAAGCAAGGTTGTGTCATATACTTCCTTCAATCCTGATGCCACTCTTCTTCATATAGTTTAGCCTCTGGAATGACTTGTTCAGCATATAGATTGAATAGATATGGAGAAAGGATGCATGCCTGATGCATACCTTTCCTGATTTTAAATCATGTAGTGGTCCCTTGTCTGTTCAGACAACAGCTTCTTGGTCTAGGTATAGATTTCATATAAGCATAATTAATAATGTTCCGGGATTCCTATTCATCTCAAGGTTCACCATAGTTTGTTATGATCCATACAGTGAAATGCCTTTGCCTAGTCAAACTGATATTCTTAGCTTTTAGCCAAGATACATCTAACATTAACAATAACATCCTGAGTGCCACAGCCTCTTCTAAGCCCAGCTTGAACTTCTGTGTTAATGAATTGTCCTAAAAATTTTTGGGTGATCTTCAAATATATTTTGCTTCCATGTGATAGTAATGATATTGTTTGATAATTTCCAAATTTGTTGGATCACCGTTGTTGGGAGTGGGAACAAATATTGCTCTCTTCCATTCAGTTGGCCAGGTAGTTGTCTTCCCAATTTCCTGGCACAAACTTCTGAGTATGCCCAGTGCTGTATCTGTTATTTGGAAACCTTGAGTTGGTATCCCATCGATTCTTTGTGGCTTATTTGCCAATGCCTTCAATGCAGCTTGAACTTCTTCCTTCATCACCATTGGCTCTTTATCATGTGTTACTTCCTAAATGGTGTAGTATTGACCTATTTATTTATTTATATATTTATGCACAGTGATTCCATGTATTTTCACATTCCAGTGCAATTTTCGGAGTCTCTGTGACATCCATTTTGGCCTTTTCTGTATTCTCTTTCTTTTAAAGACCTTTTGCTCTCTTCATGAATGATTTATCTAATGTCATCCCACAACCACACCTTTTCTCCGTCAAGGAGCTTTTTTTGGCCAAAGTTACCAAACTCTCCTTGTTGGTAAATCTTAAAGAACTTCCACAGAATTTATCAACTTGACTTTTTATCTTTGCTACCTCTGCATTTTGCTTGAAACACTCTCTTGCCTTGGCTAGACTATATGAAATTTGCATTTCAATTATATAAAAAAGACACAAATTCTCTCTCAATTCATGCAGTTCAGCATACTAAGATGCTTTATGGCAAACGCAATTCATATGCAACTTGAGAAAAGAACAATTTTTATATGCTTGAAATTAAAAATATGAAAGAAATATCTTCTCTATCCTGCATCTGCAGACTACTCCACATTCTCATGACTGGAATTAAAAAACGTCATTGAGGAAATTAAAGCAAATATTCCTCAAACAGAGAGATTATGACCAAAATCGAGGGATAGTAACATCCATTCTCAAATGTGGTCCATGTTCAAATTGTATTTTCTTTGTGGTACAGATTCATTTTAGCATAGGGAGCAGCACTGCTATCCCAAAGGCATGAGGTCTGGATTCACCAGCTGTTCTGCAGGAGAAAGACAGGCAGTCTCCTCCCATGCTATGTACTGCTTCTGAATACCCACGGGAGGGTCATCTATGAGTCGTTTCTGATGAAATAGTACATAACGACAAATACGAAACTTGAATAAAGAAGATTCATGGTTCAGGCAAAAGTAAATTAATGTCTTATTTATGTTTAAGTGGAAATGTATTATGCTGGAGCTATAATTTCAACTGATTTGATTGACATTAATTTATTTGTTCCTTCTATTTATAAGACCTACTTGAATTTCTACAGCATATTTTACTGTCTTCTTCCTGAAATGTTTTTGTAACACTTCATTTCTTGGGGTATTTCAATGATTTTAAGCTATTTTCTCATTCACTATTAGCCTTACACTATAGAGAAGGAACTGGGATTTCAAGTTTACCTCATTCACCATGACAGAAATGATTCTTCTGATGTGGGTCACTATCTTTCCATCTTCATCACTTTCTACATTCCTCAACTTCTCCCACTAGCTATCCACTTGCGTTCCTAACCACAAAGTCGGTGTTTACTACCCACCTTGCTTGTACTGCGGCTGTGAGGTCCATCTTGATCGCATTTCCATCACTGCTATATATCACTCATAGAGTCCATGTCAGTTTACCTTTTAGGCTTACCCCTACGTGTGCAAGTATGCTCTTCTTGAGGCAAGTTTTTAAATAACTGTACTCAAACAGAAGTTATGGTATGCCAACTCTATGCCATGCTCTTATGTTAAAATGTAGGCATTATAATAGTAAAAATAAATAAATAAAAGATTAACTTGTCTTAGAATTTCATTTTTATACAAAGATGCATTGTTTATTATAAAAATTATTATAAAGACATTAATCACTTTCTACTTTGTATTATAATTATTATAAACATGACAACTGACAATTATAATTTTAGAAAAGAGAAATAATAGATCTATGTTTATTTATGTAGCTACAGTTACTGCAGCCGATACATAAAAAATAGTCAATAAATAGAGTATGCAGTAATATATTACCAATGATCACATAATTAGTTAGAGGGAGAATCTCATTAGATTTCATTAAACAAAGACTCAAACAGCCTTAATTTTCTCTGTGCAGGAAAATTAGTAGAATATTTGCATTTAAGTTTGTTGGCCTGATTTTTATGTACCAAGCTTGTGAAATTTCCATCTCTTTATTCTGTCCTTTTTTTTCTTCATCTTTTTGGCTCACAAAGAAATTTGCTTGAGTAACTTCATTCATAAAACAAATCAACTAAATCTTGGTTTAATAAAAAATGCCCATTATGTGTGATTCTCTCATTACTTGCATCAGATACTTGAACGCAATTGTCTGCATGTTTTTACATAAATTATGTTTCCTGCAAAGCACTAGAGTCCAAGTTCTTTCTGCATAATGTGATAATCAGTATCTTTTTATTAAATATTTCAACTTAATATTATTAAAAGTAGATAATAGATTTTTTAAAGCAATGTTCATTGTTTAGGATAAGTGTACACAAAACAGATTAAGTGATGATTTATGTAAATAATTTTAGTTAGAAGCTATTGAAATGTTAAAATGGTAGGCATATTTATGTGCAAAGGTCTCTAGGAGACACCAGTAAATTGCACTCAACTACTAATCTCAAAATTGGAAGATATAAATTCAGAAACCCATCTCTCATTGTTCTATGGGAGGAGATGTTATTTCATAAACTAAGGATTTACAACAAAGTAATCCCATAACAATAAATAAATTTAAAACAAAATCCTTAAAAGCAAACCAAAAACTAAACTGAGACATTAAAGATACACTATTTTTAAGGATACATTATTTAAAGGATAACTAATCACTAGGAAACAAAACAGGATTTCTGACAACTATTACTGGGAGAGACATCATGGAATCATTAGTCTTATCAGAACCATGGACACTTATCTCTCCCACATTCCTTTCTCCTTACCAACTCCCCTTGACCACCTCCTTTAAGAGTATGGCTTGATTCTGTGATAGGAAAACAATCTTTAGAGCATCAATGCTTCCATTTTTCTCAGATCACTGGCATCTTAACAAAGGGCATTTAAAAATATTCAATCCTTGTCTCCCCTCAAGTGATTTGTAGTGATAGGCAACTGAACATTATCCTTTTTCTGACTATAAAGGGATTGATTTGAAAGGGCAAGAAATTACATTGCCTTATGGTGGAGTCAAAACCCCAGTGAACCACCATGACAGCTAGCTAATAGGAAGTCAGAATGATTTATGAAATAAATTGGTAAAAATTATCAACTAAAGGCTTCTGTTTTTCCTTTCAAGGAAGGAGGCCCATCTCTTTGAGGATGTAACATTTTAACAAATCTGTCTTTCCTATCTAAAAAAAAATTGTCAATTAAAGTAGACACTGTGATATAGTCTCAATGCATATGCTGAAATTTTCTTGGAAGCAAAGTGTTAAAAAATGTAACCCAATATTCTTGGCTATTATTACAGGTATAAACTAAATATAATATGAATATTCATGTGGTTCAAGTCCACAGGCTGCTCTGATGAGAAGGATTGACAATCTATTCTTGCGTGATTTTTTGTTTCTAAAGATGTGTTATATATTCTACTATGGGCCAATTCCTATTCAATGGCACACCACAGCATGAATGTGTGTATACACACAATCGTGTGTGTGTTATTGAACCCCATGCCTTTGAGATTGCAGCACAGCTTCTTACCACTAAGCCAGCAGAGCTCTATACACACACCCACACACACACACACACACACACACACACATTGTCTACCAGAGTTCTATTATAATATATGAAGATTACTGTCATAGATGTCTTAACAGACTACTGTGTGTGTATATGTATATATATTTATTTGGGAGCAGGAACAACATGCCTCTGGAAACTCTATAAACTTTGATAAATAAATGTTGATAGTTATAGAAAAGTTTCAGGTGTCTTTTGTTCATAGGGTTGCTATAAGCCATGTTCGACTTGAAGGCAATCAACAACACAATATATACGTATGTTTGTTGTTGTTGTTGTTATGTGCCTTCGAGTCGCTTGTGACTCATAGCGACCCTATGTACAACAGCCCTAAACTCTGCTCTGTCCTGTGCCAATCGCACTGTCTCTGACACACTCATCCCGATTGCCCCAGTCACCAAATCAATCCACCTCACAGAGGACCTTCTCCTCCTGTGCTGTCCCTCCACCCTACCAAGAATGATGTCCCTCTCCAAGGACTGGTCCCCTCCTTACAACATGTCTAAAGTATGTTAGACGGAGCCTTAGAATCCTTGCCTCCAAGGAACTGCCTGGTTTGACCCTTTCCAGGATGAATCCATTTGTTTTCCTAGCAGTCCATGGTATCCTCAATACTCTTCACCAACACCACAGCTCAAAGGCATCAATACATATATATAATCAACAAATATATATAGTCAACATATATGTATAGAGATAGAGATGATGTTAGAGATAGAGATAGAGATAGAGAGAGATAGAGATATATGTTTGGAGAGTTTATTATTCTCTAAGTTGCATCCTTTTTCTCTTATTTAATTTGTATGTTTAACAGAGCAATTAAGAAACTGGACAATATGAATGAGGATGTGTGGTCAAAATCGAAGGAAGACCCATCAAAACCCAGTATTATACAGATGACACAGCCATGCTTATAAAATACAAAGAAGACTTGAAGCACTAACTGCAAAAGATCAAAGAATACAGCCTTCAATATGGATTACATCTCAATATCAAGAAAACAAAAATTTTCACTACTGGATCAATAGACAACATCATGATAGATGGAGAAAAGATTGAAGTTTCAATAATATTATTTTACTTAAATCCACAATTAAGGCTAGTGGTAGCAGCAGTCAAGAAATCAAGAAATGTTACATTGGAGAAATCATCTGTCAAGGACCCCTTCAAAATCCTAAAGAACCAGGATGTTAGTGTAGAGAATAAGGCCTTCCTAATATGGGCCACAGTCTTTCCAACTGTTTCCTCTTTATATGAAAGTTGAATAATGCACAAGAGTGACAGAAGTAGTGATGTTTTTGGATTATAGTGTAGCAGTATTGAATTGGATTATAGTGTATACTATAACCTGTAAAAATAAAATCAGTTTGGAAGAAAGTGCAACAAAGGTGCTTCTTAGAGGCAAGGGTGGTGAAACTTGGTCTTACTTATTTTTTATATGATTTTCTAGAAGAACTAGTCCATAGAAGGAGACATCATGCTGGGAAAGATAGAGGGTCAGCAAAAGAGAGAAAGACCTTCTACAAGGTGAATTGACCACAGAGACCGTAACAATGGACTTGAGCACATCAGAGATTGTGAGGAAGGCACAGGATAGGGTACGGTTCATATCTGTTGCCCAAGGAGTTGCTATAAGTCAGGCTTGATTTTATGGCCCCAAATTACAACAGACAAATTTGGAAATGTGAGAATAAATAAAAATACCACAAATAAATATACACTGTTAAAATAACTGCATGAAGTCTGACTAACTTGCATGAATCTTTTACAATAGTGAAGACAAGTTAGAAAATTAGTCCAATAATGCTAACACGGTAAAGGAATGAGTAAGTCAGAATAGTGATGAGGCCAATCATGTGGGGAGATGAAAGAGAGAGAGGATGAGATAAGAGGAGGAGAGGAAAAGAAGAGGAAAGGAGGAATGTGGTGGGAGGGGCGGGGGGAGAGTGAGGAAAGAGAGAAGAGAGAAAGCAAGCGAGTGAGTGTGGGCACACATGTGAGTGAGCACTCTGGTGGCTCCCATAAGGAGAGACAGGAGATAGAATTAGGAACAGTTTGTGAAACTAACAACTTCCTTAAAATTGAGATTAAATATTGATGCTAATGAACACGAAATGTCTCAGTAATACTCTGATATTTTTTACAGATTGGACGCTAATTCTTTAATATATAATTGAAGTCCTTTAAATTATTATTGATGGCTCTTGGAGATACTTACTGACTTGGAATCACTTATCTCACTCTTCAGTGCTTTAAGCATAGTATATTATTTTAAGTGAACCCTGGGTGTCTTTCACTGACTTTTTCTTTGTACTTTTATAGACAAATTCTGCCAAGAGTAATGTTATCTGAGGGATAGTATAAGACCTTGACCATTAAGAAAGATCATTGTTGAAAAGTGATTTTTAATTACTTCATACTGAGGAATATAGAACTCAAGTCACAAAGGTGATCTTACAGTGTCAGCCAATTAAATAAAACCATTTATATTTAATTACCTCCACGGAAGAGTTACATCCTAGCAAAATGAATTTCTATTGTTTGGGTTAAACTTACACTCACCACTTTTTCTAATTACTTCTTAATAGTGTGAAGCTTGAATCTAATATTACTTTCATGCTTTGAATAAGGTTTTTCAGTGGACTATATCTACATTGATGCTAACACTATAAAAGTCACCAAGGACTGTAAATATATGTTAAATATAAAATACTTATGGTGATAAATGATATCAAAAGACAAAAGTGAGTTCTTTAAAAACAGCACAGAAAAGAATCCAACCTCATTTTTGTGGAATATGTATTAATTAGCTAAAAAAAAATCAAAAGATCAAAAGATTATAACAACATTGCTTATTATGGAAAAATTAGAAAGAATAAAATTCTAATAAAGGAATTCACAAAACATAAATAGGTACACCAAAATTAATTTTAATGACAAAATTTAAATAACTTGAAAAAAATTGTAAAAATACTAAATACAAAAAAAGAATGCAGAACAATATATTTCATGATTATAATGATAATAAACCAAGTTAAAAGGAAAAAGTGCGTATGAGGACAATCATAAAAAAATTAAGTAAAACTTGGAAAAAATAATCCAAAATGTCAATAGGACTACATGAGCATTGTTTGGTTTGTTTCTAAAGATACACTGCCTTTCCTGTATTGTTACGATGCAGCCATCTGGTGGCACAAAGGGCTAAATAGGCTAAGACTCTGACTCTACGTGGGATCCTTGAGCCAGTAAATAAGCCTAAAGACGAGTTTATTAGAAATTCAATCCTTTAAACTCTATATCATATCTGGTAAATATTATCCATTATGATTAACAAACCTTGCAGCAGATACTAATGGCTGCTAACTTTTGCGAATATGGCACAAGGATTATGTGCTTGGCTAATAATAGAAAAATTGATGGCTCAAACTTTTCCGTGATAGAAAGTCCAGAAGATGGCCACTTATAAAGAATAACACTAGAAACCCTCATGGACAATCTGGCTTTGCCATATGGGGTCATTAAGAGTCAGAGTTGACTTGATGTTAGCTAACAAGTAATGTTAAGAGAGCCTCTTTCACCAACATTGAGATTTTTTGTAGGTTGTCAGCTGACTTCTCTCTCTGCAAGTCTGTTTCCCTCAAGAGGCTAGCTCAGGTTTCTTCTCCAGTCAGTATCCTGACGCAAGGAATAAAAAGCAGAAAGGATTCGTTTACATCTAGATTGCCTACAAAATCACTTCTGCCACCTTCTTTCAGACAAAGTAGGTGAAAAGTCTAATCACAGTTTAAGGGAATGAGAAAGAAACCTATAGCAAAATTCAATACATACACTAAAAAGGGAACAACATTATACACTGTCAAGTGCACACTCTGGAGAGAAAATTTTTGTCAAATTTTTGAAATCTGTTATATTACTACTAGTACAAATCTACTACTCATACAGAACACACAAACACACACATGCATATTCAATATATATAAATATATGATTAAGATTTTAGTCTTTTGAATTGTCAGTCCATTTCTACAAAATCACTACTGGCTTCACTTTTTAAAATAAATGAACAAAAAGTACAAATCCAATCACAACAATAGATTTTTTTTCTCTTATCTGCCACTATTTTTATCTTTGAAGCTTTAATTTTTCCCTTACTGTTATTCTTCACCATTGCTATGATCTCAGATATACTCTTCTCTCCCCACTGTTACACTGTTAAAATAGGGCAGTGTGCTGACCTTGCACGGGAGTAAGAAATTCTAGTCTCCCAGCTACTAGCAACCCTTTAAACCTGCTAGGCTTAACTGTTATTGGTGAATTCCCTTTACTAACACAGAATCACTATCTTGGATGATGTATATATTTAAAATGTCATTTTAATGACTGTGTATCTTTGATGCATCTTTGGTAACAGAATTCATATACCTAGACAATGACAACAACAAAGTAACTATTACGACATTTGAAAGTACTTATTTCTTGGGATCACTGAATATTTATTTCTGAATTTTTAATTTGCCAGCACACTAATAGTTCTTAATTGATCTGCCCTATTAATCATTAATTAATTTAATGATTATTATTTTAACAAAGCCAATGTGCTGAAATAAAAACTTAAACAGCCAACTGGAAATGGCATAAAACCTCAATTAGAAAGGCTCCAAAAACTGAAATAGTATGTTAGATGCATAAACATTCTAATATATGGTTGATTAGCTCAGTCAAGCAGTTTGAAAAGATATTTGCATGAAACGCTGTTACTTCACATTTGTTATTAATTACCAATCAATAATATAATCCAATGTTATAAATAAAAGGCAGCTGAATTAAAAGCAATAACGTGATATAGAATGTAATATACTCAACCTTAGAAGAGAACTGTAGTCAGAGTGTTCTTTAGAAAGGAAGATTCGTTTTTCTCTTACAAAATGTGGGCATGTTCTCAGGGGAAGTAGTCCTTGCAGAAGGACATCATGCATGGGTGAGTGAAAAAGAGAAAGATCCTTTATTAAATGGACTATCACGGTGGCTACAACAGTGAGTGTAAGCTCCACACTGATTATTGGAATCAGAAATGATTTGAGGGTTCACTATACCAAAAATAATTATTTGACACAGAAAAAATTCATGAAACAACATATGATCAAGAGTCAATGGTGATGAAGGACGAAGTTGAAACTGCTCTGAAAGTATTGGCAAAAAAATCCTTAGCCTCCAGGAATTGACAGCATACCAACTGACATATTTCAACAAGCAGACATGGACTCGCCAAGCTGTGCCAAGAAATCTGGATGACAACCAGTTGGCCAGCTGACTGGAAGAGACCATTATTTGTTCCCATTAGAAAAAAAAAAGGTGAAGTATTAGAATGTGGAAACTATTGAACAATCTCATTAATATTGTAAACATGCAAGGAAGATTCTGCTGAAGTTATGCAAAAACAACTGAAACAGCACATCAACAGAGAACTGCCAGATGTGCAGGCTGGGTTTAGAAGAGGCTGTAGTACTAGGGATATTATATCCAATGTTAGAAGAATCTTAGCTGAAAGTAGAGAGTACCAGAGGAATGTCTACCTGTGTTTCATTGACTATGCAAAGGCATTTGCCTGTGTGGATCACAATAAACTGTGGCTGACTCTGAGAAGAATGGGAATCCCAGAACACTTGATTGTGCTTATGTGAAACCTATGCTTAGACCAGGAGGCAGTCGTCAGAACAGAGCAATTGTTGCTGATAATGATGGCACATTTCAAAGTTATGCTTTGGACATATTAAATAATTTCTAAAATTTGAATGAAAAATATAAGAAATATATAATAACTAAGGAAATAGTAGAAAACTCTGTAAAACAGTGGTATTTTACTCAATGTGAATTTAATTGTGCTCTTATAAACCAGAAATAATAGGTACTTTTTAGCCTGTCACCACAACATATTTCTTCTTTTAAATTTTGCTTTAGATAATACTCATGAATCAATGTCAAGCCAATTTATTAGTTATAAATATATGAATAGCTGTTCAATGGAAACTATCTGCATACTCAATAATATGAACTACACTAGATGTAGAAGAAAAGATAGTCACAGCCTGAGGACTCATTTGGGTGAGATCTCAGGATAATATTTACAATGATAACCTGATGACTTGCTTGAGAGCAGAAACCATGGTCAAATTCCCTGATATTTTATCGTGGTCCTAGCATTCACAGTCTATGAAGTGGAGTCAATGATATAACATGTCTGTCTCTTCAAGCATTGTTGGCACAGTCCCTAGAGAGTTAAGTTGCTAACCTAAAGGTGGTGATGTCTTTCTGGTGATTTGAAATGACTAGCAGTTCTATGGGGAAGGGTGGGCAATTTCCCACTGTTCTATATATAGCCTCTAAAACCCACTGGAAAATCAGATATGAGTTGGTTTTCACCCACAAACAGTAAGTTTTGAGTTTTTCTCTACTCATCTTAACAAACCAAACTGAATGCCACTGAGTTGATTCTAGTTCCTAGCAATATTCCATTAGTGAGAAGGAGTTGTAAATCTTTATAGGAGGAAACTATCCATGTTTCTCCCATAGATTCACTTGTGAATGAATATTTGTCTCCTTTGTTAGTTAGAACAATTTGGAGACCTGTGGCTGCCTCCAAGTACTGCTAAATGCATTTGATACATTTTTTTTTTAAATGGGATACAATATAGAACAAGATTCATTAGGAAATCAGAAAGCAATCATTTTGCTAATTAAATGGGAATTATGTATGCTAATTATTGTATTTACAAATGAATGAATAGTATTATATCTAGAAGTCAACATACTGATTTATGAAACTGCAACATTGATTATTTAATTGCCAATATAAAAAGCTACATAAATAGTAACATAAGTTGCAGTTAATGACTCATTTAAAAAGTATACTCAAACCAGTTTGGAAAATGAACTTGTATCTTCGGTGTAGCTTTTTAATACAAAGCAGGCCCCACCAGTGGAAATCTATAATCTTTCCCCTCATTAATGGGAGGAGTAGAGTGAGGAGTCAGAAAGCCAGAGTGTCCTCAATAAGTAGTTAATGAGCCTGGAGACTTTAGATGTGTTACTCACATTCTAAGATCATAGTTTTACTATTTGTAAAATATTAAGCAACTAAATTAGTTGAGCAGTCCCACAGCACTTTTAACTTCAGATCTAAGCCAGAATACAAAAATCATCCATAAAATTACAGAAATATATTAATCTTTTAAATAAGAATTTAGACATGTGCGATTCAGGTGGTGAAGAGCTGGGAGGTATAGGAAGTTAAAGGTGTGGTACAATGTTTTATCTAAAGTGGAGGGGGAGAAAAGGATTTGTTGTTAGAACCTAGGCCCAATCCTTCCTTCTTCAAATTCAAACTCAGAGTGGTGGAGCTGGTTCTCCACTGGGCTTTCCAAAACTGTAAATCTCAATCAGAGGAGACTTACCCATACTTTCCAGAGCAGAGGTTTATAGAATCGAATCACCAGAGATGCACTCTTTTGGTAGCAATACCGTTTGCTAAGGAATACTCCGCAAGAGCTCTCTGCTTAATTCTTAGCAATGCAATATATCTAATTAGTCTCTGCTTGGTCTAGTGCTGCCACGAATCTCTTTATTAGACTCATCTTTAAATCATTTTATATCCACACGTATGTTTTCTCAAAAAACAAAAAACAAACAAACAAAAAAAAAGATTCTCTCCAAGGCTCCTTCAATCAATATTAATTTCTTAACTAGCAACATAAGAAAAAAGTTCCACTGCAACATTTTGGGATATATTTGAAGGTGGTTTAAAGATGAAATAGTACTGATTTTAATGTAATATGTACTTATGTTAGAGCTTTCCAAGCAGCTTTTAAAGAATATTTATGTTTTCCTACTCAGTGCAATTGGAGGAAATATTAGCATGCAAGATCTTTTGAATGACTAATGTAGGCATTAAGTAGGTTTCAGGAAGTTTGCTCTAGCCAGTGTTAAATGTAAATGAAAGAATTATAATTTATAACTCACAGATTGTCACACAAGCAAGCATGATTTTTTTTTCATAATAACACTCTTAAAAGATATGTTGAGACTTCACACTCAGTTTCACATTATTTTTACAGGGTACAGGGCAACAGAGTGACAATGTTATTCAATTCATGTTAATTAGTTGCAAAATAATTCATATTACAAGTGGTGGATAACACTATTACATTTCTTTTCTTTATTCTCTTTTAAAACCAAAGGATAGAACAAAAATAGATTGTAGGACAGGCTTGTTCCTAGTCACATAAGTAAATTAAAGCAAATTGAAATGTGATTTCTGGCAGGATGAACAACATTTAATTAAAAATATAAGTTTTAAAATATTACCATATAAATCTTAAAACATTTAAATTGTAGATAATTATTTTAAAGAAGATTTTGGTAATATAGGGCATTTCTTACACTTGATCTTAGCCAAAAGGCGGAGAAGCAATTATAGGGCATTTTTAAAATTTTGTGCATTTGACCCTGATAACCCAGAAAGTAAGACAGCCTAATATTTAGACTCTTACCACAGACTTCTGTCAGAACCTAGATATTCTTTAGTTCTTCCAATGATATTCTGTACCAAAATGAAAGGGAATACAAACTAGGTAGCCTTAATCCAATCTGTTAAAAATATGAATACCATTTCTGTAGTTTCTATTTTTACAAATACAAATTTTGAACCAGTGCATGAAGTTCCAGACAAATTATTATTAAACATAAAATTGTATACAAGAATAGGCTATTTAAGCCTATCTTTAAAAATTTAGGTAAACCTTTGGGCCACATTTCTCTCCAGTGCATTGCAGGTTTAAGATTGTATAAGTTATATATGTGTTATTGCTGTTTTGAAGAAAATACATGTATGTGTATATATATCTCAATGTTGGCCTAGTGGCAAGGAGCTGCACTGCAATCTGCAATTCTGAACGCATGTGGTTGAAATCCACAAACTGCTGTGAGGGAAGATGGGTAATCTCCTTCCATGTGATTAATTGCTTCTGAAAACCCACTGGAGTGTCAGCTATGGGTCAGTTCTGAACCTACAGTACATAACCACAATAACAACTACTTCACAAGAGAAAAAACAGGGAATCTCCTCCCACGCAATTTACTGTCTGAAAACATGCTTGAGGATCAGCTATGAGGGTTGTGTTGAGTTTCTTTTTTTAAAATAACTTCTTAATCATTGTTACTATTTTTTCATTATTTTTTTTTGTGTGTACCGTCAAATCAGATCTGACTGGTACAGGAGGAGATTGTTCCTTCTTCTCCAGCAGAGCATCTGGTGGATTTGAACCGTGCACCTCTTGGATTGCAGTGCAGCTTCTTGCCACTAGGCCACTAGAGCTCGCCTATTGTTACTTTTTAAGAAACTTTTATGCCTTTATAACAAGAAATAAAATATAATTGAAAAACACTATCTTTCAAAAATAGTTACAACAGAACATAAACATACCTCCATTAGACAAACATATTTTAAAAATTCTTATTATATTTGTAAGTGCTGGGGAAATGCAGAGAAAGGACAGAAAGAAAATCGAGGTAACACAAAGTGCCTTTGATTTCATTGTTAGGTCTATTTGAGATGAGAGAATGTTTCTATTGATAGAATATTGGATGAGCTAAGTGTAGGAATCTACTACCATTTGCTTTCTCTCACCTCAGGTTATCCAAACATTTAGACCTACAAGATAAAGTTGGTATAGTAGGGTCACATTTGACTGTGAGGTGAGTAGAAATAATTTAATTGGATAATTTTTGTGTATCCCAGTGTGTAGTACCTACTTCTTAATATATAAAGTAAGTATACTTTTTATATTTTTAATTACTAGGAAAAGCCCTTATAGACCAGACATCAAAGTTATCAACCTAAAATCAAGGGAAAATGCATATACATGTCTACTTATGTCCTAGTACCAATGTGGATATAAATCCACCTTTGATTATACGCAGATAATCTCTTAAAGAGAGCTGGATGATTACTACAGATCATAGAAGAATCGATGCCTTTGAGTTGTGGTGCTGGAGAAGTCTTGAATATACCATGGGTTGCCAAGAAAACAAATAGGTCTGTCTTGGAGAGGGTGAAATCAAGCTTCTCCTTGCAGTCTAGGAGCTTGAAACTCTGACTGACTTGCTTTGAGCATGTGGCCAGGAGAGACCGATCCATGGATGACATTATGCTCGGAAGGATAGAGGGACAGCACAAGAGAGAAAAACCCAGATGAGAAGGATTGATACAGTATCTAGGGCAATGGGGATAGGTATGGTGGAGTCATTGAGACTGGCTCAGTACAGGGCAGGCTTCAAGCTATTGGTCGCTATGACTCACAGGCGACTTGACAGCATCAAACAAGTGTCAAGTCTATTATGAGGACTTAAAAAACTATTTCTAACCTGACTCACTGTACAAAACACCAAGAGAGATATATAAATTTAGAAAGTATGATTCTGGCCTTCTAATAGAAAGCAAATCAGGATATATCTAATAAAGAGACGGGTTTTTAATGTATACATTTATATGAAAAATGTAGTAATATTGTGATTATAAACAACAGTTTATCTTCAATTATGTTGATATTATATATATTATAGTTGTTAAACAGCTTAAAAATATTTAAGCTCTATCTGCCTATGGTTATTATGTTATTATGTATCTTTGAGTAGGAATAGATCCTTAGCTGAACCACTAATGGGTGTTCAGATACAGTAAATCACGTGGGAATAGAGTATCCATCATTTTTATGTGGAGTAGATAGCGAATTCGAACCATGTACCTGGGAGTTTGCAGATTTTAACATATACTTTTAGGACATCAAGTTTCCACATTGTTCTGGAAAATACCCTTTTACAGATATTCTTATACATTAATAAGAGTGGAATGCATTGCGATATGAAAATGTTTAAAATAACCTTTGCACTTTTAACATTAACAAATAATATTTTGATGAATAATGAAAGTTAGACTATAAATACATAAATATTTTTGTCCTAGTTGCTAAATGACAACGTTCACAACTTTGTAAAGTATGTTTTTTTGCTACATTTTTATCGTCTCTGATCACTGTAAAACATTATCATTTCAGGCAATATTTTATATATTTTTTTCGTAATAAAGATAGGGAATATAATGCAATGATTAAGATTAGGGAATATGAAACTACTTTAGCTTTATGCAATTCTTAGCTTTATCACTAAGTGATCACACCTATTCCTTTTTTACTGACCTGAAAGACTAGGCTGAAAGATTAGGCTGTCATTAAGTGGAAATGGAGCATGAGAATATCATATACTTGGACCAAGAGGCAGTAGTCAGAACAGAGCAGGTTAGCACTGCATGGTTCAAAATTGGAAAGGGTGTACTCCAGGGATGCATCCTGTCTCCATACCTTTTCAACATGTATGCAGAGCAGATTATCTGAGAGGCTGGGCTCTATGAGGAGAATTGTGGCATCAGGATTGGTGGAAGTTCTATTAACAATCTGCGTTATGCAGATGACACAACCCTGCTTGCTGAAACTGAGGAGGACCTCATGCACTTACTGTGAAGGGTCAAGGACTGCAGCCTTCAGTATGGACTGAGGCTCAATGTCAAGAAGACAAAGATTCTCACCACTGGACCAATTGGCAGAGTCAGGATGGATGGTGAAGAGATTGAGATTGTTCATAGCTTCAGTTTGCTCGGCTCCACAGTCAACACTCTTGGCACCAGCAGTCAGGAAATAAAAAAGCATATTGCGATGGGAAAGTCTGCTGTTAGGGACTTCTCTAAAATACTCAGGAGCAACGGTGACTCTCTGGAGACTAAGGTGTGCCTGATACAGGCTATGGTCTTTGCAATCGCTTGTTATGCATCAGAGAGTTGGACAATGACTAGGGAGGACAGAAGGAGAGTGGATGCTTTTGAGCTGTGGTGCTGGAGAAGAGTACTGAATGTACCATGGACTGCCAGGAAAATAAACAGATTCATCTTGGAGAGGATTAAACCAAGCTACTCCTTGGAGGCAAGGATTCTGGGGCTTCGTCTGACATACTTTGGACATGTTTCTAGGAGGGACGGGTCCTTGGAGAGGGACATCATGCTTGGGAGGGTGGAGGGACAGCGCAGGAAGGGAAGACCCTTTATGAGATGGATTGATTCGGTGACTGGGGTAATTGGGATGGGTGTGTCAGAGGCAGTGTGGTTGGTGCAGGATAGAGCAGGGTTTAGGGTTGTTGTGCATAGGGTCGCTATGCGGCACATAACAACAACAAACAACAACTGTAAACGTGAAATATCAATCAAGAGATAGTCCAAGAAAACTACAAGAAAGTGTTATTTGACCTTTAACAAGTTAATTTCTCTGGGACTCGGTTTCATTATCTGTATTATGGATAAAAATAGCAACAATTTCCAAGAATAAATGTGACATTTAATGACTGCATTCTTCATTATGAATTGCTTGGAATAGCTTAGAATAGTTGCTGACAAAAACAGAATACCAAGTACATGAAATATATGCAAATTAAAAGTATATATAAATGAAAATATAAACTTTAAAAAAAGCAACTCAGAGATATATGATGTTGTATTTATGCTGATATAGAACAGAACCTCAAAGAATTTGAATTCTTGATATTTGTTAATGGCTAATCCAGATTGAAAAGCCCTAATGATGTAATTGACCAGTTTGCTAACCAAAAGACTAGCAGTTCAAATCCATCATCTGTGGGAGAATAAGGGACAGTCTCTGTAGTAAAGATTTACCTCCTCAGAAACAGATGAAGCATCTCCATGAGTTGGAATTGATGGAACAATAGTTTTATTTCTGGATTGTTTTGTTGTTGTTATTAATTTCCTAGAAAAACCAAACTGAAAGACTTGATTTCATCACCAAAGGGCTCTTTCATCAAAACTTAGGTTAATGAACACTTACACAAGAAGTAATAAAAAGTTAAAGTAGATAAATGAAGACATACGCAAGATTAAGATACAGGTTTCAAATTTCATCTGCTTGCAACATGAGCAATGTATATGTGATGATTCGCCATTAAAACATTTATTTCCTGAAATACTACTCAAATGTGCTGGAACTTTATCCATGAATCACTGTTATTAGCTATTTAATTTTTTTTTTTTATTTTGAACGAAAGCTACAAGGTGAAAGAAATAAAATGAAAATACATATGAAAAAATTATCAGGTTGCTTTCAGTTTTATGTGCCTTTTCAAAATACAGACTCTTCTCTTTAACAATAGGAAAGCCTATTTCTACTTAATTTTTAAGGGATATTCAGTCAGTTTATTTTGTGTTTTAGAGTGCACTGAACCTCATACTCTATCAAATAATTATGGATGTGAATCAGCACAATTAACAGCTAGTTTCCAGACTTCAGTAAAATAAAAATTGGACAACTATCCAATTTACCTAGATGCAGGTGGGCTAGGATTTCAAATTAGAGGTTAGCAGCTTTAGCTATTAGTGAGAGGTTGATTGTTGGTGGGAACTGTTGGCAGGTTCTGCAGATTCCTTGAAGAAGTCTTGGTTGGGCAATAGTCTATGTGCCTTTTTTTTTTACTTTTTTTTTTTTTTTAAATTTTGCGGCTGTAGTCTTAGGTCAGCTCCTTTTCCGCGGTATTCCTGGAACATCCTCTCTTTTGCAAATTCAGTTTTCCACTAGTAGTTGAACAGACTAGAGCTAGGGGGATAGACCTCTCTGAGGAGTTGAAATTTTAGCTACAATAAGGTCATTTTAGTTTACCTAGTAGTGAAAGCTTAGCTGGTGGCTTTAAACTGTTAGCTCAGTAGTTGTTTTTGTTACCTGCTTTCAAGTCAGTTTCAATTTCTTGTGATGCAATACACAATATAGTAAAACCTTGCTAGTGCCCTCTTCACAAATGGTGCTACATATGAACTCATCATAGTAGCTACTGGGTCAGTCCTTGTCTTTGGGCCTCTTCTTCTTTTTCACTGATCCTCTTCTTTCATAAGCATATTTCCCTTCTCCGGGGGCTGCAACTCCTTCATGATATGAACAAGAGTACATGAGATGAAGTCGTACCATCTTACTTTTTAAGGAAAATTCTGGCTGTACTTTTTCCTAGACATCTACTCTTGTTCTGGAAGTCCACAATATGCTCAGTATTCTTCACCAATATTCAAAGTTATCATCTGTTGTTTATCATCTTTAGTCATTGTCCATGTTACCAAATAATGTGACTGCATCTTTGACCAACATAATAATTCAAAGGCATCAACTGTTCTTTGTTTATTTTATTCATTCTCTACTTTTTTAATCCATTTGAGGAAATTGAAAAATACCAAAACTTGGTTCAGGAGCACCTTCTTTATCAAAATTATATCTTGTTTTCTAACATTTTAAAGAGGTATTTTATAGAAGATTCGTCCAACATAATTTATTTTCTGTTTTCTTTCCTATTGTTTCCGTGGGTTTTGGTTATTGATCCAAATGAAACAAAATCTTCAAATATCATCTTTTATCCATTTATCTGATTTATTGGTCTAGTTGTTATTTTTATTTTCTCTATTTTTGAGGTGTAATCCATACTGAAAGGGACTCTGGTAGCTTAGTGGTAAGTGATTGGTTGCACTGCCAACACAAAGTACATGGAATGGATTCACGAGCTGCTCTGTGGAAGAAAGATCACAGCCCCCACGTGACTTACTGCCTCTAAAGAGTGACGGATGGGTGGGCTATGAGTCAGTTCCAACTTGATGGTACATAACAACAACAATTCATATTGAGGGCTATCTATAGTCTATTATCTTCTTCAGTAAGTGCTTCAAATTTTCTTTGCATTCAACAAGCAAGGTTGTATCATTTGCATGTCACAGATTGTTATTGAGGTCTCTTTCAATGCTATGACTCTGTATAACAGCCCAAAACCCTGCTCTATCCTGTGTCAGTCACACTGCCTCCAACACACCCATCCTGATTACCCCAGTCACTGAATCAATCTACCTCATAGAGCAAAGCCCCAGAATCCTTGCCTCCAGGGAGCTTCCCAATTTAACCCTCTCCAGGATGAATCTGTTTGTTTTCCTAGCAGTCCATGGTACCCTTAATACTCTTCTCCAGCACCACAGCTCAAAGACATCAATTCTTCTATCCTTCCTAGTCATTGTCCAACTCTGATGCATAACAAGTGATTGCAAAGACCATGGCCTGTATCAGACGCACCTTCATCTCCAAAGTGACACCATTACTCTTCAGTACTTTGGAGAGGTCACTAACAGCAGACTTTCCCATCAAAATACACCTTTTAATTTCCTGGCTGCTGTTGCCATGAGTGTTGACTGTGGAGCCAAGCAAACTAAAGCTGTGAACAATCTCAATCTCTTGACCATCTATCCTGATGCTGCCAATTGGTCCGGTGGTGAGAATCTTTGTCTTCTTGATATTGAGCCTCAATCCATATTGGAGGCTGCAGACCTTGACCATCTGCAGCAAGTGCTTCAGGTCCTCCTGCTTCAGCAAGCAAGGTTGTGTAGCATGCATATTAAATAAGTTGGTAAAAGAACACACTCCTGAAACACTTTTTCCTGATTTTAAACCAACCAAATTTTTATAACATGTTGTTATGGACCATTGCTTGCTATGCGTAGCAGTAGCTCTGACCCCTGCCCTATCTTGAATCAATCTCATTGTCTCTGACACACCTACTCCAATTAGAGCAGTTGCTGAGTCAAACCATCTCATCCAGGTTCATGCTCTTTTGTAGTTTCCCTATATCTTTCCAAGCAAGATGTCCCTCTCCAATGATTGGTCCCACCTTGCAACATGTCCAAACAATGTGAGATGGAGCTTCAAAATCCTTGCTTCCAGGGAACAGTCTGGTTTCACCTTTTCCAGGATGCATCTGTTTGTTCTTTTCCAGAACTACAACTCAAAGGCATCAATTCTTTTTCTATCATCCTTAGTCATTATGCAGCTCTCTGATAGATCACAAGTAATTGTAAAAATCCTGGCCTTGATTAGGCACACCTTAGTCTCTAGAGAAATACAATTGCTCTCCAGTAGTCTATAG
Source organism: Elephantulus edwardii (assembly GCF_000299155.1). Classification (NCBI taxonomy): domain Eukaryota; kingdom Metazoa; phylum Chordata; class Mammalia; order Macroscelidea; family Macroscelididae; genus Elephantulus; species Elephantulus edwardii. The sequence goes on from NW_006399904.1 coordinate 2,931,182, forward strand.
AGGTCCCTGAAGATTTTTCTGATGAATTTTGTTTTCTTTTAATTTCCTGCTGTTGGTACCAAGAGTACTGATTGTGGAGCCAAGCAAGCTGAAGCTGTTAACAATCTCTATTTCTTCACCATCTATCATGGTGCTTCCAATTGGCTTACTGTGAGAATCTTTGTTTTCTTAATATTGAGCTTCAATCCATATTGAAGGGCAAGAAGACTAAAGTTGTTAACAATATCAATCTCTTCACCATCCATACTGATGCTGCCAATTAGTCCAGTGATGAAAATCTTTGTCTTCTTGATATTGAGCCTCAGTCCATATTGAAGACTGCAGTCCTTTACCTCCTGCAGTAAAAGCCTCAGAGTCCTCCTCAGTTTAAGCAAGCAGGGTTATGTCTTCTGCATAGCACAGGTTGTTGATAAGTCTTCCTCCAATCTTGATGCCATATTCCTACTCCTAAATCCAGCCTCCTGAATAATCTCTTCTGCATAAAGAAGAGGCTATTCCTTGGAGAGGGACATCATGGGGATGAGGGAAACGTGGTGAGTCAGTGAAAGAAAGAGAGGAAGACCCTCAACAAGATAGATTGACACAGTCACTGCCACAATAGGCTAAAGTGTGTCAGAGATAATAAGGATGGCACAGGATAAGACAGAGTTCATATCCATTATTTATAGAGTCGTCTTGAGTCCTACTTGACACAATGGTACCTTAAAACAACAACAAAAATCATGCTAACTCTCTTACAATCATATTATCCAAGTTTATTGGTTATCACTGTGATGAGTATTAGGGATACATTTATGTATATTTTAATGACCTCTATGATCTGAGTTTTCAAGGAGCTTTCATTTGTTTTTAGGCTCAAGTAAAAACTAGTAGCTTACTCCTAATGGTATCCACTTTCAACTCTAATAACACTCATTTTTCTCATGCTAGATTCGTCTGGAGAATGTATTCTGTAAATAGTAACTTTTGTGAGCAGTATTCTGTAAATAGCATTTTTTGAGAGATATTATAAAGGAAATGTAGAAAAGTTAAAATATGAATATTTTAACCTAAGAATGAACTTACAACAAAACAACAATTCTTTGCCACAAGTTGGAATCAATTCATAGCTCACCCTCACTTGGGTTTTCAGACATTGTAAACCACAATTAGAGGTGCTTGTATATCTTTCTCCACAGAGAAGGTGATTGATTGAAAATGTCAGAGAGATGCCACTTTGGGGCTGGCAGCACGACTTTCTACTGACTATGCTACTAAAGATGCAAATAAGAATACTTAATTACTGGGTGTATCTGTGAACGTAACGTCCGAACTGAGATATTAAAGGAAATTAAGATTTTGACTACGAAGTGCTATCAGTTTCTGGAAATACTTTCATATGGATTTTTATTATGGACATGATAAACAAGTCACAACATAGAGGAAAGAAAAATATTCCAATATGTACTTCAATAGATGGGAATACATGTAAACTTAATATGTTCCTTATAATTTAAAAGTTATTTAATTATTATAAATTTTTGTAATATGGTGGTTGTAATTGAAAACACAGTAATCCTGACAAAGGAAAAACCATATTAAAGTGATTCTTTAACAATCAGATCTGCCTCAGATATTGAATGAAGAGTGCATATAGAAATTATGATTTAAAAATACATTAAGATTTCCATAAAGTGATTTATATGAGAGAAATCTTAGAAAATTAAGAAGGAAAGACTTGGTTCAAGTACAGATCTTATCCTACTTGTTGACATTATTCATATTCACAATGGTTATGAAATGATGGGTATACTGAATATGTATAAAAGAGCTAAAAATAAGGAGACACACAGGCATAGCCCTAAAGAATAATGATGATAATACTAACAGTATCAGGAAACATTTAACAATGTTATTACCATCTTAATAGCACTGAATAAAATGTATGAATTTTGTTTCCTTTTTGAAATAAATTCACTAATGAAATAATTATCTATCTCCAATTGTGTTTTGCAAAGAAAATGCAAACAAACATGGGAAATTGAGAAAAACAATTTCTTTACCATAGTAGATAATCATCTTCAACTATTACAAGATACATTGATCAATATAGGTTATGAAGAACAAAAATTTGAAGATCTCCCATTTCACCATATTCACTTTGCATATTCACATAAACAATTACTAACACAAAAGTAATGTGAGATAATTGTAAAAGAAAGTTAGTATCTAGTTTTCTCTATGTCCTTTTTTTTTTAAAAAATGACTTTATTCATTATTTATAATTTCAAAGCTGGAAAAGGAGTTCTATGAGTTAGATATGAACTTCTACCCATGAAAGTAAAATAAAAACAAGTTTAGGCATCTTGAACAATAACTATAGTTCTCTATCTGTTGTTTCTTATACATATATGTAAATCTTGACTGTCTACTGGAAATATATATATAATAACGTGTCTGTACACTTTAAAAAATTCAAGAGAAAATTTAATTATTTTTTGTGTCCTTAATAAGCAACATTTTAAATTGCATTCAATGCAATGAGTTACTGAGAAATTATCATAACAAATTATCTCCTCTACAGCATCTTAAAGATTATTAAAAATCTATTTAAACTTCAGAAAAAATATTCCATTGTGACTTAGTGTGTGAGCAGCATAATCACCATCTCTTTATGTCTAAAGGTATATAATATCTTTCCATTAAGTTGGCAAGTCATGTGACTTCCTTTAGCTAACAATATATGAGAAAGAGCAATGTAACTCTCATAACTATATTACACTGTAAAACTGTCTCAGCAGACTGGGGCTGGGGACTTTTTTACTTTTTTAATAAAGTAAAAACCTAACCTTCTGCTGTAGAGTTAATTCCAACTCATATCAACCCTTCCTTAATTGAAATTCTGGGCTGTAAATCTATGTAGAAGAAGATTTTCCATCTTTCTCCAGTGGGATAGCTGGTGGATTTAAATCATTGACCTTCTAGTTAGTAGACAACATGTAATCATATGATTAGAGCTCCTTTGAATGAAGTGACCCTATTAAGGAATCATGTGGCAAGGAACTGAGTTTGGTCTCTAAGATCTGAGGCCATAAAAGCATCTAAAATCCAAGGTAATGAATTATAGATCACAGAGAAATAATTTAAGTCAATAATCTAAATGAACTGGAAGAAGATTCTACTTCAGGCTAGCTTCCCTGAGAAACATAAAATCCTTTTATTATGTAAGGTAAAATAAACACAGGTTCTGATGATTAAGAATGTGGTCATTTAGGGGAAAGGAACTGTTATTCTGTCCAACACAGGTACCAATAGAAAATAACAACTATTCTAATTCCTCTACCAAGTTCTTAAATTTTCTAATGTTTCTGCTAATATTACTTTGATTTTAGTTATCAGAGTCTCATTTACCTCTGAAATATTTCTTTTTAAAACTTTTATTTTACAAATCATGATATATGGTGAAGATATTGAGATTGTTAACAGCTTTAGTTTGCTTGGCTTCACAATCAACACTCATGGTACCAGCAGCCAGGAAATTAAATGACAAATTGAATTAGAAAGGTCTGGGTCAGGGACATTTCCAGAGTACTGAAGAGCAACAATGTCAGTCTGGAGACAAGTGTGCTTGTTATATGCCATGATCTTCACAATTACTTACTATGTATCAGAAAGCTAGACAATGACTAGGGATAATAGAAGGAAAATTGATGCATTTGACTTGTGGTTCTGGAGAATAGTATTGCATGTACTATAAACAGGAGAACAAACAGGTTCATCTGAAGGGGGTGAAACCAGGCTGTTCCTTAGAGGCAATGATTCTGAAACTTCGTCTGACAAATTTTGGGCATGTTATAAGGGCGGACAGTTCTTAGAGAGGGACATGCTTGGGAATGTGGAAGGAAAGCTCAAGAAAAAAAGACCCTCAATAAGATGGGTTGACTCAGTGACTGGAGTAATGGGGGTATGTGTGCTAGAGACAATAAAGTTGGCTCAGAATAGAGCAAGTTTCAGAGCTGTTGTACATAGTTTTGCTATGAGTTGCAAAAGACTTGATGGTACACAACAATGATAACTTTATATATAGATTTTGTTTATTTTCACAATTTTAAAATTTGAGAGGATTCTAGTCAATTAATAATTGTTTGCTAAGAAATTTGTTGCACTTGATTCTGTGTAAAACATGATGATGAAAAATATAACAATTGTGTCCAGTACCCAAAATCAGACAAAACTATCTTTTAGTCTCCTTTGGTTAAAAATATATGTATAAAAATATATGTATAAAGTTTACATTTTTTTCTCAGTAAGATCGTTATGAAATTTGAAAGTGTTCCCAGTGATTTTTCATAAAGTATTTTATTATTGAGAAGTTTAGCTAGGGGGGATTATTTGTGTTTTGTGCTCCCATTCATTCATTCATTCTGTAATTACATAAATATGTATTCTAGTCATTGTCTTGACTCTGGGTATATTAACTTGATAAATAAAACATCATTATCTGTCCTCAAGGAAATCTCAGAAGTTTGGAAATAGCAGTAATGAAATATTCATACTCAGGGTTTATTGAAGCACAGAAGAAGAGGAATCTGAGAGGTTAATGATTTTAGAAAGCTTTAAAGACCAAAGTTCTTTGGGTGTTAATTGATGATTAATAGTCAAGTAGCATGGGCAGGGAAGTTATTCCAACCAGAGGGAAAATTTTTAAAAATACTAAGAGTCATGAGAGATAAGACCTGCAAATTTGTTTCTACAAATACTATAGTCGAGAAATCTCTATGGTAGGTTTCACTCATTTCCGTTGGGGTTTTCTCTTGAATTCTGGTCAATGACACACGGTAATAGAAGTATCAACTATAATTTGATACTAAATGATCCACCTTAAAATAGGGTCCCAAACAACAAATTGAGATAGTTGCTACAGAGGCTAAAGAGTGGGGCACGTTCCAAGCTGGGCACTTGAGTTTTTTCATGTTGCATAACGGGAAGCATATATCACTAAAACCTGTATTAGTGTAATAATATTGTCAATCAGCCTGTGCTTAAGTGAAATATATACATTTGTGGAAAAATAAAAATATTTTTTTCTCACTTAATAGATACAAATTTCATGAGAGTGAATAGAAATATTATCCAGCTTTGATTATAGAACGAGTCTTTCAAGAAAGCAATTCATTTGAATGACTTATGTCCCTATTAGCAATAGTTTATTTTTCTTTTATGATGGAGTTTGTAGTCTTGTAAAATTCAAGGATATTAGGGTATTCTAATATATTTGGTTCTCTTTTAGTTTTAAAAATTTATAGAATTGGACTAAGAAAAATATCTGAGAAATAAAAAAATACCAGAGTATCAGTTCTCATGGGACAAAAATGTATGACAGGTTTGGGTTTTCCCTAAGTTGTTGTATGCTGTTCAGTTGGACTAACTCATAGTGATCTTCCAGTGTATTTTTAGAGGAAGTTAATCTAATGAGAGGAGATTGCCAATTTTTCTCCATAGAAGCAGCTAGTGCATTCAAATTGCCTGCCTTTGGGTTGTCAGTGTATTTCCTCACCAATAAGCCAGTAGAGTTCTCTCTTATTTCTTTTTTTTCCCAGTATACACCTGTAACAAAATCTTTGGGCTCTCCTCATTTTGTGTTTTCACTTTGCATTTATTCATGTTTTGTGCATTTCACGTGTATGTATATACACATAAAAATTTTCTAGCCATTGATACTGTCCACTTCTTGGTCTATGTCATTTTTCCCCAAAAAATGAATGAAATTTAACTTAAAATTCCTATATATTCCACTAAGTGTTATATTAATCTCCTTGTAAGCAATTTATGCCTCTGAAAACTTGCTGTATATATACTATTACTTATTTTATTTATATATATAATGTATATGCAATATATATTATTATTTTTCATATTTATTATTTATTGTTTTATTTATATATTACTTATTGTTCTATATATACTATTAAGTGTTATATATAAAATCATATATATACATACACACACACACACATATAAACACATATACACATTCATATATATATTTCACTAAGTAATGAAGTTTGTGGAGGTGGTACAAAACCAGAGAGACAGAACCAATGTCAACCTTGGAAGTAAATAATTAATGGGAACTTGGAAAGATATTTAATCATTTTTGGCCCTCAGTCTTGTGACTATAAATTCTTATTTCACACATTTGTGTGACATTGTAAGCAGAACACAGTATTTGACAAGCTTGCAATAATCAAAACCTTAAAAAATAAAACAATGTAAAAAAAATCTACTGAAGGTTTATTTAACCTCATGTGTTATGTTAGAACACTTTCCTCTATAAATAATAGAAGTATTTTACCAGATGATTTTAATAATTTGCCTTTGGTTTCCAGACTCTAATTTCAAAATGCATCTATGCTTTAATAGTGATTACTAGCTTGCTAATGATGTAAAAGATATGGATTTAGTGTTTGTGTTAGTTGTTGGTTTTACTATATCTTGTCTTTCTTAAATGATAAAATTAAGAAATATTTCTTAAAATATCAATTCCCTTTCAAATGCAAACTGCTCTCATCACTGTATCCATACCGCTGTATGAAGAATACAGAAAAATTCATTCACTTATTCATTTTCCCACAAAATCTTATATTGTGTTTCGAATAAAGCAAGAGTTTAACACATGTTCAAGTGCAGCCCTGATCCAGTGTTACAAATCCAATGTTATTACTTAAGGATCATTTCCTTTGATCTTGTTAAAATATTTTCACAAATTCAAGGTTCAAAATACATAATACATTAGGAAAAAACCTGTATATATTTTGGTTTTCACTGAAGTACAGGGACCTCTATTGGTTGAGTGGGGTAAGGAATTATACTGTCAAATCAAAGGCAGACGGTTCAAATCTACCAGTTACTCCATGGGAGAAAATGAGCATTATCTTTTAGTGGGAGTCACGGGCTCTGAAAACACGCTTGAAGGTCAGCTATGAGTCAGTTCCTACTCCACAGCACATAGCAACAACAACTTAAGTAACACACAAAATGTGAAATTCTCCCGATAGAGTAGATCCATAAGTAAAACTTTCAACACTCACTGATAGAACAAATATAAATTTTTAGGAAAAAATGATGGAGCCTATTAAAAGCTCATCTTTCAAGGGTATCTTGAAAATTGTTTTGAATTTTCAAGAAACCCTGAGTCAGTCCTACTTGACAGTATATTTAACCTCATTTAACTCGACAGTTATTTACCTTCATGTGTTATAACACTATGTTCTCTAAATAAAAGGAATATTTCCATTTTTCCTGTTTTTATCTTTTCTCTTAAGAATTTGAGGTCATGGCAACTCAGTAAACTCTCCCCCCTGTTTTGCTGTAGTCAAATCGCAAAACTTGTGAAATGGAATTTAATAATTTACTGGTTTTGGAAAAAATTGCCTAGAATTCCAAAGTTTTCTTTTGGTTGACTGGCTCTGTTTTCTTCTCAGTTTAAGTGTAAAGTTGCCCATCCCCACTAAACAATTTCAATCAGACATTTCTAAGGCTGGCAGGTTGACCAGCTGTCACCGAAAGCGTTATTACTTTTATAATGATACAACAAAATGTAATATGACTGCTCAATGAATTATGTCTTTTCTTCACAATATAGTTAAATTTGTATTCATCTTAGTGAATATGCTTTGGGAAATGAAGCATCTGGTATTTGTTTTGCAAGAGCTCTGTTACACTATGGAATTTTAATATCTTACTCGTTCTGTGTATTTTCTTCTTTATGTACTTTATTCTTAAGTTTTGACACTAAAATAAGTAATGTATAGAGGATAAACATTTACTTAATTTTTTACTGGCTAAATTTTAGCTGGTTCTTTTTATAAAGGTATATTTTCATTTTAAAATAAATTTAAAACAAATTGTAACTATTATATTGTTATTGTTAGATGCCATCGAGTTGAGTACAACTAATGGTTATCCTATGAACAACAAATCTGAACCCTATGCTATCATGTGCCAACTTCACAATCTCTGACACACTTGAGCCAATGTTGTAGCCACTGTATCAAACAATCTGGTTGATAGCCCTCCTCTCTATGCCTCCCTCCGCTTTTCCAAGCATGATGTCTTTCTCCAAGAAACAGACTCTCCAAAAACACGCCCAAAGTATGAGAGACAAAGCCTTGCCATCTTTTGCTGCCAAAAAACACCTAGCTTCACCTTCTCTAAGATAAATCTATTTATGCTTTTGGCTGTCCATGGTATATTTAGTACTCTCCTCCAACATTACATCTCAAAGGCATCAATTTTTCTTCCGCCATCTTGCTTCATTGTCTAGCTCTCAGATGCATAACAAGTGATGGGAAAGACCATGGTGTGAATCAGGTGCACCTTAGTCCGCAAATGAACATGAGAGTTCCTTAGGAATTTGGAGAGGTTCCTGTCTGCAGACTTTTCCTGTACAGTGTGTCTTCTGATCTCACTGCTGTTACCAAGTATATTGATTATAGATCAAAGTATGGTAAAACCATTGACAGCCATGTAGTAGTTTTTTAAATACTGTTTTATCTACAAAGTTCATATACATTGTATTTCACACCAATCTTTCCCACTTCCTTCACCTCCACCAACTCCCCAGCCATCAAATTGTGTGGCCCTATGAGTAATCATCCTTCACCTCCCATCTATCCTCATTTGTCTTCCCTCACCCCTTTTCCTTTGATCTTCATACTCATTCTACAATAATGGTTTTATGCATTATTTGTCCTAGTGGGACTGAGATAGTTCACTCAGCATAATGCTCTCCAGTCCCTCCCAAGTTAAGTAGTGATTTAAAAAAATCATTGCTCCTGCATGCAGCATAGTATTCCATATGTGAATATACCATAGTTTCTCAGTCCATTCAATTGTAGTTGGACACTTGGGCATTTTACATGTTCTTGCAATGGTGAATAATACTGCTATGAACATTGGTATACAAAGTATCATTTTGTGCCTCAGTTGTCACTCTCTTGTCCAAGCGGTGGAATAGCTGGGCCATATAGAATTTCTATGTTCAGCTTTCTAATGAAATGCCAAACTATCTTGAGTGGTTGTAGCATTTTACAGTTCAACAGTTTATAAGGGTTCCTATGTCATCACATCCTCTCCAACATGGACTACTTGCTTGCTTGTTAAACTTTGCTACTTCTACTGCAGTGAGATTGTATCTCCTTGTGGTTTTGGTATGCATTTCTCTTATTATCACTGAGCATTTCTTCATGTGTCTGTTGGCCATTCAAATATCTTTCTGTGTAAACAATTTTCCATGTCTTTTGCCCATTTTGTAATTGTGTTATCAATTTTTTCTCACGGAGGCCTTGTAGGATTCTGTAAACTTTTAATATGAGACCCTTTTCTGAAATGGTATTGCCAAATGTTGTGGGTTTGTTTTTGGTTTTATTGTGTGTTTCTTTTATCCCCCATTCAATGGATTTTCTTTACACTCTGCTGGAAAAGGTTTTTGATGCGCACAGGGATTTAATCTTTAGAAGGTCCTATTCATAAAATTTATCCTCTCAGATTGAGCATTTCTGGCTATATTGTGCTGTCTCTTCATACCATAGAGTGAGCCATCTAAACATTATCCCAGTTCATATTTTATGAACTTGTTGGTTTTGGTCTTCACTTCCATGACTCTGATACATCTTGAGTTGATTTGAGTATGAGATGTGGATCCTGTTTCAGCTTATTGTGGGTAGCAGTCCAGCTTTGCCAGCACCATTTGTTGAACAGGTTGTCATTCCCCTATTTGATAAGTTTTATTTCCTTGTCGTATATAAGTTGATCATAGTCAGCTAAATCCATATCTGGGTCCTCAAATCTGTTTGACTGATCTATGTGCCTGTCATTGTATCAGTACCATGCTGTTTTGACTACTTTTGCTGCATGGTCTATTTGAAGTCAGGGAGTGCTATGCCTCCCACTTCATTTTTGTTTTTTTAGAAATGCTTTGCTTATATTGGGTCTCTTTGCTCTCCAAATAAACTTGACTATTTCCCTTTTGAGCTCCTTGAAAAGTCAATTTGGTCTCTTTATCGGGATTGTGTTGAAAATGTAGATTGCTTTTGGTAGGATTGTCATTTTCACAACACTGAGTCTTTCTATCCATGAACAGGGCACATTTTTCCTTTTGTAAGTCTTTTACTATGTCTTGCAGAAATGTTCTGTAGTTTTCTTTGTACTGATCTGTTGTATCTCTAGTTAGGTTAACTTCCAAGTATCTCAATTTGTGGTTGGCTATTATTGTAAACAGTATTGCTCTCTTGGTTTTTTCCTCTAAGTTCTCTTTGTTACTGTAGAAGGATCCTACCGATTTTTAGATATTACTCTTGTTTCCTGCCATTCTGCTAAATTGGTCCACTAGTTATAACATTTTTGTTGTTTTTGCTGAGTCCTTGGGGTTTTCTGTGTACACTATTAGTGTACATCTAGCAACAGTTTAACCAGGGGGTCTTCCTCCTCTTAGCCTATTCTCCACCTTTTCAAGCCTGCTGTGTCTTTCCAAATAATAGCTTCTTCTAGCAGCATGCCCAAAGTATCAGAAAAGTTTCCTACTTTTACCACAAAGAGCACTCTGGCTACACATTTTCCAGGACTGAACCTGTTTTTCTTTTGGCCATCCATGAGATATTGGGTAGGTACTCTTCCTCAACACCATAGCCCAAAGGAGGCAATTCTTCTTCTATCCTTATTCCTTCTACCCTTCTATCTTCTCCTTATTCATTATTCCTTTCTCAGATGTGCAGCAAGTGCATGCATGGCAAGAGCAGGGCCTGAATAGGCACACTTTTTTTTTTAAAATAAAATTTTATTTTAATAAATGTTTACAGAAGAATTATATTTTTATTCATTCATTGTTGCGCATTTTATCCCCTCTCCCTTCCTTCTCCCTTCCCAGTTCACTTTTTAAAAATATTTATTCCTTGTTGCATAATTACCTACCTCTCCCCACTTCTCCTAAGTCATCATTGCAATGATATACCTCTTATTTTAGGCTGTTGTCATACATAAAGTGCCTAATCAAAAATTCTTTTCAGGCAGTTCTTTCCTTAATATGTTCCAATGCAATGGCCATTTTTTTATCCATTCTCCTCCTATTCTTCTCCCAACCCTCCATGTCAGACTTGCTTTATAAGAGTGGTGCTATGAAATATTTGTCCTTCTGTGATGGAAATATTTCACTACTCATATGTTCCTAGGTCCCCCACATTGTTTAATGTTTTACAAGTTCATTGTTTTTTCCAGTATTGCATAATATTCCATTGTGTGAAAACTATCCCATAGTTTTCCCATTCATTTATTTGTTGATGGGCATTTGGGTTGCTTTCATGTCTTTGCTATTGTGAAAATCACAGCAATAAACATGGGTGTGCTTTCATATGTAATCTGCCATCAATTTTCTTTATTATTTTGAGAGGGCCCTGACAGCAAACCTACCCAATATCGTATATGCCCTGATCTCTGGGCTGCTTACCAGGGTGCTGATTGTTAATCCAAGCAAGATTAAATTATTGATTACTTAAATCTTTTAATCACCTATCATGATGTTTTCTACTGGTCCAGTGGTGAGGATTTTTTGTTTTCTTGATGTTGAGATGTAATCCATATTGAAGCCTGTAGACCTTGATTTTGTGCATCAAGCATTTCAAATCCTGCTCACTTTCAGCAAGCAAAGTTGTGGCATCTGCATAACACATGCTGTTGATGAGTCTTCCTCCAATCTCATCCTGATTCCACAATCCTTTTCATAGTGTCCAGCTTCTAAATAACTATATTCACCAGACAAAGTAAATAGGTATGGAGTAAGGATACCTCCCTGTTGCACATTCTTTCTAATTTTAAACCATGCAGTTTTCCCTTGTTCCATTCAGACAATAGCTTCTTTATCTAGATATAGATGTCATATAAGCATAATTAAGTGTTCTGGGATTTCCGTTATTCTCAATGTTAGTCATAGTTTGTTATGATCCACACTGTGAAATGCCTTCGCACAGTCAATAAAATGCAAGCAGACATTCTTCTGGTATTCTCAGCATTGAGCCAGGACCCATCTTACACCAATAAAGATATCCCTGATGCCACGGCCTCTTCTAAACTCAACGTGAACTTCTGGCATTTCCTTGTTAATGTGCTGTTCAAGCCCTTTTTAGATGATCCTCAGCAATATTTTCTTGTATGTAATATTAATATTGTTTGATAATGTCTATATTCTATTGAATCACATTTCTTGAGAAGAGTGTTCTGTTTACAGTTTAAAATATACTATCAATATCTATTTATTCTAAATCACAAAGTTTTGAGACTTGTAACTTACAGAACTTACTGAACTGTCAAAGAGTTAATTTGTGTTCTATTAAGATAATAAGTGAGTGGTAGTTTCTTTAAAATAATATCTAGCTCTGGTGGCCTAATGCCGATGAGCTGCGTTGCCAAACCTAAGGAACAAGGCTCTAATCAGCCAGCTATTCACAGGAGAAAGATGGACAAGCTCATCTCTGGAAATTTACTGCATCAGAAAACCCACTGGGCAGTCAGTTATGACTTCTGACAACCCCCTTGTGGATCAGCTATGAGTTGGAACTAAAGAAAGAATGTCCATCTTCCTCCTGTGGAACTTCTTGTAGATTCCAGTTCACCAGAGAGGCACTACCTTTTGGTTAGAAATGCACCTTCTTGTTGACTAAGCCATCAGAGCTCCCAGGAGTTAAAAATAGACACAGCAATAAGTTAAGATAAATTTCATCCTTTTAAAGGCAAAGAGTCTTAGAGTGAAATATATAAAGAAAAAGAAAGGAAAACAAAGAGAGTGAAAGGAAAGAAATAAGAGCAGATTAAGCTTTATTTGAAGCTTTCCCGGAAATAATAGAATAGCATTTCTCCAAGGAATTGAGTTGCTGGCCTGTTATAATTACCTTATTAAAACTCTGTAAAGCTGGCAATTGATATTTCTATTCATTTTTCTTCAGCAGTTTATTAATATAAAAAGAAACCTAAGAACAAATTATATTTTTAAGTTCAATATCATATTGATTTAACTCATTTTCTTTTCTTCTTTCTGAAAATAGTGGTAAGAAATGAATAATAAAACTGAAGTTATAATATGAACTAAGAGAATATAAGCCAATTATAAATGGTTTAATATGAGTCAAGGGATGGTTTAAAAGGTACTAGAATTTATCACAAGAAAAATTTTGGACATGTAGAAAATATAGTTCTAGGACTTTTTCATCCTGGAAAACAGAAAAACAGTATCTAAAAACTTCTTTGGCACTTCAACAAGGAAAAGGTAAACAATCCAATAGCAAAATGGGCAGAGGATATAAATAGACACTTCACCAAAGATGACAGTAAGATAGCAAACAAACACTTGAAGAAATGTAAAAAAAAATCCTAGCTATTACAGCGATGCAAATAAAAGCAACTATGAGGTATCATGTCACTCCAGTAACAATAGCAAAGTTCAAACAGAGCAGCAAACAACAAGTTGGTGAGGTTATGGAGTAGCTGCGTAAAATGTGCAACAATGAATGAATGAAAATCTAACTTCTCTGTAAAAAGTTCATTAAAATCATAATTTAAAAAAATTAAAAAATCATAAT
>NW_006399904.1:2944888-2965496 GCF_000299155.1 Elephantulus edwardii
TATTGTTCAATATATCACAATCATCAACTTGATATTTTTGTCTTTGTTCCTGAGTCATGCTTGGTTACTAAATTTATATCAGTTGTGGAGTATCTCCCACTAGGTGATCTTACATAGACTGGTTGTGGGGGCTCCTCTGGTTGCACCTTCATTAGGCTTGGCTTGAAAGCCTCACACAATAGTTGGCCTTTATCTAGACTGGTTAGAAAGCCTATCTTGAAATTGTCTAGAAGTACCTGGGCTGTTAAGGACCACTCTAGAATAATACTAAAGAGCAAGGGTGTCAGTTTAAAGACTAATGCGCATTTGACTCAAGCCATTATTTATTTTTTTTAATTGCTTCCTACATTTCCGTTAGACCATGAATAAGGATGACAGAAGAATACTTGATGCCTTCGAATTACAGTATTGGAAAAGAATACCAAAAGAATAAGTAAATTTGTCCAGAGGAAGTCCAACCAAGCTGCTCCCTAAAGGCAAGGATGGTGAAACTTTTTCCCACATACTCTGGGCATGTTTTCAGGAAGGGCCAGTCCTTAGCAAAAGAACATCATGCTGAGAATGGTGGAGGGACAGAAAAAGAATGGAAGACCTTCCTTCTACCAGATGAATTGACAGAGTGATTAGAACAAGGACTTGAAAGTATCAGAGGTGATAAGCACAGTGTAGGATATGACGTGGCTCAAATATTTTTCATAGTGTATTTATGAGTTGCAGTCAACTTGCTGGCACCTACCCACAACATTAACAACTGGGGCTGTTAACAGCCAACCATGAATTACAGTATTATATGATGGGGGGAAAATTGAGGAAGAGCCTACGGTGATGAAGGAAGAAGTTCAAGTTTCTTTGAAGGAATTGGCAAAATATAAGGCCCCAGGAGTTGATGATATACCAATTGATGCATTTCAAATAATAGATGCTGCCCTAGATGTGCTCACCAAGTTGTGCCAAAAAATCTGGAGGACAACCACTTGACCAACTGACTGGAAGAGATCGATATTTGTTCCCATTTCAAAGAAAGGTGGCCCAATGGAGTGTGGAAATTATAAAACAATATCATTAATATCACATGTAAGCAAGATTATCCAAAAACGACTGGAACATCACATCAACAGAGAACTACCAGAAGTGCAAGCTGGGTTTAGAAGGGTTTGTGGTATTAGGGATATGTAGCTAATGTTAGATGCATCTTGGCTGAAAGCAGGGAATACCAGAGGAATATCTATCTGTGTTTCATGTTCGACTGTGTTGATCACAGCAAACTAGCTGACTCTGAGAAGAATGGGAATCCCAGAACACTTGATCATGTGAATTCGAAATCTATACTTGGACCAGGTGGCAGTCATCAGAATAGAACAGGGAAACACGGCATGGTTCTAAATTGAGAAGGGTGTACACCAGGCATGTGTCCTATCTCCATACCTTTTCAACCTATATGCAGAGCAGATTATCCAGGAGGCTGAGCTGTATGAGGAAAAGTGTCGCATCAGTATTGGTGGAAGACTCATCAACAGTCTGTGTTAAGCAAATGACACAACCCTGCTTGCTGAAACTGAGGGGGATCTGAAGCATTTGCTTCAGAAGGTCAAGTACTGCAGCCTTCAATATGGATTGGGGCTTAATAACAAGAAGACAAAGATTCTTACTACTGGGCAAATTGGCAGCATCAGAATGGATGGTGAAGCGATTGAAATTGGTGACAGCTTTAGTTCGCTTGGCTCCACTGTCAACACTCTTGGTATAAGCAGCCAGGAAATTAAAAGATGTATTGTGATGGGAAAGTCTGTTGTTAGGGACCTTTCCAAAATACTGAAGAGCAATGGTGTCACTCTGGAGACAAAGGTGCATCTGATACAGGCTATAGTCTTTGTATGGACTTGGTACACATCATAGAGATGGAAAATAGCTATGGAGGATAGAAGAAAAATTGATACCTTTAAGCTGTGGTGCTAGCGAAGAGTATTGAATATAACACGTACTGCTAAGAAAATGAAGAGGTTCATCTTGGAGAGGGTTAAACCAGGCTGCTCCTTGGAGGCAAGGATTCAGAAGCTTCATCTGACATACTTTGAACATGTTTGAAGGAGGGACCATCCTTGGAGAAGGATATCATGCTTGGGAGAGTGGAGGGACAGTGCAGAAGAGAAAGATCCTCCATGAGCTGGATTGATTCAGTGACTGGGGTAATCAGGGTAGGTGTGTTGGAGACAGTGAGAGTGGCACAGGAAAGAGCAGGGTCCAGGTCTGTTGTACACAGGGTCACTATGAGTTGCCGGTGACTAGACGGCACAGAACAACAATAACATGGTAGGAAAGGTAGAGGACCTTCAACTAGATGGATTGACAGTGTCTGTAATCATGGGTGTGATCATGGTAGAAATCATGAGTGATGGCTCGTGAGGATAGGGGAAAACTGAGATTCTGTTATTAATAGAATGGCTATGAGTCATTGTGGACTTGATGACACCTACCAACAACAACAATAATAACTTACTTGTGCTGGTTCATAAAATCTGAATGCAGACTATTACTTGTATAAAGGATGGGTGCCAGAGGTCATCTAGAGAAAATCTAAATTCCATGGTAGAACTTGTTTAAAACTGTCTGCTTATAAAAAAGGAGAAATATACTTTCTGCTTTGGGATCTTCACAGTCCTCCCCTCAAGTAATTTTACTTGAATTTCTGATGTTTAACCTGATTATTAATTACTCTGATTTTTTTATTCAGTTAACAGATGCTGCCCTGGACGTGCTCACCAAGTTGTGCCAAGAAATCTGGAGAACAACCACTTGGCCAACTAACTGGAAGAGATCGATATTTGTTCCTATCCAAAAGAAAGGTGACCCAACAGAATATGGAAACTACAGAACAATCTCACTGATTTCACATGCAAGCAAGATTTTACTGAAGATTATCCAAAAACGACTGGAACAGCACATCAACAGAGAACTACCAGAAGTCCAGGCTGGGTTTAGAAGGGGTCGTGGTACTAGAGATATTGTATCTGATGTTAGATGGATCTTGGCTGAAAGCAGGGAATACCAGAGGAATGTCTATCTGTGTTTCATGTTCGACTGTGTTGATCACAGCAAACTAGCTGACTCTGAGAAGAATGGGAATCCCAGAACACTTGATCATGTGAATTCGAAATCTATACTTGGACCAGGAGGCAGTCATCAGAACAGAGAAAGGGAATACTGCATGGTTCAAAATTGGGAAGGGCGTACGCCAGGGATGCATCCTATCTCCATACCTTTTCAACCTATATGCAGAACAGATTATCCGGGAGGCTGGGCTCTATGAGGAGAAATGTGGGGTCAAGATTGGTGGACGATTTATCAACAACCTGCGTTATGAGGATGACACAACCCTGTTTGCTGAAACTGAAGAGGACCTGAAGTGCCTGCTGCAGAGTGTCAAGGACTGCAGCCTACAATATGGATTGAGGCTCAATGTCAAGAAGACAAAGATTCTTACCACTGGACCAATTGGCAGCATCAGGATGGATGGTGAAGAGATTGAGATTGTACACAGCTTTAGTTTGCTTGGCTCCACAGTCAACAGTCTTGGCACCAGCAGCCAGGAAATTAAAAGGCTCATTGCCATGGGAATGTCTGCTATTAGGGACCTCTCCAAAGTACTGAAGAGCAATGGTGTCTCTCTGGAGACTAAGGTGCGTCTGATACAGGATATGGTCTTCCCAATCACTTGTTATGCATCAGATAGTTGGACAATGACCAAGGAGGATAGAAGGAGAATTGATGCCTTTGAGCTGTGGTGCTGGAGAAGAGTATTGAGAATACAATGGACTGCTAGGAAAACAAACAGATTTGTCCTGGAAAGGGTTAAACTGGGTGGCTCCTTGGAGGCAAGGATTCTGAGGCTCCGTCTAACATACTTTGGACATGTTTTGAGGAGAGACTGGTCCTTGGAGAGGGACATCATGCTTGGGAGGGTGGAGGGACAGCTTAGGAGAGGAAGGCCCTCTGTGAGGTGGATTGATTCAGTGACTGGGATAATTGGGATAGGAGTGTCAGAGACAGTGCGATTGGCACAGGACAGAGCGGAGTTTAGGGCTGTTATACACAGGGTCGCTATGAGTCGCAAGCAACTCGACGGCACATAACAACAACAACAACATTCCTCGTAAAATTTTACCCTAAAACAGCATAAAGTCATGTGTATAGTCTGTGCGCTCTGCGTGACTGTTGTAATTAAATTGTCAAATCCATCAAAGAAATACAGCCAACTATGAGGAAATGGACTGGTATTAGAAATAAATAAAGGGAAAAGCAGAATTATGATCTCTAGTTTATAGAAACCATTATTATGTAGATGTTCTTGCAAATCGATGCCTTTGAGATCAAAGTTTGAAAACTAAGGTACCATATAGTTCCATAGGAGTTCTGGTGGTACAGTCTTTAGGGAACTGTGTTGCTAATGTAAAGGTGACGTTTCTCTGGTGGTTTTAACCCATCCATCAGCTACATATGAGGAATGATGGGCTACCCTTTTCTTGCTATTTACAACCTGAGTAATATGCTGAATGGTGAAGTATGAGTCAGTTCTGACTCTAGGTCAATGAGATATTACTATGAGTTATTATTATTATGGGTATTATTTGTTTTTCTTTTAATAAAAAATTATATTGGGTTTCAGTTAAGTTAGAGCAGAGTCAATTACAATTCATACTTTTATTTTTGTTGTAAGTTTAGCGTCAACTACAACTCATAGTGACCTGTGAACAACAGATCCAAACCTTGCCCTATCATGCAGCATCCGAATGATCTCTGCCATGCTCAAGCCAACTGTTGCAGTCATTGTGTCAATCCATCTCCTTGAGGGTGTTCTCTTTTACTGGCCCTTCATCTTTCCTAGCCTGATGTCTTTTTCCAAAGACTACTGTCTTATGACAACATCTCCAAAGAATATAATAAAAAGTTTTACCAATCGTACCTCTAAAGAGCACCTGTTCGCACTCCTCCCAAGTCTGATTTGTCTGTTCTTTTGACACCATTCAAAATCGATATAAATATGCCTTGTAGATATAATAGTAGAAAACTCAGTCTATTAAGAAATACAAAGGAGAGTAGAAAAACCCTTCAACGGAGGCACGGATTTCCTTGTACAGTCATGTGCTAAAGTAAACAATATATTCCAGGATATTATGTGGTTTAGATATTATGTGAATACCATATCATAATGTGATCCTGCCCTTTCTTTAAGAACTTTGGATTAGCTGGGTGCATTACCTGTGTGATTATCAACATGAGCAATGATTTTCTTTTGTGTTTCCCAGCACTACTGCTCAATTTATCATTAATAATCCATTCCAGTCTTATATAGGTGGGTGGCTTTTTGGGTGTTTGGGTGTCCCCCCCCCACGCAACAAGCTATGCAATCACAGGCGGAAAAGGTTCGTTCTTTTTATTTATTTTTTGACACTGCACGTTAAGATTTAGCTATTGATGTGAAAAAGAACATTATAGAAAAAGGATTTAAACATTTAAAACTATGTTTTTTAATATATTTTTGTGAACACAGATTGGTTTTATGAATTTCTGTCTTTTTAATCAGGGAAAAAATCTTTGAACTCTCAGAAATTAATAATTTAACTCTAGCTATATCTTAATGTAAATAATGGAGGTGTTGTCGTTGTGTATGTCTGGTCAGATGTACCCATAGTTGACCCTTTGGCAGGTTTTCAGAGGCAGTTAATTGCAAGGGAGGAGACTGCCCATCCTTCTTCTGCAGAGCAGCTAGTGGCCTTGAACCTTGTGCCTTCAGGATTACAGCTCTGATTCTTGCCACCAGAGCTCCCTAAATAATGGTGTGGCTTTCAACTTTCTCAATTTCCACAAAGAGGAAACCAAATATTTGCCTTTTTTTTTTCTTGTAAAAGATTTACAATAAAACACCTCAATGATTAATTAAATAATTATTAATTACTTGAGTTATTGTGGTGTGCCTTCAAGTTAGAGATGACTCTTTATTGTCTCTATAGTGGGTTTTCAGAGGTGGTAAAATGACATGGGCGGAGGCTGCCCATCTTTCTTCAATAGCAACTGGTGTATTAGAGCTGTATCTCTGGGATTGCAGCACAGTTTCTCAGCACTAGGCTTTCAGAGCTTCTTAATTATTTGAGTAGGTCTGACAAATGTTGAGGATGAGCTTAATTTAGAACGAGCTTTTACTTGATTGATAGCAATTTTAATTTATTTGGTAAAGTTTAAAGTATTAAATTTTATCTTTGAATTATTAGAGATTTGTAAAATAGAATTAATAAATACCTAAAAGTATAACATAAAGACAATCAGATGACCATCTCTATCACTTTCCAAAGATATTTGTATTTAATTAGTGAAATAATGCCTACACATTTTACTTTCTTTGTGTCACTGACATTTCATGTAAGAAGTGGTTGACTTATAAACCTAGATAATCCTGCACCTACTTTGAGATACCAAAACCAAGGATCATTTAATAGTAAATTATCACTAAAAATTCACAAAGAATAATCATACAGAAATACATATTGGAGATATGTTAATATATAAACGTATTTCCTTCCTTAGGAAATTATACATTTAATTGTGAATTTCACCATCACTGCCTTTCATATTATTGAATGTATATTCTAACCAGTGATTAGATTATAATTTTTTTCACTTTCTTACTGATAAAAGGTAAGTACAATAGTTCTAAAAACAAAACAAAGAAGCAATAACTGAGTTAAAATCCAATAGATTCATGTATCATTTTGTTATTCCCTTCTTTAACCAATTTTCCTTGCATTAATGATCTTGCTAATTTTATTCTTTATCTCTCAAACTCTTAATTTCACTTTCTTTGATTTCTCATTTTTATTTGTAGTCAGTTCATCTAGAATAATTTGCCCTGTCCATGTAATTGAGTTATTGAGCCATCAAAATACCAAATGCATAGCATTTCATGGGTAGAATATGTTCTCAGGCTCTTTTTTAAAATTTTGCTTTATACATGAATGTATTTATTTTTCTGTTTTCCATATTTTTGAGCATTCAAATGAATGTTCAGCTAAATTGAGTAGAAAGAAGCTTTGCTAAATTGGCAAAAAATAATCCATAAATTGCTTCACATGAGCAACATCCATCCCATTACACTAAATTCTCTAAATAAGGGAGCATATTCAGTTATAAGGCAAGTTTTAGGCAAAGTGAACATCAAGCAAGAGGATTTCAAAAGTAGAAAACAAAGAAATGTTATAAGTTTACACTGCCTACAGACTATTTCTTTCAAACTCTATTTATATATTTTATTTCAGATAATTTTTATAACACTTTAAAAGTGAGAAAACAGAACTTCTATAATAAAAAATCTTTTCTACTGAAAATCTTCTTCCCAATGTCATTAATTTATTCTTTATGAAAAAGTCACCATATCCCTAGTTTTAAAAAACTGCCTTCGCATTATTTAATCTATATAAAACTTTCAATTGAAATTGACATTCTAATGAAGGAGAATGCTTCAACGATTCAGATCCTCCCAGAAGAGCCGTGGGTGAGCATTAACATTACTGGTAAGTATACTCATTTTCTCCTGGACACAAGAGCCTATTATTTAGTCCTAAAACCCTTCTGAGATCCCAAGTCTTCTCACTATTTCTTAGTTGTTGGAATTGATGGAATACCTCATAAGCTGTTCCTTACTTCACCTCTGCCTTGCATGTGGACTTCCGAGCTGTAAAACAACCCAGTGGTAGATGGAATTTGGTCCAGGACTTAAGAACAATAAATGACATAGTTGAGCCTCTACATCTTGTGGTTCCTAACCTTTATACTATAATAGACAAAGTGCTAGTCAATAAGCCTTTTATTTTAAGAACTACCTTCCCTCTGTAACTTGATTTGTGCCACTGTTAGAACCTCTACTTGGAATATTATTGCTTTTAATTTGACTCATGTACTTTTAACTCGTTAAATTTGTGTCTTCTCGGTTGCAACAGTTCCATGATGCATCTTCAAGGATATGAACATGTATGATTAAGCAAAATTGATAACAGTGCATCTAAATTCCAAAATCAATCTACACAACAGTCTATGTGTTTTCTATTGCCAAAGGGGCTCTTTAGAGTAGTGAGAGAAGATCTGCACCCTGAAACCTACAGGGTCCTTTTTCAGCAGGAAGTAGCTAAGAGAATATGCCATCCCCTTTTCCTTATGACTCAGGGTGAAGTCTCTCTCAGGGAGGAGTGATAGGGAATGGCAAAGGACACACTGACAAAGGAGATTAATCAGAACTGATTTTGACAAGCACTGTGGCAATGGGACAATTAAAACAGACTTTCAAGGAATATTCAACCTGAATCCTTCTGATCATATGGAGATTTTTGCAAGTATTTCTTTGTGTTTATTATGTTTAATTTGTTTGTTTGTGTATAAAGGATGCTCATCTAGATGGAAAAAAGAAATTGACATTCTGTGTAATGTGTAATAATATAACTTTGACAATATCTATTCATTTTATTAAAAATACAAATGCCATATAATTAATAGCAAAGTTTTGCTTTCAAAGATTATAAAGGAAAAGCAAATATTCTTTATCCTAATCCTTTATTAGACCCCAAAGACTCTCAGTTCCCATTATATTTACATATTATCATTTCATGCTTCCATTCTTGGTTTAATCCTTGATTAACTAGAGGACATAATTAAATACTGTTGTAGAACCTGAATCAAAACTAGACTTAACATCCAAACATACATCTGCTAATAAATTCTGGAAAATGTCAATGAGTAAAGAGTAAAAAAAAAAAAAAAAAACAGAAAGAGATTCCCACTGGGATATATATGTCATATATCTTTTCATATTGTAATTTTAATCTTTTTGATAGGTCATAAATTCATACAAATTTTCCACAGCATATGCTGTATTTTCAGGTTTAAAGACAGAATGTTTCTTAGAGTTCATTTTGGGTAGATCCTTGAAGTCCTGCATTTCACAGGAAGACAGTACCAGAGGAATATCTGTGTTTCATTGACTATACAAAGGCATTTGTATGTGTGGATCACAAAAAAACAGTGGCTAACTCTGAGAAGAATGGGAATTGCAGAATGCTAGACTATGCTTATGTGAAACCTATACTTGGGCCAGGAGGTAGTTGTCAGAACAGAGCAAGGAAACACTGCATGGTTCAAAATAAGGAAAGGTGTATACTAGGGATACATTCTGTCTCTATATCTTTTTAATCTATATACAAAATGATAATCCAGGAGGCTGGACTCTATGAGGAGGAATGTGGAATCAGGATTGGAGGAAGACTCATCAACAATTTGCATTATGCAGATAACATAATCCTGCTCTTGCCAAAACTGAGGAGGACCTGAGGCATATGCTGCAGAAGGTCAAAGACTGTAGTCTTCGATACGGATTGAAGTACGACATCAAGAAAACAAAGATTCTCACCACTAGGCCAGTTGGCAACATTATGATTTGTGGTGAAGAAATTATTAACAGCTTTAGCTTGCTTGGTTCCACCATTAATACTCTTGGTACCAGCAGTTAAGAAATCAAAACATGAATTGCATTAGAAAAATCTGCTGTCAGGGACCTCTCTCAAGTACTTAAGGGCAATGATGTCAGTGCAGAAATTAAGGTGTGCCTGATCTAGGCTACGGTCTTCGCAATTACTTGATATACATCAGAGTGCGGGAAAATGACTAAGGATGATAGGAAAAGAATTGATACCTTTGGATTGTGGTGCTGGAGAAAGGTTGAACATATCATGGGCTGCTAGGAAGACAAACAGGTTTTCCTGGAAAAGGTGTAACCAAGTTGCTCCTTGGAAGCAGGGATTTTGAAGGTTTGTCTGACATAATTTGGGCATATTGCATGAGGGACCAGTCCTTGGAGAGGGACATCATGCTTGGAAAGTTATAGGGACAGTGCAAAAGATGAAGATCCTGGATTGACTCAATAACTAGGGTAATTGGGGTAGGTGTATCAGAGACAATGAATTTGTCTCATGATAAAGTAGGATTCAGAGCTGTTGTATATAGGGTCACTATGAGGCACAAGTAACTCAATGACACATAACAACAAATTGAAAAAGTATTTTTTAAAATCCAAACCTATCAGCTGTTGTCATTGTTTTTAGGTGCTGTTGAGTCAAGTTCAGCTCCTAGTGACCTGAAGAACACTAGTTCTGAGTCCTATCCTATAACATCCTCATCATTTCTGACATACTTCCCCACTGCTGCAGTCACTGTGTAAATCCATCTCATTGAAGGTCTTCCTCTCTTTTGCTAGTCATCCACCTTTCCAAATGAGCAGTTAGTAAAAATAATTGCCTTTATTAGTGATCACTAAAGAAATAATAAAAAAGCAAGGGGTTATATGCATATTTAGTTTTATATAAATATATAATGAGTACTAAGCTTTCAAAATATTTTCAGGTTTACCTCATATTTCTCATAGGCTAGTATAAAATTTATCATAGATAAAGATCAGTTCATGGACAAGAATTTGGGAAACATCTTTCTAGGGCAATTCTCTCAAGTGAGGTTTTTGATTTAATGGCCAAGATGAAAATAGGATTCTTTTCTTTAAATCCCCTCCTTTTTTTTTCTTTATACCTACACAAAGGCCAAAGATCGACTTGTAAACCACATTGGCTCCTGGAGTCTTCGTTTTCTTACTCTTACAGAGACAATTCCTGACTTAAGACTCAAGCTAAGGTCACTTTCAGTTCTCTAATGTCTGAAATGGAAGAATATAGATTCTTCACCCAATCAGGCATATGTATATGTACAAACAACAGCTGGGAAATCTCTCTCAGTAGGATATCAAATGGGAAGAAGCAGAGATGTGAATGTGAATCATATTTTACTAATGGGTGCACTTTGTCTATGAACCAGATGGGTTGCTCAATTTCATCAGCAATCTGACTCGGGTTTCCTTCAGGTCTAACCATCAGTTACCCCTAGCATGATCCTTAGGGCTGCTCAAGTCATGTGATTTGGGGGTTTTTAAAGGACATACACAAAGCAGTTCTTTATTTTAACATAACTGTTTAAATTCATCTCAAATGCCATTGGAAGAGTGAGTGATAACTACACCATATGCCTACATACTGTCTAATTACTGGAATCAGAAAACTTCATGAATAATACCACGTATGACAATAATAAAGGAACAATATTAATAGATTAATAAGATGTAAAATTCTCTTGCTTCTCCACTTACAATGCAAAAGAAAAATCAAATGCCAGCTTCCTCTGTTTTTAATGAATCTTAAAATTCCATGTAGGATGGTTGCTCAGCAACTGAGATGAACACAGCAATGAGACTGAGTGGCACTCGGCAATCCCTAGGCTTTGTGTAATTTCACTGAGTGGGGGTAGGGGTGTCAATGTGAACTCTGCTAATGTCAGAGATTGAATTCTTGCCAGCTATTGGGGAGAGTGGGTTGCGGATTTAATTTGACTGAGGAAAAGAAAAGAATGTGACAGTTTTTGTACCCTACTGTTTTGGACTGAAAATCAAATGTACTATATATCAAAGTAATAGAGACACAAAAATGATACAAGAACCTACAAAAGTCAATGTTTATCTTTTGGGCTAAAAGAATCAGCCAGAGTTGTGAAGGTTTATTGGCTAAGATGGCATTAGTGCACAATTAGGGCAAAAAAATATATGAGTGGTCAGACCAGGAAGAAGGTACCAAATTATTGTGAAAATCACATGGCAAGTTCAGGGATTAATGAATAACTGAGGAACAGGATGACATTTTATCATTTAGCATAAATCTACTTGGAGTCATCTAGAGGAAGTTAGGGCTTTTTTAAATCTTGCAACCAATGATTTGTAAGTGCACAATAGTACTTTATTCAGATTTTGCTTAGAAAACATAACTCTGGAATTGCTGTACCACTAAAATTACCCATCGATATAATAGATCATAAAGCGAAGGTTTTTTATTCTTAGTGAATTTATTCAAGTTTTCTGGATATATCTTTTTTCCCCCTTTTAAATCTTTTTTCCTGTTCTGCCATTATATTCTAGTCAAACTTTAACTATTTTGTAAAATATTCTATAAAGTTATATCATTATGAGGCTATGGTATGACACAAATAATTTCACTTAGAAATTCAACCCATGTAATGCAAAATCTGCGAATGAATGAGTCAGAGGCTGACAAGCAACCACATGCAGAACCCACTTACAACAACAAGTATCACACAGCACAGCCTCTATCACTGACTTATGTCAAAATCAGTGACATAGATATTCATCCTAAACAGTCTTTATTGTAATTTTCAGGTGTTTTTTTTTTTATAAATCACAGTCATCCTTCAATCATCCCTATTTAAGTTTTTAAAGCCAACCTGGTGCTAAAGAGTTGCACTGTCAATCTAAAAGCAGGAGGTGAGATTTGTTGTTGTTGTGCACTGCTGAGTCACAACAGATCCATATCTGACCCTCCAGTAGGTTTTCAGAGGCAGTTAATCATACAGGAGGGGACTGTCGACCTTAAGCAGAGCAGCTAGTGATTTTTTACAATTTGCCTTTGAGATGGCAACACAGTTTCTTACCACTAGGCCACCAGAGCTTCCAAGTGATTTATAACCTCTGAAAGCTCAGAGCTATGAGTTGGTTCTGACTCAACACCTCATAACAATGATACTATTTATTTAGCATCTCCAGGGAAGCTCTTGCAGCATTATTCATAGAAGGTGTGCTGCTAACTCAAAGGCGGTACTTCTCGAGTGTTTCTAATCCACCAGTGATGGCAAAGAAAAATGATGGATAGTCTCCTCCTTTTTTTTATTCACAGCCTTGGAAACCTGATGTAGGGTTGCTGTCATGTGGAAAGGACAGGGAGGCAGTGAGTTTGTTAGTTTTGGTGTTTGAGCAATGCAAATGAACCCTCATGTGCAATTGTCACACACTAAGGTGCTAACCAAGAAGTCACCAAACTAATTGTTCCATAGAAGAAAGATCTATCAGTCTGCTTTTGTAAAGATTACAGTCTTGGCATAATGTCCTCCAGGGTCACCCATTTTGAATGCTGAGTGAAATATCTCCATCACAAAGGGACAAATACTGCATGGTGCCACTGTTGTAGAATGGGTCTGTCATCAGGGTGGGGGTATGACAGAAAAAACTGGATAAATTATGTATATTGTATTGAAACAGATGAGGGAAAGAACAGATTAGAAGTGATATATGATTGAGTATTATGGTTAGCACAGGAATCCAGAATTAAGGTTGCATAGAGAAGTGTACTCAGGGTGGGGGGTGGGGGGAAGGGACGTGGGAATTGTATACTAATGAAGGAATTTTTTTTCTTTTTTCTCTCTTCGGAGGGGGAAGTGAGCTGGTGGGGAGGGGTGGGAAGGGAGAAAATTGCGGCAATGAATGAATGGAAATCCAAAACCTCTGTAAAAAAAAAATAATAAAAAAGATTGCAGTCTTGGAAACCCTATGAAGTGGTTCTCTTTAGTCCTGTAGGGTGAGACTTGACCTGACTGACATGCGCAGTGGGTGATGTACCGGTGGTACTTCGGTGATAGGATTCTTTCTAAGGTTATTTGTGAGAGACATGGGTTGATTCTTTGTCAATGCAACTCATGCAAAGCTGCCACTCATTTTTCACTAAAAGCATGCAAGTTGCTTCGATAGTGATCAGGTTTCAGTGGAGTTCCCAGTTAATGATGGCTTATGAAGAATGCTGAGCAACTTAAAAAATTTCATCATTGATCACAACAGTCTGATCCCGTTCTGCATAAAGTGACCATGATTGAATCAAGCAGATTCACTCTTAAGTAAAATATTCACGTTTAAATCTTGTGCTAGATGCTCTGCAAAAACAGCAACAAACAACAGGGAACTGTTTATGTTCCCAGTTACTCTCTTCCAGGTTCTGTCCTGTTGGTCAGGATGGCCTGGGGAAATTAGCGAGAACTTGCCTGTGCGAAAAACATGAAGAAAACCCAGAGACATTAGCAAGAGGAAAAGAAAAGAGGGCAGCTTAACTGCCTTTCCGAGAAAGCAGAGGGATTCTGAGATCAGGCCCCAAAAGCAGAAAGCAGCTAATGAGAAGTCTTTGCAGACCAGAGAAAAATGTTGACTGGTCGATCTGGAAAACCTGGGTGCTACTGCCAACTAGATGTGTCCTACACTCTAAGATCAAGATTTCATAGAGTGAACTGTCATTACATATATTATCATGTATCCCTATCAAACAGTCTGTTTTTAACTTTACCTTTTGACCTGACTTAGTGTGTGATGTTTCAGAACTCCTCTTAAAACAGTATCATGCATGTAAAAAAACAAGTCAACAATATAGATGATCTTTGTTTTTGAACTAATGTGGCTCACATGCTAAACACTAAGTTCTTACATAGTGCTTTATATTTTGAGATGCAGGATATCACGCAGGCCTCATTGTTAGGTCTGGAAGTAGGGAAATCTTCTCGAGGATAAAACCGACAGGACGAATGATTTTTGACTGAGCACTGGGTAGTGAGTGGCGTAACAGAAGATTACAAATTAAAGAAATAGTTGTTTGATTCAGTAATGAACCAAACATTTTTTATTTCGTTTTATTTTATCATTATTTGCTTATTTTAAAAATGTATTTATCAGTCAGCAAGGCAAAATTAGGACAAAGACTTCTTGAAACAGAGGACTATTATTTTTAGCAGGTTCTAAGAACTAAATTTCAGTATTGGCCAAATGAATAAATTGATGGCAGTTTAGAAACATGTGACTATGGAAATACAAATACTCAAGTGAGTAAAGTTTTGGTTATAAACTCACTCATGGGTGAGAGGGAAATTGATTAAATTAAATCTCTAGACACCTTTATAGTTATTATTATTTCTTAGACTTCAATTCTTTATTTTACTCCCTATGTAACATAATCTGGCATAAAATAGAGTCAATAAATACATAAAATATACTTCCTTTAAGGACAAAAATCCACCTCCAATACAGAATATTGAACTCATCATATATATTGTGCTTATATATGTGCAAAAAATGTTCAAAAGGAAATGTATATTTATGAATATACCACATTGTGACTATTCACTGTGATATACATTTCAGATAGACTACTTGAAAGAAGCATATAATACAAGAAACTATTTTTAAATAACTAGTTTATAGTGAGTTTTCTTAAAATGTATTTTTTCCTTTATATTTTATAACTTTTCTTGTTTGTCGTACTTATAATGAACACAAAAGAGCATACTTCAAATGAGTTGGGGAGTACAGGGCCTATTCTGTCAAGATCAGTGAGAAAGTCAAGCGTAATTCTGTTTCAGTTTTAAAGATCTCTTCCAAGCTACGCAGCCAGCTAAATAACAACAATACTCCTATTCCTCATATGTGAATAGGTCTCAGTTCTCAGGGTGCCAACCTCGGGAGATGCCTAGCATCCCAAATAGGAGCTAACAGGGACCCTGTGTCAACAGTATAATGAG
Source organism: Elephantulus edwardii (assembly GCF_000299155.1). Classification (NCBI taxonomy): domain Eukaryota; kingdom Metazoa; phylum Chordata; class Mammalia; order Macroscelidea; family Macroscelididae; genus Elephantulus; species Elephantulus edwardii. The sequence goes on from NW_006399904.1 coordinate 2,960,363, forward strand.
TTAGCAGGCTGCGACCTCTAGATGGAACCCCCTTTTCACAGAACTAACTTTTTGACTGTTCACAGACCAAGTCAGTTACTTTGCATAATCCCCACCCCCATCAGATATTTATGTTATTATTTTAAATACTCATAGTTTAAAAAGCCAATATGAATTTCCTTGACACACAAGAGTCTTCAAAATCTAGCTTTTTTTCTGCCAGATGCCAAGATGATGTTTGCTATAATTGGTATCTAATACTGTAGTTTTTTCAGGTATTTCCAAAACCTCCCTACTTTTCTTTACTCGCATATGCTATTTTGTCCACCCAGAGTGCTTCTATTCTACCACTTCTTCTCCTGTCTCTTTGTTTACTTGATAAATTCTTTCCATCCTTTAAGATTTACCATAAACATTGTTGAAGCATTTCTTAATCCATCACAGTTGAGTCTGCTCATAATATATTTTTAGAGTAGCATAAATTTTCTTACCCATGGGTCATCTCATTGCACTCCTACCGGATAAGTAGCCACGTCTTGAATGGTGGAGGGTGAGTGAAAGAGAGGACAGTCAACAAGGTAGGTTGACAGAATGACTGCAGCAATGGGCTCCAGTATATCAGAGATGATAAGATGTCACAGGATAGGACAGATTCAGATCTGTTGTTAATCGATCTCTGTGAGTCATCCTCATCTTAAAGGCACCTAAAAACAACTCTTTTCTCACCCAATCACGACTCCTTAGGTCACTCTCCAGAAGTCTACGGCTCCAGGAAACCCTTTTGGTAAATCATTATGCTAGAAAAAGTCTTCATAGTTATGATAGCTTTAACTGAAATTGATTACTTTCCCTCTGGAAAGATTGCACCCTTCAGCTGAAAAATTTGGTTCACTGCGTGTACCTGTTAAACATATATATATAAGTCTTAACAGTCTGGTTTAATATGATGCTTATTCACAAAATATTATACTTAATGAAGAATTAAAATTAGATATTTGATACTTTTCATCCCATGGTTAATGAATGTGTGTATTTATAATGTATATATGTGTATGTATATATATATATATATAAACTTATGAGCTTATTTGTTGGTTTTTTAATTAAAGGTTGAAGAACTACATATTTATAAATATATATATATATATATATAAACTTATGAGCTTATTTGTTGGTTTTTTAATTAAAGGTTGAAGAACTACATATTTATAAATGGCACAGTTTTACATTTTACAGGAAACTGAAATATTCTGAGCATGATTATGGAATTAAAGGACAACAGATTTGAGATATTATCTTTAATAAGTAAGATTATTAACAGCTTTAGTTTGCTTGGCTCTACAATCAACACTCTTGGTACAAGCAGCCAGGAAATTAAAAGATGAATTGCAATGGGAAAGTCTGCTGTCAGAGTCCTCTCCAAGTACTGTACAGCAACAGTGTCAGTCCGGAGACTAAAGTGAACCTGATTCAGCTCATTGTCTTTGCAATAACTTGCTATGCATCAGAGAGTTGGACAATGATTAGAAATGATAGAAGGAGAATTGATGCCTTTGAGCTGTGGTGCTGGAGAAGTGTGTTGAATATACCATGGACTGCTAGGAGAATGAGCAGGTTCATCTGAGAGAGGGTGAGACCAGGCCGTTCCTTGAAGGTAAGGATTTTAAAGCTTCATCTGACATACTTTGGACACGTTGCAAGGAGGCACCAGTCCTTGGAGAAGGATGTCATGCTTGGGAGCATGGAGGTACAGTGCAAGAGAGTAAGGCCCTCGATGAGAAGGATTGATTCAGTGACTAGGGTAATGGGGGTAGATATGTCAGAGACAATGAGATTGGTACAGCATAGAGCAGGGTTTAGGGTCACTATGAGTCACAGGCTACTTGACAGTATATAACAACAAGAGGTAAGATTATAATGCAAAATAATAATAAGGTTAAAATATGAGGAAACCTCACAAAATCCAAAATTAGATTATATAAAGATAAAAATTAAGAGTAATGAGGCCAGAAGGGAAGGAATATGATTCACCTATAGAATAAGAAGGGATTTACTGAAGTGAAAAAAAAAAAGCAAGCTATATTTAATTTATTGGAAAAAGATATCGGGCTGAGAAAGGTGAAAAGTGAGAGAAAGAGAGGAAGACCCTCAACAAGATAGATTGACCAGTAATTTTAACAATGAATTTGAGCATATCCGAAATTGTGAGGACAGCTCAGAATAGAGCAAGGTTGGTTGATCATAGAGTCACCATGAGTTGACTTGATAGGAACTAGTAATAACATCTGTTCTTAGGGTATTTTGCTGTAATATTTTAATTTGATAATCCTTGTACCAATGATATTTTTCCTAAGCTGCATATTGAAAATAGAGAGGATTAGTATTCTTAGTTTGTGAATTCTATTTAATTCTATTAATTAATTTGGAATGGTTAAATATTTTTCTTTGTTATTTCTAGTAATATCTTTTGAATTTTTTTATCTCATTTAAAAAATGACTTTCATATCATACATACATTTTAGGCTCTTTTATATTTTCCATTAACATCTGAAAAACTACATTTTACATCAAGAAATATTCTTGTATTTATTTCTCTAAATGGACTTCTAAATTTATTTTATATTTTTATGGACAGATATTATCTATGTTCTCCATAATTATGGTACCTACTTTTATGGCATACTTTATTCTAATTAAGAAGTATGAGGAAGTGGTTCTGTTCTATACATATAAAAATTTCAATGTTGATAGACTACAATAATTTTGTCTCTATGCTTAAATAGTCAGATACATATTTCTTCACATAAAATATTATGAGGGGAACAACTAGTTCCAACAATTCATCCAGATTATTTTGAACTGTTTCTTGGCTTAAGCAAGTAACAATGATGTACATAGTCACTCTCTTAATTTTCACTGTCAACTTTTTTATTCTAGTAATTATTTCCCAAAAGAATTATTTCTAGAAGATACTACTTCCTTTTTAATTTTCATAGCAATTAACAAGTATATGCTCTTTTTTGTGTCCAATTTATTTGTGAAGTTACTTGGAGAATCTTGTTCTATCCAAATTGAGAATAAAGCAATTATTCTTTGGTACTTTAACCTTAATCTGAAAATTGTATTAGAATTTCGAGAAGCCAAAAAAGAGAAGGGAATAAATATCAATGTAAAATGAGATGGACAGAAGTTTCAAACAATGCTGCAAGGAGATAAAACAAAGTTGTAAAAAGATCTAGATTTAGAAAATAAAAAGGGAAAACTTGCTTGATTTTTCTCAAGCTGAAAAATTATAAAACCAAATTCAAGCCTGCATTGCAATACTGAAGGATGCTATAGGCAAAATTTTGAATGATCTAGGAAGCATCAAAAGAAGATTGAAGGAATACACAGAATCACTGTACCAAAAAGAATTGACTGACATTGAACCATTTCAGCGAGTAGTAGCATATGATCAGGAACCAACCGTAATGAAGGAAGAAGTTGAAGTTCCACTGAAGGCATTGACAGTAAATAAGGCCGCAAAAACTAGTAGGATACTAATTGAAATTGTTTCAACAAACAAATGCAGCCCCAGACTGACTTACCTGCCTTTGTCTGGAAATTTGAAGACAGCTAACTGGCAAACTAGAAGAGATCACATTTGTTCCTATTCTCAAGAAAGGTGATCCAATAGAATGTGAAAATTATCAAACAGCATCATTAATTTCACACACAAATAAATTCTTGATAATATTTTTTTAATCGCTAGAATAGGACATTGATCAAGAATGACCAGAAGTTTAAGCTGGATTAAGAAAAGGCTGTGGCACTAGGGATATCATAATTGATGTCAGATGCTAATAGCAGAGATACCAGAAGAATGTCTTGTTTGTTGTTATTTGCTGTCAACCATCGAGCCACCTATGACTCATAGTGACCCTATGCACAACAGTCCTAAACCCTGCTCTATCCTGTGTCAATCTCACTGTCTTCGACATACTTACCCGCATTAGCCCAGTCACTGAATCAATCCATCCCATCGAGGGTCATCTTCTCCTGCACTGTCCTTCCACCCTCCCAACCATGACATCCCTCTCCAAGGACTAGTCCCTCCTTGCAACATGTCCAAAATATGTCAGACGGAGCTTCAAAATCCTTGCTTCCAAGGAGCAGCCTGGCTTAACCCTCTCCAGGAAGGACCTGTTTGTTTTCTTAGCAGTCCATGGCATATTCAGTACTCTTCTCCAACACCACACTCAAAGGATTCAATTATCCTTCTATCCTCCCTAGTCATTGTTCAACTCTCTGAAGCAAAACAAGTAATTGAAAAGACCATGGCCTGTATTGGGCACACCTTAGTTTCCAGAGTGACATCATTGCTCTTCATTACTTTGGAGAGGTCCCTAACACCTGTGTGGATCATAAAAATATTATGTCTAAACTCTGAAAAGAATGACAATCCCAGAACACAATCCCAGAATTGTGCTTATGCAAAACCTATACCTAGACCATGAAGTCTGAACAATCCCTCTGAAGGCCATTCGGTATTTCATGTCACCCAACTATTCCATTGCTGAGAATCTAAAACTGAGAAACAAATGGAGATTTGTATGTTCATGCTCATAGCAGCCTTATTCACAATAACAAGAGAATAGAAATAGTCCATCATCAACAAATAAATGCATTAAGAAATCGTGACACTTCCACATGATGGAATACTATGCAGCACTCAGGAATATATGGTATTTTGAGAAATATCATATAACATGAAAGAAGCTGTACATTATTGTAAAAATAGAAGGATAACTAGTAAGATGAGTATAAAAGTTCAAATGGGAAAGGAGAGGGAAGAGCGGAACTGCAGATGGGGAGGAGAGGAAATCACATGGTCATAGATTTTGACGGGTGGAGGGAGGAGGTGAAGGAATTTGGAAAGGCACTGTGGGGACTTGAAAAGGTGAGGTATTGGTAGGCATGGATCAATGGTGATTAATCTTATACAAAATAATGCATGGGAGTGATTTTATGGAACATAATGTGAATGGAGAAATGTGTGAAATAAAATATCTAGATAAACAAAACACATTGTCTAAGATTTGTATGCAAAACAATATAAAATAAAAAGAATTGATTTTTAAAAATAGAGAAATGCTTATGAAGTGCGAATGGCACA
>NW_006399904.1:2967579-3015534 GCF_000299155.1 Elephantulus edwardii
CTTGCTCATATGTCATTTCATGAAATTCTTCTGTGTCAGCCAATTCCTTCTGATACAGTGACTCTGTGTATTCCTTCCATCTTGTCTTGATACTTTCTGGGTCATTTCATATACTGCCCAAAGTATCCTGAAGTATTGCCACCCGTGGTTTGATTTTGTTTTTCAGCTCCTCCAGCTTAAGAAACACTGAGCGAGCTCGGCCCTTTTGATTTTCTGACTCCAGCTCTCTGCATATTTCATTATAGTATCTTGTTTTATTGTCCCGGGCTGCCTTTTGAGATTTTCTGTTTAGCTCTTTGATTTCTTGGTTTCTTCTTTTAGCTTTGGCTTCTCGACGCTCTAATGCAATATTCAGAGTCTCATCTGACATCCATCTTGGTCTTTTCTTCTTTTTCATTAATTATGTAGTACTTCTTACTGATTAAACATTAAATATGAAAAACAAAACAAAACACCCCACCCCTAACAAAACAAATCAGTATGGACAAAAAGAAATTAGTTGAGTCAGTTGCAGGAACATTAAAAAATAAAAAAATCCCAAAGTGATAAGCAAGTGGAACTGACTTGGTGGAATTCATAAAACTGAAACCTAAATGAGTAATTTGAGAATTCCAGGAAGCCAATTTACAGCACAAAAATCTCAGAAAGGCTCAGGAATGGGAGATCTCAGATGTCTCCAAAAATGTGAAAATAAGAGCCAAAATGCAGGAACATTTCTGGGAATACTGTTTAACATATATTTACACCTTCCCCCAAGACACTCTTTCTTAACACTACTCTTCAAGTCGTGATGAAGATTGAAGACTTTCTCTTCAACTATGTGGAATTTAACTCTGACACACTGTAAGTAGTGAGACAGGTATCTGGACAATCATACTGAAAACCAGGAGATTAAAGAAAATTTTCATTCTATTAGGTCAAAGTCTCCAAGTTTTCTCTTACTTGATCTTTAAATTCTCACAGAATATCTTAAACTATCTAGAAAAGCTGTTAAGATAATATTCCTCCCCCCACCCCCCCGAGAATATTTACCAGGCTGGAAAATGCCCACCAATGTTAAGAGTCAGGGAACTCAGTTTAACTGCTTAGCTACATTCTTCTGTCTGGAATGGCTATATTTGAGAGACCTGATGAATGAGAAGGAAAATGGCATGGGAAAAGGCAGGTATAGTACACCACACTTCCTAGTCAATCATCTCTCCCAACACCACATAAACACAGAGATATCTGTGTGAATATATTATCTAAACCCAACCCAACCAATCTCATAGTCATTAATTGATTTCCAAATCGCAGTGAGCCTCTACTGGGTTTCAGACACCATATATCTGTAAGGGAGGGCACCACCTGTCTTTCTGGTAGTGCTGTAGCAAGTGAATAGCTGCACTGCAATCTCAAAGGTACACTGTTTGAATCTGTCAGCTGCTCCACAGGAGAAACATGGACAATCTCCTCATTTTATTTACTGTCTCTGAAAAAACCTCTGGAGAGCCAGCTATGGGTCAGTTCCCACTTGATAGCACACAACAATATATCGCTAGTTGGTGGTTTTAATAAACAAAATTTTTCCTCACAATTTACAAAGCTAGAAGACTGAATCATCCAGGGGATGGTTTAGGGAAATATTTTCTTCTTGTCTACATTTTGAGAGAAAGTCCTTCTCTTTAGCTAACAGCATCTCATATTTGGTTCTTTGCTGATTTTCACATGTCCTGGCATTTGTCTTTCCTCACCTCTATTTCATTTTATAGGTTGAATTTTCATTTTATTATCTTGAATATGATTGGCTTATTACATATCCTACACTGAGATGGCCTTATTAGCCTAATAAAAAAGCCATTTTCCAAATAGGATTAAAATTGTAGTTAAAGGGGAAATGGTTTAGGTCATACACTTTGTGGGGGTCACAGTTCAACGCATACTAGTAAATGTTTCAATATTTAATCTCTTAAATGTGAGGAAACCTCTAAAGATCAATCTGAAAGAAAGCTATCAGTCTGAAAAACTCTAAAACAACAAGCATAAGGCAGCAATCAGAAGAAAATTTCCTCAGCCTTTAAACGTCATCAAAAACTCAAGTGTCTGTATGCACAAACTAAATAGCTAGAGCAGCTTAGTTTATCTTTTCATAATTGTTGCTTTATTTTCAGGCTATTACTTTTCAATTTCAAACAATATGCTTGGCAACTAGACAACATAGCCCAGTCCCACTCTCACTGTCAGGCAGTCTTGGGTCTGTTCTTAAAATGAAATCTTTGAGCTTAGTTCAGTGCAAGGTAGATAAAAGTGCCTCAATAACAACAATAAAAATGTAAAACAAGCAAACAAATAGGATTATTATTATTAAAAATTATTAGAAAAGTGGAAAGAATTTCAGGTCTATTATTTAAACTCCATTTGATGATTAGTGCTAAGACAAGTCATGAAAACTTAAGATTTGTAATTCATAATTATTGAATAAACTGAGCAATTCAACTATTCGTTGGTAGTGGATATGGACCTGCTGTGCCCAGTGCTGTATGTGACAAAAGATAATCAGTGACTCTTCTTGCTCCACAGTGGGATTTATAATTCAGTCCACTGAATTAAGGGCTGCCTAAATGTGTTTTTGCCAGATATGATACTCTTTTTGCAAGGCTGATAGTCATTGAAATTGCATGATGCTACATCCCTTCTGCTTACCAGTCACAAATCAGAGTCACAATCCTAAATATCCTGACAGTTGTTATTGTTGTTAATAGTGTGGTCTTTGAGAAGTTGAAATGAAATTAAAGCAAACAAGAAAGACCTGTCAGCATGCTCAGTGCATTGACTACAGAACCCTTCACAGCCAGCTGCTGTCTCTGTCTTCCTGGGCTTGAGCAGGTGAAGCAGCACGCAGGTCTGTGAAAGCATGGAGCAGCGAGGGAAGCTGTATCACCCAGAGTTAGCTCAGTGAGTCAATAAAAGTCACCTCTGTAGCCCAGGAAAACCACAAATGACGTTTTTGTCTCTGAAACATTTATCTTTCCCTATTGACTGACACTCTTACGTACACATGCTTTTCACCTGGAAATTCACCTACAAATTGAAGGCAACTCTGAAGAAATACTATTGCTTTAGGACAATTTAAACTCCTATCTGTAGTCTATCAATAAAGGGAGTTCAGCTGCTGTGAAGGTGAACTGAGAGAAAAGGGGTCACTACCAAGGAAACATGACAAATAAGCCTGCTGTTAACCTGGATCATAACATTGCTTTGAAGAATAATTGGTAAAACTGATTGCACAGTACACATTCCTTGACACAACTTCTAATTAATAACCATCAGTGAAATTTGACTTACTAGGCAGTATCTGTATCATTTGAATATTCCCTAATGAAATGACATACTATTGACTGATTATAGGAAGGACACTTGAAAAGAAGCCAGAACACACCAATTCAAAGCCCTATTTCTGTATGTGATCTTTGACAAGTCACTTAGCTTCAGTGCCCTCATTTTTCTTATCTGGAAAATGAGAAATTTGGATTCGATCCACTGAACATTTTTGGCATCAGTTACTAGGTATCATGCAAATTAAAGGGCTCTTCTGCCAATAAAGCCAGCAAAATTCTTTTCACTTTCTCTCCTCCTTCAGGTTAATACATATTTAAAGGTCCCCAAAAGTTTTGTGTCAGGGGATAAAAATTATTTATCATTATAACACAAATATTGTCCTCTATTCCAATCCAACTGCTTTTGAGACTCATTCTAGTAAAATTCTTTCTACTCAAATAATCACAGCTGGATGTAATGTAAAATGTACATACATAGACAAGCAAGCTCTAGTGCACAATACTGGTGCACATTTTGAGGTAAATTCAACTTCAGAAGTTTAAGTTTTTGGGAGTTGTTTGGTTTGGTTTTTAAATAAACTGGTAAATGTTAACAATATTCTTCAGGAAACATGCCTAAGAATTACTTAGGCCATTTAAACTCTGCAAGAGTGTTCCAATGAATATCTAAATCCCAGTCACCCTGTTGTTGCTAAGATAAAATAAAATAAAATCCTCTTCATGGTGATCCAGGCCATGGTCTTTTTGATTGCTTGCTATGCATCTGAGGTAAGGTTGACAGGATAGAACAGGAGCTAGGCCTCTTGTATATAGGGTCACTGTGAGTCTCAAGCAACTCAACAGCACATAACAACAATAACAACATGCATGTGAGAGCTGGACAATAAATAAAAACAACAGAAGAGTAAACGCCTTTGAGTTGTTTTGCTAGAAAAGAGTATTGAACATAACATAGACCACCAAGAAAATAAACAGATCTGTCCTGGATAGAGGACAACCAGGTTGTTTCATGGAGATAAGGATTTTTGAAAATTTGTCTCATATACTTTGGACATGTTGCCAGGAGAGACCAACCCTTTGACAAGGATACAACACTTAAAAAGAGAAAGAAATCAGCACAGGAGAGGAAGAACCTTGGTAGGACGGATTGAAACAATGACTGTGGCAATGGAATTAAGTGTGTCAGAGATGATGCAATTGGTTCAAGACAGAGCAACGTTCAGAGCCATTGTTCATAATGTCTTAGTTGACTCACCAGCACAAAATAACTTAATGATTGTGTAACTCAGTTTCTTTGATAAGGTTATTAGTTATACTGAATTCTTACCCACAATAAGCAGAGTATAATTAGATATAATTTTCAAAAGTTTCATTTCAAATGCATGTATTTGAGTAATGAATAGAGCTTTTGGTAAGTTAATGGTGAGGAGTTGCGATACCAACCCAAAAGCAAGCAGTTCTAATCCACCAGCTGCTCCATGGGAGAAATATTAACCAATCTCTCTGAAAATCCACTGGAGGGTTCAACTATGAGTTGGTTTAAAATTGACAGTAAGTAACAACAGGCTCTGCATTTCTCAAACTTAGAGAACTGACTGAAAGTGAGGAATATCAGAAAAATGTCTGTACTTTATTGGCCATGGAAAGGTGACTGCATGGATCATAACAAGTTGTGTCTGTCATTGAGAAGAACAGAAGTCCCATTAAGTGCAAGAACACTTAATTGTGCTCATGCAGAGCCTATACCTGGACCAGGAGGCTGTTGTGCAAAGAGAACAGGGGGACACTATATGGTTTAAAATTGAGAAAGGAGTGCATCAGGATTTTATTCTTTCTCCATACCTATGCTGAGCGAACTATCCAAGAAGGTGGACTCTATGAAGAGGAGGGCGGCATTAGGATTGGAGGGAGACTCATTAATAAGCTGTGTTATGTAGATAACACAATGTGCTTGCTGAAAATGAGGAAGACTTGAAGTACTTATTGCAGAAAATCAAGAAATGCAGCCTTTAGTATGGAATGCATCTCAAAGTTAAGGGGGGAAAAGTTTTTTACCACTCGACTGATAGGTAGAATGATGATGAATGGAGAAGAAATTGAAACTGTCCACAGCTTCATCTTGTTGGATCCATAATTAACACCCTTGGTGCCAGCATTCAGGACATAAGGAGATGCATTGTACTGGGAAAATCTGCAGTTAGAGACCTCTACAAAGTATTGAGCAATACTGATACCAATTTGAGAACTAAGATGTGTCTGATTCAGGCCATAGTCTTTCCAGTCACTTGCTACACATCTGAGATCTGGACAATGAATAAGAAATAACAGGAAAAGGATTGATGTCTTTGAGCTGTGGTGTTGGAGAAGAGCACTAAACATCCCATGTACAGCCAAGAGAAAAAACGGATATATATCGGAGAGTGTGTAGAAGGAGTGCTTTTGGAAGTAAAAATGATGATGCTTCACCTCACATACTTTGGGCAAATTGCTATCAAAGGCTACTCTTTGGAGAGGAACATGATGCTGGGAAGGGTAGAGGGTTTGACAAAGGAAAGGAAGACCCTCAATCAGGGGAATTGAGACAGTGACTCCCACAAAAAAAGTGCTCTTTTTTTAAAAAAAATTATTAATTTAATGAACATTTACAGAAATTTTGGATTTCCATTCATTCATTGTTGTACTTTTTTCTGTATCCCCTCCCCCCAGTTCGCTCCTCTCTTCGTAAAGCAAAAGGTAAACTCCTTCACTGGTATACAATCCCCTTTAAACACCCTACCCTCTCCCCACCCTGAATGCACTCCACTTTGCAACCTTAATTCTGGATTCCTGTGATAAACATAATAACCTATTCATATATCTCTTTTAGACTGTTCTCTCCCTCTGTTTCAATGCAGTATACACAATGCACTCTTGTGAGTCAGAAAATGTGAGAATAGGACAGAACAGAGTTCAGATCTTTAGGGTCACTATGAGTCATGCTCAAGTCAATGGAACCTAACAACAACAACAACAACAACAATAACAACAACCACAGTAATATAATTTTAAACTATTTTTCTAGATTTTTGTGAAACCTACAAGTAAAATCATTCCATGACATCCAAAACTGCAAAATGTTGAAATGTTGATAAATATGGGTATTTGGAGGAGCATATATTGACTTTTTAAAAATTTCTTCTAAATTGATATTATTATTATATGTTCATATTGTGGATAAAACATTTTACTGGTTAAAGATATTTTCAAGCATAATGTTGTAAAATTAAGGAAATGATGTAGAAAAAATTCAAAGAGCAATCATTATTTTTCTCTCCAACAGGGAAGTACTGCTTATTTAATCCTATTTTAAATTATTTCTAAATTACCAAAAATAATTAAATTTTAAAATTTAACCTAAATAATGTAACTTACTATAATCTCTGGCTCATAAATGTCTGGTATGTAAGTTCTAAGTAAAGTCACAGTTCTATTTCCTTGTGATTTTAGAAACAATAACTAAAGACTAAAAATCTTGTTATTTAAACTAAAATTTATAAAATCACATAGTAACAATGTTACTTCTTTATTTTTTCCCTTTTATTCTTTTTTTACTTTTTTCTTCTAGCATATGGTTCATGGTTGTTAATAAATCAGTTAAGCTTTTCTTTTAGGTAAGTAATACTCTATTGTTCATTTTACTCCTCTGTAATTGTATTATGCTCAGATTGGTCACAAAGGGGAAATGCTAGCTTCCTAGTGAACTGCTGCTGGACAAGAATGTTTACTTGATAAACTGCCACAAGATGGCAGCTTCTCAGAATAAGTTTACAATGAACAGGCGAGTGATTATACTCTCTCTGAGTTATACTAATCTATTACTACATGATATTCTTCTTTGTGAAGTGGCACAAGCCAAATTACTTAGTAATTTAAAAGAAGTAGACACATTTATATGAGTATTTTTATAAAAATGGTAATTGTCCAATATAGAAATTATTTTTGATAGAACATACTTGAATTTGAATTTTATTTCATTAGTTGAAGCTCCAAAGATATGCTAATATAAACACATTCATAGTTGTTTATCATACAATTATCCACATAATACAGGATTACAGGTGAAGCTCATTCTCTTTCTTCCTCTTCTCACTCCACCTTTCCTCTCTTTCTCATATATCCCATGCACATTTATTAGTAGGAGACATTTGTTTTCAGTTTGTTTTTAAAACTTTTTGTTGTTAAGTGTCGTCTAGTCAAGCACAACTCATAGTGACCCTATGAACAAAAGATCTGAACCCTGTTCAAAAGCTATTGTCTTTTCTCTAATGTTTATTGTTTCCAAAGGCCTGTTGTTTAAGAAATGGATGCCAATTCTGCTTCCAAGCCTACTAAATCCTGTCCACCAAGGGTAACCATTATGACAGTTGACACACCAGTAGCACAGGTTTCAGTATCACAGCAGTGCCAAGTTATGTCAGTACAGGCAAATAAATGCAATACCACTTAGAACAGTGTTCTTTTCAAATACAATTAACAGCAGGACCTAGGACCCTACCAGCTTTTAAATACAAAGACCCACCCACCAGGTCCTGATTGACTTAAATAAGAGGCTTCCAGCCCACAGCTGATTGTTGACTAAATGCCGATGACCAGTCAGTTTACAAGTTACACACACACACACACACACACACACACACACACACACACATTCATTTATTAGCAGGAGACATTTGTTTCTCCATCAGTTGATATCTAAAACTAACCACCTTTGAAATACAAATCTGCCATCATCTGCCTATCCCAATTATTTTCAGTAAACAAATAAATAAATTAAATAGCAGGTTTGAAAGAGCTTGGGTACATTGTTCTGCTCAAGAAAATGGATTTTCTAAGGACAGCAGACGTGCGTATTCAACATTCAAAATACTCAAAATCAGCTAAAAGATGTGTTTATAAGATATATATTTTTCTTTCCTTGCATACTATTTCACAGGTGCAATTCCTAATCTTGCTAAAACGGTGTACAACAAATCAAAAATACAAATTAATTTAGCACACAAATACAACAACAAAGTTACAATGTGAAAATAATATTATATATTGCAGTAAAATACACAAGTAAAAATAATTATTTTATTATTGATGTTATAAAATAAATTAAAAAATCCAAAACACTAACATTTCAAGGATTATATACTTCTGCATTTATATCCTATAATAAAAATTTCTTCATTACAAAAAAGAATAAAATTCAAATTATGAAAATTGGAAAATTTAGTTCTTTAAACATTTTGAGCATATAGTGACTACATGACAGTAATCTTTAATGGTCAGTAAAAAAGTGAATCCAAACATCCTTGTTCTTACATTTGTGATCAGCAAATATAAGCTCTTGAAACATGAGAGCCATGTAGCCTTAACTTGATTGTGCTTTAAAGAAAGAAAAACAATTATTTGAATTAAAATAGTAATAATGGAGTTTATCCTTATACATTGACTCTGAGAAACCTAATTTTGAAAATTACATGGTCTACATAATATTATTGTCTCTACTACAAGACAAATCTAGGTTTTCCTTAATACTGAGTGTGACTGGACTTATCACTAGCAGTTTCCATTGATATGAAAAAAAATAATTATATCAATGTGTGTGTTGTGTGTGTGTTTCCCACCGTAAAACACTCCCTTGGGAAAGAAGCCATCTCAAAAGAAAGTATTTTTGGTAGGTAAGATTGATCTAAAAAAAAAAAAAAAAGATTGATCTGAGCACATTTCTTTTTATATATCTTTACAAAAGTATTTTAAGGAGCTAATAAATAGATGAAAAATATGGCAGTGGATATTAGTATTAATCCTCAAACTGCATTCAAAATGTTTTAATGGCCAATTCATGCTTCCTCCCACCATTCATTTTCCACTCTCCGTCTTTTCACTTGACAACTTAGGTCATCCCAAACAAATATCTTGATTTTAGATATAAAATGTGATTGCATTCTGAGGGAATTATGGTCCCAAGAGGCAGGAAAAGTGAGGTAAATTCACAAAATAAAGAACTAAATGAGACACAAGAGTCAGAGAGAGTACCTAAATAGAGATAGGTGTAAGAAGTTGCACTGCCAATCCAAAAGCACACTGTTTTAACCCAACAGATAAACTGACAAGAAAGAAGCACAATCTCTTTCCATGCAATTTACAGCCTCTGAAAACCCACTGAAAGGTCACTTTGAGTTAGTTCCTACTCAACATCACATGTTGTTGTTGTCATTGTTGATTGCCTTCGAGTCGAGCAAGACTTACAGAGATCCTTTGAACAAAAGGCCTGAAGCCCCTCTATAGCTATCGACAGTTTTCAAAGTTCATAGACTTTCCGGACACATGTTATCTAGGAAGTGGATGTCACTCCTATTTCCAAGTATCCCCTAGTATGCTACTGTTGTTATGTTCTGCTGAGTCACCTGCAATGTATAGTGACTCTATGTACAGCAGCTCAGAACCCTTTCCTGTCCTGAGACAGTCTAACTCTGACACACCAAACCCCATCGCCCCAATTACTCTATCAATCCATCTCATCCGGGGTCTCTCTCTTCTGCGCTGTCCAATCCACCTTTCAGAACAAGATGTCCTTCTCCAAGGACCAATCTTTCCTGGTCACATGCACAAAGTAAGTGAGGCAGAGCTTCAAAAATCACCCTCACCAAGATCCATTTGTTTTCCTGGCAGTCCAAGGCATATTCAAGACTCCTCTCCAGCACCACAGCTCAAAGGCATCCATTCTTTTTCTTCATCCCCAGTCACTGTCCAACTCTCTGAAGCATAACAAGCAATTGAGAAGACCAGGGATTGGATTAGGTGCACCTTTGAATCTAGACTGACATCGTTGCTCTTTAGCACTCTGGAGAGGTCCATGTCAGCAGACTTTCCCAATGAAATTTATCCTTTGATTTCCTGAATGCTGGTGTGAGGAGTATTGTTGTGGATCTGAGCAAGCCATAATTGCTGACAACCTCAATCTCCACTCCAACTACTATGGTGCTGCCAGTTGGCCCAGGGGTGAGAATCCCTGTCTTCCTGATGTTGAGCTCCAATCCATATTGAATACTACAGTCCTTGACCTTTTGCAGCAAGCACTTCAGGTCTTCTTCAGTTTCAGCAAGCAAGTTGGTGCCATCTGCATATTGTAGGTTGTCAATGAGACTTCCTCCAATTTAATGCCACATTCCTCCTCATAAAGCCCTGCTTCCCAAATGATCTGTTCTGCATACAGATAGAAAAGGTACGGGAGAGGATGCATCCCTGATGCACTCCTTTCTTGATTTTGAACTATGCAGTGTGATATTGTTTGATAACTTCTGTATTGATAGATCACCCTTGTTTTCAAGGCAATAGGTACAAATATGGATTTCTCCCAATAAAAACTTCCAGGGCAATACATGTTTGCTGAAATACCTTCATACTCCACCAATCTTCTTGTCAATTTCTTCAGCACAGTTTAGACTCCTTCCTTCAATATCATCAGTTCTTGATCATATGTTCATTCCTGAAATGATTTGGCATCAACCAATTCTTTGGGCTAGTGACCGTATATTCCTTCCATCTACTTTTAATATTTCTTGCAGCTTTCAATATTTTACCCATATAATTCTCCAGTGTAGCAACACAAAACCTGGATTTGTCTTTGGTTCATTCAGATTTGGAAATTCAGAGTGTGTTATTCCTTTTGGCTTGATAACTCCAGATCTTTGCAATTTTACTCTATTACTTTGCTTTGTCTTATCAAGCTGCCCTTTGAAAGATTTGGTTCTCTTATTATTTATTCCATTTGTTTTAGCTTTTTATGTTCAAGAGCTAGTTTTAGAGTCTCTTCTGACATCTATTTGTGTCTCTTTACCACCTGCCTTTTGAATGACCTTTAGCTTTCTTCCTGTATGGTATAGCTAGATATTAGAATATGCACAATTCATCTGCTCTTTGGTGATTAATGGCCTAGCATTTAATGCATCAAATCTGTTCTTAAAATATCTTTAAATTCGGGTAGGATTTACTTGGGCTTTTTTAAAGTTTCTTCAGCTTCAGTTTTAACTTGTATATGAGTAATTAATTGTTCCACAGTCAACACTTGGCCTTGTTTTTATTGCTCTTTACACTGATGTAGTCCATTTGATTCCTGTGTATTCTATCATATGAGGTCATGTGTGCAGTGCCAGATTTTTTAAAAGTTATCTCCAATCAATAAATGGAATTTATAAGTAAATGGGTAAGAGTAAATAATATTGAATACCCCATGAGTTGTCAAAAGTAAAAAAAAAAAAAACTGTTTTGGAGGAAGTACATCCTTAGAGGCAAGGATAATGAGACTTCCGTTTACATAATGTGAACATGTTACCAGAGTGTGACACATCACTCTTGGAAATGTAGAAAGTCAGAGGATAAAACCCTCAACAAGTAGATTGACACAGTGACTGTAGCAATGGACTAGGCACAGATGAGGCAGGACTGAGCAGGATTTCAATCTTTTGCATGTACTATCAGAGGATGTACTTTCAATCCTTTTTAAAAAATTATTTTATATTTGTTTGCATGCAAAGTATCTCACACTACCCTTCTTTCACACCGTGTTTCATACAGTCATTTCTATTCATTATGTTTTATACTTTCAATCTTTTGTACATACCATGAGTCAGAGCAGCATAATATGTTTTCAGTGAGAGAAAGATCACTTTTTTATCTTTGTGATGCTACGTACACTAACATTTACTTATATATTTTTTCTTCCTTGGATAGACTATAATTTACATAATAAGAACAACAAATGGAGAAAGGATTAAAAAATGTTGACAAATGGAAGACTGCAGAGTATCAAATAAAAGAAGAAAAAAGAAATCATAATTACCATTTAAAAGACTAAAAAAATAAATAGCTAATTCATGAACTTTTTTTGTTTGGTGTTTTTTGTGTTTCTTTTTTTTTTTCCTCTGGGCTTTTCTAGCCACAAGTCAGGGTTTCAAAGTGTTTTTGGTTGTTTTAAAAACTCATTCTTTGCTGTAGATTCAAAATTGAGTCATAACAGATGCTACACTGGGTTCTCTAAGTCTTTACATCTCATTGGAGGAGATTTCCAATCTTTCTCCTGTGGAGTTGCGGATGGAGTTCGACCAGCAGAGTTTTTGGTTTTTGAGTGAGCAATCCAATTCCCAATCAACTATGCCAGCAGAACTCCCTCATACTTTTTGTTTGTTTGTTTTCACAGTTATTTCAGTAGGCTCTAACTACATCAGAAGACTAAGGCAGCACATCTTTTAGTTCTACTGACCCAAATGCCAGGACGTATGATAAAAGTATCAGGAAGAGGGATTTCCTCTGCTTCAATAAAGGAAACAGTTCTGGTGGAATAAGAGCCTGATCTGGAGATCACTGTGTAATGTCGACACATTGAAGTATCTGCAAATCCCAGCTGCAGTAGAACTACTGGAATTGGCAGAGCAAGGAAGGCATCAGATGCACTCAGAAGTAGACTGAGCAAAGTTAGCATTGCTAGAGGATTATTTGGCATGTGTTTTATTGATCCCACATGTTAACTTCCCATATAATAGAGACCAGAGCAGAATACCACCTAGGGTCAAATAAGAAAAGAAAAAAAAATAAATCAGATATTCTGATAGGAGCAAGAGCTATTGAGATAACACTATCATTGGAATAAATTCATTATGAATTTTATTGTTTTAAAATTATATTGCATTAAGTTTTGTTTGTTTGAGTTCCTCTCATAGGGTATTGTGTACAGGGAAATATGAGGTAATTCAGTGATCCATAACTTCTATCTTTCTCATATATTGTATATATACATCAACACAAGCTTAAGTGGAGAGATAATTTGTTCTGTCCATCATTGCATGGTGAAACTTTATCTCACATGCATTGGGCATGTTGTCAGGAAGGACCAATTCTTGGAAAAAGATGTCACAGTAGAAAAGTTTGGGAGACTTTCAGAGAAAGAGACGATGACTCTCAACAAGCTGAAATGACACACTGATTACAACAATGGACTCCAGTATGACAGAATTTAAGGAGGGTTCAGGAAAGGGCAAGTCTTCCATGTTGTTCCCTACAGTGTTCTATGCTAATTAAAGGGCAATTCTCTTTTTTCAGTTGTGCAGACCAAAACCTTGGAGTCATCTTTTATATCTCTCTTTATAAAGTCAATTCAATGTCAATAAATTCCTTTTTACCTCTACAAAATGTACTCTGATTCTTACAACTTCTCATCTAACAATATCTGAGGTGAGACACTAGCTCCCCTAAATTATTACCACAGACAACTGCCTGATTATCCTGACACTTCCTTGCCCCCTTGCATTCTGTAATCAGATGATCTTCTTAAATCATAAACTCTTCCACAGAGAATAAACTATCTACACATAGAAATCTATTATAAAGGTCTCGATGTATTTAGATAAAATCTTTCATTGGTAGCAAGCAACTGTGAAGGGAGCAGGGACGTTGCAAATGTGGCATCTAGCTGACCTCCTGTTCTGTTTCATCATCTCCAGCACCACACTGTCATTTTCCCTCACACTTAACAAGCACGCTTCCATACTCAGAACTTTATCCTTGCCTTTAGTCTACCTGCAATACTCCCCATACCTCACTCCTTCACTTGGTTGAATTCTCTCCCCAATTACCATTGTATATTAATGGTATGTTTAAATTATGTTATTTCTGATTATCTTATCTAGAAGTTATTTCTCTTGATCTTCCAACTCTTTATTCAGCCACATATATTTTTTCTAGGAGTTTTAAAAATACATTCTATTAAATATTTACCAGCTTACTACCTCATCCTTTTTTTTTTCATTCACTTGAATGCAAATTCTAAGAAGGCAGAGAATATTAATTACAAGAACAACTAGAATAGTGATAAATCTGTAAATGTTTAAATGTTTCAAATACACACTTTTTAATTGCAATAGAATTCAAGATGCATACTCTTACGACACTTTAAGATTTTTACCTGGCATGATAAGAGAAAAAAAAACAGAAAACAAACAAACAAAAAAAAACCAAACATTTGTTACATGGGTCAGGGAATCTGTGAAACATAAGACTTAGAATCACAAGCTCAATCTCACATGTAACATCTATAAATCATCTAATATTTTAGGATGAAATTTACCGCATTGGAGAGAAACAGGTGATGTTTTTCACAACATTGTAAATATTATTTTTAAATGATGGGGTGGGTTGGGGGAGGAGGTAAGACAATGTTCAAACAATGAAAGAAAAATAATAAATATTTTAAAATGATAGTTTGGAAGACAATTCCTTCACACAATCAATTTTGGTAGGTTATATTTTTCTTATAGAAGGATCAGAAGGAGAAAAAAATTCTACGTTTTATGTTAAGTGCTGAACAAAGATACATGTCCAGTTATTATTATTATTTTTGTAAATTTATACATATTTTCAATCTATATGTGGAACAGATTATCGAGGAGTCTGGGCTCTATGAGGAGAAGTGTGGAATCAGGATTGGAGGTAGACTCATCAACAATTTGCTTTATGCAGATGACACAACCCTGTTTGCTGAAACTGAGGAGGACCTGAAGCGCTTGCTGCAGAACGTCAAGATTTGCAGCCTACAATATGGACTGAAGCTCAACATCAAGAAAACAGATTCTCAACACTGGGTCACTTGGCAGCATCATGATAGATGGTGAAGAGACTGAGATTATTGACAGCTTCAGTTTGCTTGGCTCTTTGGTACCAGCAGCCAGGAAATCAAAAGACAAACTGCAGCAGGAAAGTCTGCTGTGGGAGACCTCTCCAAAGTACTGAAGAGCAACAATGGCAGTCTAGATACTAAGGTGCTCCTGATTCAGGCCATGGTCGTTGCAATTACTTGGTATGCATCAGAGAGCTGGACAATAATTAAGGATGATAGGAGAGTTGATGTCTTTGTGTTTTGGTGCTGGAGAAGAGTACTGAATATACCATGGACTGCTAGGATAACAAACAATTTTGTCCTGAGGAGGGTGAGACCAGGCTGCTCTTTGGAGGCAAGGATTTTGAAGCTTCGTCTGATATAATTTGGACATGCTGCAAAGCAGGATCAGTCCTTTTAGAGGGATGTCATCTTTGAGGGTAGAGGGACTGCACAAGAGGGGAAGATTCTTGGTGAGATGGATTGATTCAGTCACTGGAGTAATAGGTAGATGTGTTGGAGACAATAAGATTGGCAAGGGATAGAGCAGGGTTTAGGGCTGTTGTACATAATGTCGCTCTGAGTTGTAGGTTACTCAAGAGCACATAACAACAACAAATTTACACACAATCATCCCTTATAAAGTTGAGCCAGGTTCTTTCCTTATCAATATAATCTTTTTAACTCAGTGACCTTAAGCCTAAGTATCAACATTTGCAGGCTACTATTTAGAAGCCTAAGCTTGAGAATTCCATGTAAAGTGCTATACCATAGTAAAAGGAATCACTGGCTCTGAGCCATAGCCTCAGTTCAAATAGATAAGGTTCTGCTTTATGAACTGTCCAGGAACGTTAGCTAGCACATATATAGATTTATTTGATTAGAGGCCAAAATGATCTCTAAATAGCTTTGTTCTATTACATTTTCTAAAATTCTTGCATGAAACGTGTACCTTTCTCCTTACTCTCCTTACCCTCTCTTCGCTCTACTCATTTCCCTATCTCCCCTTTTCCCTCCTCCATTCCTTTCACTCTCCCTTCTTCTTTCCTTTCTTTCAAGAAAGATTCCTAGATTAATTCAGTGATTTGAAAGGCAATAAAGTTAAAGCTTATTTCACAATTTTATATAAACGATATTAATTTCATAAGCAAAAACATCTACAATTTTCCTTTGGAAAAAACAAATACTATTTTGACTGGTGTTAGAAAAGTAAATGGACACAGGAAAGACAACTGTATTTCTGATCAATATTCCAGTATTTCCAGGCTTTCTATTTTGACTAGATTTGTTGTTTAATCTCTGCATTTTTTATTTTTTTCTTTACTAAACTCCAAAATCTGATCATTTTGAGAAATGATTGCTCTCTAAATAGTCTAATATCAACAAAGAATAATTGACAGCTTTTGTAAATTAAAATTGGAAAGTCTGAATTAATTTATAGCTGCACCCATAGTTTTATAGGGCTATATAAATAGTGCTATAAAACTTTCTCTGTATCTCTCTCTCTGGAGGCTAATGGGTAAAGGGTTGTGCCAACAACCCTAAGGCCGGTGTTTTGAATTCATCAGCTTCTCCAAGGGAGACAAATGGGCAATCACTTTCTATGAAATTTACAGCCTCTGAAAACCCGCAGAAAGACCAGCTATGAGTTGAATTTAACTTGATGGTGCAAAACAACAAACTACATATATATCCATACCAATTAATCAATCAAGCGACATATTGAATTGTAGAAATCTGTTGCAAATGACTTTAATGTGTTAAAGAATAAAGATATCAGTTTAGGGCAAAATTGTGCTTTACCCAAACAGCCATGGTATTTTCAATTGCCTCATTTGCAGGGATAAGCTAGATATTGAATAAGAAAGACTGAAGGAGGATGGATTCCTTTGAATTGGGGTGTTGGTGAAGAACACAGAACACTAGATTATAAGAAGTATGAACAAATCTCCCTTGGAAGAAACATAGCCAGGATACTCCTTAGAAAGAAAGATGATGAGAATCTATTTTATGTACTTGTTGTTGTCATTATGTACCATCAAGTGGCCTGTGACTTGTGGTGACCCTATGGACAACAGCTTTGAAGCTGGCCTTGTCCTGAGCCAGTCTTGCTGCTTCTGACGCTCTACCCCCATTTCCCCAGTTACTTTGTTTATCCATCTCCTCTGGAGTCTTATCTCCTACACTGTCCCTCAACCCTTCCAAGCATGATGTCCTTCTCCAAGGACCTGTACCTCCAGGTCACGTGTCCAAAGCACATACTTAGACATATTAAAAGGAAAGTCAGTCCCTAGAGCAGGACATTATATGTGATGAAATGAGGGTCATGGAAAAGAAGGAAGATTATCTTCATCCTAAAAGATATATTGACAAGGTCACTGTAAACTTGGACTCAGACATAAAAAAATACTCTTGAGGATGGTGCAAAACTAAGTTATGTTTTATTCTAACATACAGGGGGTCAGTATGAATAGGTACTGACTAGACGGTATCTAAGGACAACCACCACTATTGTTTTATGCCTTGAAAGAAATAAAACAGTGATGGACTGTTTTCTCCCTATAATCAGTAAAACAAAAAACCCCTCATGTTAGGGCATGAGAAAGTATCAAGTTTTATGAATCTAAGAGACAGACTTCCTCTCATCCATATTTTTATTTTCTACTTTTTTTTTTATTTAAAAGCAGGAAAATACAGGGTTGAGACTAGTAAGGAGAAACAGGATATTGAAGTTCAGGATAATTTTTGTTGCAAGGAGTTTTCTGTAATCATGCATAATTTAGTTATTCATAAAAAAGAAGGAAACAGGAAGAAGAGGGAAGTGGTGTGATGCCTATAGCACCTGCAGATCACAACAATATGGCTCTGTTGCTCTAGGTTTATTTAAGCTCATTGTTCTGTGGACTGGCACTTTACTACACAGTTGAAAAAATGCTGTCTTTAATCTACAATGTTCCAGCTTCAAGAACAATGGCACACATTTAAATAGGAAAAGCAACATTCATATGGAAAACATAACATCTTTCCAACTTCTTTTCTTCTTCCTTTTGAAGTTAACATTGTTTTGACAGGGAAGATTAGCCGGTGTGTATGCAGAATTGTCAGCAATTCGTGCACCAAATGTTGGAGACTGGTTTATTAAGTCTCTCTTTTCTGTTGTTTAAAGTTCTAAATGTTAAAGTTTCTCAGTGATTTAGACAACACATTTTTATAAGAACTCCGTTGAAATGCACAAATCTTTTCTAATAGGAGAGAGGACACACATTTGGGATGCTGTGTTATTTCATCAGTGTGGTTAATATTTTATATTTAACTAAGTATAAAAATAATCATGCCAACTGAGTGAGTTCCAACTCAGACAACCTCATGCATATCAGGGTGAAACTGAACTCAGTAAAGATTTCATTGGCTAGATAACTTTGTTGCATTGAATTGTCAGATCTTCCTTCTATAGCACTGCTGAGTGGATTCGATCAGTTAGCTTTATAGTTAGTGATGGTGTTGTGCCGTTGTCATAGCTTACCCTCCAGTGGGTTTTAAGAGGCCACAAATCACACAGACATCCATCTTTCTCCCAAAGAACTGGTGGTGGTGGATTTGAACCACCTGCCTTTGAGACTGCAACAAAGCTGCTTGCCACCAGAACACTTGTAGTTCGTAGTCAAATATAAACTGTACTATCCAGGGACTATTGTTTAAATATACATATGTTGGTTGCCTAGTGGCAAGAAGCTGCACTACAATCTCAAAGGCATGCAGTTCAAATCCACCAGCTGTTCCCTGGGAGAAAAATGGATTCCTGTGTGATTTATAGACTCTGGAAACTCACTGAAAGGTAAGCTATGCGTCAGTTCTAACTCAATGGCACATGACACCTCCACCACAACCACTAAGTATGGGGATAATGGATCAAATGCACTCAGCATAGAGATAAACTCACTAAATGCATTGCCACCACATCAGAACAGATTCATAGCACAGGGAGAGATTATGCTCTTTCTCTCCTGAAGTTGCTGGGATGGTGTAAGAACCTCCAGGTTTTGAGCACAGGCTTTGAGAGGGACTCCTTACCTACACGCCACCAGAACTTCCTAATGTCACACCTGCTTCCAGGGATAAACTAGTCCTGGAAATTTTCAAACAGAAGCCATCATTGTAATAATCCTGTGCATTTGCATGAACCCATGTGAAGGCAATATATTTCAATCTTTTAGTTAAACATATTTATAAGGTAAGAACAAAGTGACAACATCCTAGGACTATATGTATTAAAAGAGAGGAGAACTGAAAATTGGACATTGTTGTTGTTGTTAAGTGCCATCAAGTCACAGGCTACTCATAGCAACCCTATGCACCAAAGGCCTGAACACTTGTATAACTTTCAACCTTTCTCCAGGTTCGTTGGGTTTCCAGAGCCAAGCTATTCCAGAAGTGGATGCCACTCCTGCTTCCAAGCTTGTTTGAATTGGGGAGCTCCATCAAACACTGTCCATCATGGGTAAACATTATCACATTTGACACATCAGTGTCACAGTGTTCAGCTTCACAGAGACCACAAGTTACCTCTGTACAGCAAAAGTGGGCATAGGAAATATAAATGTCACCTTTAGATGATATTGTTTCAAGTTGAAACTTAGTTTGAACTTAGTTCATCAAACTAAGTGTGTATAACTTTACTGGTCTTTGAAGACCCGGAACTTGAACCTTGTGTCTGAGGAATTCCCACACCAGTCACATCAGAGAGTCTTGAAAGAGTGTATAATAGATCATTAATTATTTCTGAGATAAGTAAGAATTTAGAGGAGCACATCAGTGTAGAAGAGTTTAATGGTATGTGTAGTTATCCTCCAAATGAGAATGGTTTCCTAGGGGGAAACATTTGAGGAAGGCCAAAAAGAATAAAGATGAAAAATATCATCAGGCAAAGGCAGATGTGAGTCTAAAACATGAGGTGTGGTAACAAAGTCTCTTCAAGAAGAGAGTGGTCAGACCAGAAAGTTCTGTGGGGGATATGGGAACACACCTACAAGTTCAGAAACTCTCACTACCAAATAATAAGTAACTTCTAGACAATAAATCACTTCAGCCACTTTTCATAGATTGTACCATGGCAACTGAGCCCCCTGAATGGTCTTTCTGTATTCTCTTCTCTAGGCTTTCATAGAAGCTCCATTTACTGCTAACACCAGCAATAAGCTCTCTGCATGACTGGCTAAGGTCTATTTTTCCTTGATGTGTAAACTCGCCTAAAAGTCTTGCCTGTCCCCAGCTGTCTACTTAGAATGTCAATTCTATGTCCTCGTAAGATCTCTTTGTGTTCCTTTAACCCAATTTTGCATAGAATTCTTACTGTGTTCACATTTTAGTCTGACTCAACATTTACACCATATATTGTAGTACTCAATACATGACATTAATACTTTTTCTAATGAATGACTTGATATTTCTACCAAACAAAGCCACTACTGCTAAAAACAGAAATTGTAGTATCGCCAAAGGAGTTTCTTTCTAAAAATCTGTGACAATAGAGGCACAGAAAATCACTAAAACCTGTGGGTTACAGAGCCAAGGGAAGTTCCACATTTTCACATACGAATTTTAGAGAGCTAGGGATGCAATACAAAACACAACTCAACTTCTGGAGGGAAAAGTGTCTCTTTCCTTATACCATCTAATGCTTGGGAGTGCTGAATACCCAATATGAAAAGCTTGTTAATACATGACATTAACTACCTGTAGGTTCATACTCTTAAACAACAATCTCAAGAGGAAGGTCACTGGTGGCTTTTTTTGTTGTTTTAGAGAGAAGTTTATAATCTTAGCCTCATGCTGAAATGGGAATAGTCTAGATGAGGGAGATGGTAAGAATGAGAAATTCAATCTTTCCTAGCTCGAAGATTCCCTTTTCTGGCTCAATATACTTGATTTGTCTTTTGAGGATGTATCTTGTCTTGGAAAAGCTCTAAAATGGATACAGGGTGCAAAAAAGTGAATGCTTATTCTTATTTTTCAAAAACAATAATTTTTCAAGGTTAGTTCTAGAGTCATTCAGTTTTCATTGACATCTTAAAAACATATTTTGAAAAATGTTTGGTCACTCTCTCTCCTGTGCACTTAGCACATTTAGTCTTGGAGGGGGGAAAAATCCTATAAGCATAGCGTGCACGTTTCTGTTAAGAATAATTTGGAAAACGAATACATTTGTTTAGGGTTGTTTTTTTATTATTTTTTTTTTTTTAGGAAAATGAAGCCTTCTAAACAATTATCCATAAGATTGTTTACTAAAACTATTCAGGGAATTTTGGTGGCCTACTGTTAAACTGGGATGCAATCCTAAAAGCACATGGTTATAATCCACCAGCTGCTCCGCTGGAGGTCGATGGGAAATCTCATATGTAAGTTATTGACTCTGAAAAACTGCTGTAAGGTCAGCTAAGGGTCAGTTCTAACTCTAAACAACACACAACAACAATACTCAAGGAGATAGTCTTCTCCTGAGGGATCTATTCCTCCCTCTTTCGGGTATGTGGAGCTAAAAGAAATGACAATGGCTTGACAGTACATAAATACCTTTTAAAATGATGTTAAACTTGTTCCCAACATCCCTCTAATCGTTATTTTCATTATTCTTTATATGTTTAAATCTTCAAATAAAAGTAAGAAGCAAAATTATAATGTTCCCTTGCCATTTGTCTTTTATTCCCCTTTCTTAAAGCATTTGTTTTTTAACTTGATAACTCTTAGAGAAATTACATATATATACACATATATACATACATTTGCATATACATACATATACATATAGAAATTCATTTATATAAATCTTGTCATCCTTTTACCCTAATTGAGAACCAGCTATAAAAAGTCTGACGGGGAAGACACGCAGCAGTTCACTTCATCCAACAAACTTGTGTTTACAGTGGAATTAACCTGGTTGCCAAAATACAAAGCAAAATGAAATGCAACCTAGCAACTGATTGGTGATAATGACTCTGAGCAAAGAGGTTAATGAATAATGCTTTTAAAAATTTTTCTTTTTTTCGGGGGGGGGGCAGATGCTTTGTTGAACCAGCATATAGTGCTGAGTGGTGAGACTTGATGATAAACACCATATGTTCTCAGTAAGCTCTTTCATCAGGTATTGTAACATTCTGGTTAAAACATGATGTACATATACAGGTATTCATATTTCTGCAATTAGTTGTTATCTTTCTTGCTTTGGGGCTTCATTGCAATTGGCATAGTGATCAATATTTTCAGAAATATGAAAATCAAAGGAGAGCAGTTTACTACACAAATCAGAAAATTTAAGTTCTGATTCCTGCTGTGGAAGTCCCAGAGGTGTGGTAGGAGGTATAGCCACCACAGAATCTCTCTCTTTTGATATAAGAATACAGAAATACTAAAATAATCAAACCAACCAACCACAATAAAACTGGCTATATTTCTGGACTGGATTGGATAGCCAAAATAATTTCGTTAAAAGAGAAAGTAATTATATGGTTTATAAAATTCAACATGATAGACCATGTTCAACACTAAATATGCCTACAAATTTAATTTTAGGGTTTCAAACTGCATAGGAAAGTAATTCAACCAAAATTAATGTTAATTTCATGAATTTGATGTGCATATTTGAATTCTTCCTGGTCTCACCCTCTCCAACATAAATCTGTTTGTTCTCCTAGGTGTGCGTCCGTGTAATATTCAATACTATTCTCCAGCACCACAGCTCAAAGGCATAGATTCTTCTTTTATCCTTAGTCATCAGGTTCATCCTGGAGAGGGTGAACCCAGGCTGCTCCTTGGAGGCAAGGATTTAGAAGCTCCATCTGACATACTTTGGGTATGTTGCAAGGAGGGACCAGTCCTTGAAGAGGGATATCCTGCTTGGAAAGGTGGAGGGACAGCACAAGAGAGAAAGACCTTGGATGAGATGGACAGACACAGTAACTGGGGTAGTGGGGATATGTATGTCAGAGAAGACAAGGCTGGCCCAAGAAAGGGCAGGTATAAGAGCTGTTGTACATAGGGCCGTTATGAGTCACAATCAGCTTGACAGCACATTAACAACAACATTTGAACTCTTCAAACTTTAGTTTATTTGTGAGATTTTAGTCATTGCACCTTCAAAGCTTATTGGATTTGAAGTGTTCAATGGAGAATCTGTTACATGGTAGACACTTGGGAAATGTTTAGTTCTAATTGGTAGGTCTGTATTCTTTATAAATACAAAATTTGCTAAATAGAAGATGGGACAATATACATAAATTCTTATAATACAATGTGTACATTAAAAATTCCAGGCCACACAGCTAAAATTTTATTCAGAAACAAGTGCAAGTTCCCTCATGAAGGAGCAGTTTTACTAGAAGCCAATTATTTTCTCACACAAACACTGACTTAAATTGCTATCCAGCTGTTTCTTACATTTGTGTGTTGTTCTGATGAGATTATAACCCCCTTAACATTAGGGACAACATCTTTGGTTTTTCACCATAGCCAATCACCAAATCATTACATTGTATATAAGCTTTATTGAAATGAATGTTGATTCAGTGCCAGCATTTCCCTTTCACCAACACCAGGCTTCACCTCCTAGGCAGCCGTGTAGACTTACCCTCTCCCTCTACTTTCCTATTGCAATTTTAACTCCACTGTAGCTTATGAGTTAAAAATAGGTAGCTAATAGAATTGTTGATGCTAAAGGGGTTGAGTCTCTATATTAACTTTGTAAATCATTGATTTAAAATGTTGATATCCTGTTCTTTAGAAGTTGAAGAAACTCAGCACAGGGGTTTCATAACAAAAAGCTAATATTGATGTTGTTATGTTGTCACTAAGTGCTGTTGAGTCAATTCTTACTCACAGTGACCCTTTGTATAATAGAACAAAACATTGTTCAGAGCTGAGTCATCCTCACAATCACTGTTGTGCTTGAGTTCCTAATTGTGTTACTGGAAAACTACAGTTCTGTCTCATACTACCAGAAAAGCTAATCGTGGAGACAAGGATTGAATGGTAAAAAACTAGAAGTTTGATTCTGTGTGTGAGCATGTAGAAGACATTGGCATGAGCTCCCCAAGACAGCCTCCCTGCCTTGGAGACTGGGGGTGGTTTATATAGGGGAAGGTCACACAAGGGGAGTGGGATGTCTTTACAGTACCTTCTTTTGTCCATCTCCCTTACCTAGTGACCTTGGCCTAGACTAGTTGATGTGGTCTGATCAATATCCTGGAGAGAGCTGGTGCTATTCACAGGTTGTGACTCAAGGGGGATAACTCTTAGCTGCAGATCACAGGATTGAACTAGAAAGGATCACAAAGGGTTTTAGGCTAATAAATCTGAAGGACAAAGTTTTTTGTCAAGATATAAAAATGTTGCTCTTATACTAATTAGTATGGAATTATTTCTGTATCCTGCAGATGTGGAAAGGAGTCCTTTTCCCCTTCACTGTAGTACGAAGTATTACTTTTAAAAAAATTACAGGATATTTAAGGAACAAAGCTATTTTCCTATTACAAAAGTATTATAAGGCATTCTTTTACTAATTCTTTATAGTGGGTTGCAATGCACCACTCAAAAAATCTCAAACTCCTTCCCCTCGAGTCAACTCCATTCCTTGAAACTCTCCATTGGGTTTCATCTTGACAGGAAGAGATTGCCCATCTTTCTCCCACAAGGCAGCTGGTGGATTCTAACCAACAGAAGTGTGTAATGTTTTGATTTGCAGCATAAAAGGCTATGGGCCACTCTTCAGTAGCCAACTCCTTTAAGTGATTATTTCCTAGTACATGTGTCCCCCTTTTATCTGCTATATTATTTTCTGTGGCTTTAAAGTACCTGTGGTTCAAGTAGTAAAAAGAAAATTGTATACACACTTTATAAGTCTTGGATTATGAACCCACCACTCACTTTGAACACATTTTCAGGAGAAGCTAGTCTCTGGAGAAAGACATCACACTTGGAAAGTAGAGGATAAGTCAAAGAGTGGAAGACTCTTAGCGAGATGGACTTACAGAGTGACAGCAACAATGGACTCAAACATAGCAGAGATTGTGAGGATAGTGCAGGATTCAGCAGGACTGAATTTTGTTCCATTTCACAAAGGGCAGCAATGAGTTGGGTTCAATGCTATAGCACCTAACATTAAGATAAGAGGGGGAGATGCAGTCATCTTTATTTTACCCAACTACTCTCCCCATTTCTAGATTAGGAGTTCTCAAGAAATGTGAAAAGTTTTACAATTTAGACAAAGTGTATAAATTATATTTGCTGGTACTTTAACAATATCTGTTAACATCTCTTACAGCTAAAAATGTCCTTAGATTGCAATCTTTTAGAAATAATGTGGCTATCAAGATATTCTTAGTTTGGAACTCTAGTGGCCTACTGGTTAAGGAGTTGCCCTGCAAGCAGGAGAATCCACCAGCTACTAAAAAGGAGAAAGAGAGACAGTCTCCTCCTATGTGATCTACAACTTCTGAACACCTGCTGGAGGGTGAGCTATGAATCAGTTCTGAAGGGTCAACTATGAGTTAGTTCTGACTCTATGGTGTGTTTGTGCGTGTGTGAGAGGGGAGAGAGACAGACAGACAGACAGACACACACACACACACACACACACACACACACACACAGAGGAGAGACAGAGAGAGATCTGATGATGCAGTTCACAGTTATGTTGCTAACCCAAAGCAGGTTCATATCCACCAGCCACCTTGAGGTTAGGGGTTAAAAAATGATTGTGCTGCTATCCCATGGTAAAGGCTTTTGTTGTTGTTGTTGTTACGTGCCATATGGTTCAAATCCACGGTTGCTCTTCAGGGGAAAGATGAACAGCTTCGTCTTATGCAACTTATTACCTCAGAAAACCTGCAGAAGGATCAGCTGTGTGTTGATTTACATCCAACAGCTTGCGTATATACATGAATACACATATACATACACAATCACATAGATACGGTTCAATACTCATGGAAGACGGTTGCTTTAAAGCAAACAAGTTGGTTACTTAATGCTAGTAAACTCTTATTTGTATTAAGTCCCTTATTTATCAAAAGAATAAAGATGTTTACCAGATGTCTAATGAATTTGTCTATATTTCCTTTTCAAATAGACATAGAAAGATTATCCTTTGGAATGTTAACTGTTTATATAAGAAGAAATAAGTTTGAATGAGTAAAGTGCAACTTTAATTAGAAGAATCTTTTAGCAGGAATTTCTTAATTAGAGTTATTGATTGAGTCACCTCTTTCCCAGAAAGGCCTGAAAAATTCAAACAATTTTACTATTTGATTAAGTTTTAAATACAGATCCTTGTTTAAATGGTAATGTGATGTGTAAATACAAGTTATATACATTTTTAAAATTAAGACAAATATGGTTTGATTCAAGATTTCTAAGAAAAGTAAATCACTCACTGTTGTTACTCTTTTTGCTTTTTCAGTTTGTACATGTGTTTGCAACAACCTAGGGCTCCTCAGAACTGGTTTTCCAGGTTCCAGATTCTGACCCATTTCTCTGGGTTACAATTTGGGCAAACTTGGTCCATAACCTGCTGAAAGCTTTAAAGCTGAGAAGCCTAGACTCTTCTGACCATTAACATCTTGGATGATTTAAACTTTCAGTGTTACTGCCTTTTTTACTAGAGAGCTCCCACATTTTGGCTATTCCTTTCAAGTAACCATCACAATTTAGCACCTGAGCCTGCTCTTTTCCCTTTAGATTTCAAGTCTCACTTGTCAACTCACTTTCACATCTTAGATAACACTCTAAGATGAGAAGGAATGACACCTTCCCTGGAGCAAGGATCTGGGAAACTAACTTAATTACAAAGTGTTCTTAGAAGTTTCTAACTGTCTTCCTTTTTATTTTGTTCAGAGGCACCAAAAGGAAGTAACAATGAGAATGAGAATCCAATCCCATTCTCAGTACATTGCAACATGTTCTCATTTTATATAACTTGACCTTAAAACTATTATGCATCTATGTATATGTACAGGACTGAAAACCAAAACAAAACAAAATAACACAACTTATTGTCATCAAATTGGTTTTGATTTGTAGATGTTCTTCTATTGGGTTATCAAGGCTGTAAATGGAATGGGAAATTGTCCATCTTTCCCCTGAAGAGCAGCTTGTGGATATGAACTAGCAGAGAGGTAGACCTATGGCTTAGCAGCAAAACTGTAATTGAAGTATAACGCTAACACTCCATTAGTTGTGCTCCCTTGGCCTACTTGTAAGAAGCTGCACTGCAATCTAGAAGGTACATGTTCCAGGCTAGCAGCTGATCTGTGGGAGAAGGATGGGCAATCTCCTTCCATGCAATTAACTCCTCTGAATAACCACTGGACAGTCAGGTATGGATCAGTTCTAACTCCATGGTACAAAACAACACCTTGTAGTTATATAACCACATAGATATATAGATAGAGCTATACAGAGATATACATAGATAGGCAGTATCTATCTGGTGTATTCAAACACCAGAGCAGCTTTGTATTTACTTATTTGTTGTTGTATACTGTAGAGAAAGAACTGACTCATAGCTGACCCTCCAGCAGGTTTTCAGAGGCTGTTAGTTGTAGGAGAGGAGATTGCCCATGCTTCTCTGCTGGACCAACTGGCAGATTCCAATCATGTGCCTTCGGGATTGCAGCACAGCTTCTTACCACTAGGCCACAAGAGCTCCTTATTTAGTTTATTAACGCAATTTAGCAGTACAACTCCCTTCAGATTGTGCCACGATAGCTCTCATGCCCACATGCACGCGTGGGTGTACATACACACAAACACACACACACTACCTTGTCCACTCAGGTAAACCCTTGAATACAATTTAAATGGTTCATCATGCTAACCAGTATAGGACTAACTAGGAATAAAACGTCTTGGATTGAGACACTCCAAAGTGAGATTGATTCATGGGCTGTTATTGTTGGCTAGACTTTGAACCATTCAAAGTAGAATGCCACCATCATTGAGGAGGGCACTACCATTGCTTAAGGCCTACTTCAATGTTATTAAAATATACCTTGACTTTCTAAAAGTTGAATCAACTCCAATTTGCAACAAATTCTTAGTACCACAGTTACCTTTACTGAATGCATGCCCCCCTTTTTAAAGAAATTATTTAAAACTTCCACCCTACTCATGCATAAACATATGGCTAAATAGGGACATTATGAACCTGTTTCAATTTCTCTACAAAATTAAAGGTGTACGAAAGGATCTTTTGGTAACTCAGGGACATGTGTGTGTATGAGTGTGTGAGTGTGTCTAATTTTGTCCTTTTATTCCGAAGCTCTTTTAATTTAATTTTTATTATATAAAGAATATTTCCTCATACAGCTTTCAAATGTAAAAATATTGTATAGTGCTAAAATTTTATCTAGAGAGTGGATAGGGAGTAGCAATTTGTTTGTAGTTGTTAAGTGCCATCGAGGTTTAGACAACTCATAGTGACCCTATGAATGAAAGACCTGAACACTGTATAACTTTCATCGTTTCTTCAAGTTCACAGAGTTTCCAGAGACAAGCCATTTCAGAAGTGGATGCCACTCTTGCTTCCAAGCTTGTTTTAATCAGGGAGCTCCACCAAACACTGTTTGTATTCAGTGGTTTATTAAATCGTGTGTGGTGTTCTGTAAAGAAACATAGTATGACATTTTATAATCTTAAGACTAACAATTTTATTTTCCAGGTACATTTTAGGTCTGTCCATTTCTCTCTTTTCAGTATTTTGATAAAACTCATCCGGTTAGTTGTCACTTTTCTCCAACTACTCCCTAGAGTTCACTGCCAGAACTGCAGCCACTCCTCCTTAAAATCTTGATCATAGACTCTCTAGTAAAGAACAATGGTTACCTTCCTCCTTTACTTAGAATAAAGTTCAACACCCTTCATAGAGCCTGTAGGGACCCAAGTCATTTTATCTCAATTATTTTCCATTAGCTATTGGCAGCCCCTGCAACTTGTTCCTTTTACACTTTTGCACAATTTATTTCTTTTTCAATTCTCATCTTAGAATATCAGGCCTTTAGGGAAACTTTCTCTTCATGCCTTAATTAATTGATGCCCTTTTTTATATATTCCTAAAAGCAGCTTGTCTTTTTCTTTCGATAAATTTCTTCTGTAAGAACATCTTCATGTGGTTATGATCTACCTTTTACAAGTCTGTTTTTAAATAGAAACCAGTAGTCTAATGTTCATCACTGTGTCCCAAGTGTTTTTCCGAACAACTTATATAAGACAAGTTTTCAATAAATATTTTAACTACAATTTAGAGGATAAATTTATACAGAGGAGAAGCACTTCACTGCTACAACTCTACAAATATCGTTGTTTGCTGCTGAATAAAAAACCAATCCATAGCTGACCCACCAGCAGGTTTTCAAAGGCAGTATATCACACGGATCACATCCTTCACCCACAGAACAGCTGGTAGATTTGAATTGTATGCCTTTGAGATTGCAGTGTAGCTTCTTATCACTAGGCCACCAGAACTCCCTAAAAGAATGATGTGCTTGATTTTGTCTTGGTGTTCTCTTTGTTTTGTTTATCTCCAGAGTAAAGACAAAACAAAAACGATGGCTATGTTACCCTCATCAAAGCTATGTTCTTGTGACCTACTTGTTGACTAGTGATGATACATGGTGTCACAGGGACTGAAACATCAAGAGGCCTTTAAGACAAAAGGAAAATGCTGCTGTTTTCTTTGTTTAATTTTATGAATGGAAATGATGAGCATTTTTTAATTCTTACACTAAGGATTCAAAGTTGAAGGCAGAGAGACACTCTTGAGACTCAGATGAACAACATGTCCTGATACACTGAGGAGAGAGCTAATATGAAGTTTTAGGCTGAGCAGGTATGGCAAACATTTTGACAGTTAGGAATAATAATAAAGGGAGTGCTGGTTACCAAAAAGTGGCGCCTCTTGGAGGGTCCAAATTCACTAGAAGCGCCAGAGGGAAAAATGGGCAATCTCCTCCTGTGTAATTCAGAGCCTTGGATATCCTCTGCAGTGTTAGCTCTGATTCAGTTTCAATTTGATGGCAATCAATAAGAATATGAGGAATAATGAAAAAGTAGAGAGTCTAGAGTCTTCCCCCACCCCCCACTCCCGTGTCCTAATAAACTAAGCATGGCTTGTGTGGAGAGGCCATTGTCCTCTAAAAGAGATATGTGAGTATTTTAAATTGTACGCCACAGATAAAGCTCTTTATGAAGCCCAAGAAGCATAAGGTGACTCAGAGGGAGTTATTCTGTTACTAACTCACTTATTACTTTGGCATCTCCCTATGCATTAGACTTCCTCCCTGAATTTGATTGTTTTTTCCCATCAGTATTGTGTACTGAAGGCTATAATTTTTTAATTTGAAACTATGTGTCTATATTATACTTATAAAGAATGCAAATAAAAGGGGGAAATCACTTCTAAATAAATATATGGTACATAAATCATCCATATTACTTCAAGCTTTAGTATTTAGCCACAGGAAACATTGAGAATTATTATAGCACTATCCTGAGTTATTGCACCCTGATTAACTTTTGATTAAATTTCCATCTCATGCCTGAATTTGTTCAGAGTATACAAACATGAATACCTATAATCTCACCTTATCATTCTACTTCATAGCAAAAAAATAAAAACACAAACAAAAAGAAATTAAAACAGGGTAATCTTTATAAGTATTTAAAGATTTGCTATGATGAAGAGTAGGATGGTTGTTATTGTTTCAAAATGTCACTTATCAGTGCTAACTGCACAATAACTGTGATAGTTTTGGCTACTAAAATAACCTTTCTCTAAGTAGCAGCATTATTATCCACTGGGAAATTTTAGAAATGTAGACTTTGGGACATTCCCCTGGAGCTACTAAATGAGAATCTGCATTTTAACAAGATCCTTTAGTTCCTTGTATGTGCATGAAATCTAAGAAATACTATTCAGTGTTGCCCAAGGCATCAAAAGATGATTGGAGGGTCTTGTCAAATAGGATATAGTATTAAAGACAGCCTTGCAAATTTATGGTGGGACACCTTTGACTATGATTGAGGTAAACCATGAGATTACAGCATTAACATATTTTTTTAAATTTAAAATAATATTTTTTATTGTATACTGGTTTACTCACAAAGATAGTTTACATTGTTTTTTACACAGGGGTTTAACAATTAATTTTAAATGTTCAGCCAAGAACCTGTAAAGAATTATTGTCTGTCTTTTGGAAAGGTGTTAAAATCATATCCCATTGTCATACTTCAGATAATGACTGGTTCCCCAAGGAGTTTCATTCTAATAGATAAAAGCAACCATGAAATGCAGAACATAATCAACTTGTGTGCCACTTACATTCTTGTAAAACAGGAAAAGAAAAAATATTACGACTGGATGGTTTTAGATATTGTAAAGTATTTCTAAGGAAGTCTTCAAGTAAAACCACATGTCCCATATCATATAATGTGTCACATAAATATCAATTGCGAATAACAGCAAACCTAAATCAAAACATTCCTTTTCCTTATTTTTATCAAATAAAATATTTTATTTCTAAAAAGCTATCCTTAAAAGAGTAGTGCTTTCTAGATGTTGACGAGTGATGAGTAAAATAATGAGCACAAGTTAAGTCTGTCCTTTTGGAAGTAATTCTTTTTTTGGCTTAGTTTATGCCTAGTTTTGTTTCTTTCTAAAGAGAAATAATCCTTAAAGAATGGTTCCATAAGATAGAAGCCCCAAATTCTCTCCCTCTTACGTCAGGTCTCTTGCTCTCTGTTGTGACTGTTAGGATGGCTGCTCCTATAGGTCCTGGTCTGACTGGCACAAGAATCTCTCTCTGGCCCCAAAGGACACATTGTATTCTCTTACTTCATTTTTGCTGGTGGTGAAGTTCTCCAATTCTGCTTCTGGATCCATTCAATTTAATGGTGAGACTACCCGACCCTCTTGTTGATAGGCTAACATGTCCTATTCCCGTATTCCTACCTATCCATATGGCAAAGTCAGTCAATGACTTGGAAAACCATTTTGAACAAAAATCCTTAATGCCACAGTAGGTAATCTTTTTCTTTTTAATATTGAAATTAATGTGCTTATAATTGACAAATCTACTAAAATAGTATAGATATCTGATGGCCTAGTGGTAAGAAGCTGTGCTGCAATCACAAAGGCACATGCTTTGAGCCTCCCAGCTGCTCCATGGGAGAAGGATGGGGAATGTCCCCAGTGAGATTTACTACCTCTTAAAACACCAAGGAACAGTTTTTAAAACCAGATATGGGTCGACTCTGACTCAATGGCACACAACCACCACCAGAATTCATTCCCTTCAATACCATGTTAGATTCTTTGGCACTAAAATGCCTGAACGGTGTGATATAATATGTTTTAAATAAATCAAACTTTTCCAATTTATTGCTAACTTTAAAACCAGACTAATATAAAAAGAACAAAAAACATGGAATGAAAGTAAATTTATAAATTTCAAAAATCTTTCTGATCCCATTACCATTTACAGTAGAAAACCAACAATCTTAATAGTAAATATTTTGTCATATAACAATTTTTCCTATCTATCTAAAATTCATAATTATAATTTTCATTTCCAATATGTATTTCAGAGCAAGGGAGTGAAGGAGAGAGAGAAAACCATAGAGTACCCTTCTGTCAGAGTTAATTTTTAGTAATAAATGATAGGGGTAGGACAAACAACTGTTAAATAGTGAAACTAAAACAGTTGTCATAGAGTTTATTTTAACTCATAGTAATTTGATCTATGTTCAACTAGCACTGTATTCCATAGAGGTTTCAATGAATAATTGTTCAGAAGTAGATCTCCAGGCTATTCTTCTGGGCACATTTGGATAGACTCAAATCCCCAATCTTTGATTAGCAGCCAAGTACTTTAAGCATTTGCACCACCTCGAGATTTTTACAGATCAAGTCAGGTCACTGAAAAATCCAAGTTAACTAACCAATGGATAAAATCAACCTCGCTACCTTTGGTAATGAACCTGAAGCATAACATTCTTCAATTTCTCAGTAAATGGACTTTCTCTGTTAGAATGTCAAATGTGCACAGATTGAAGCCATATGGGCTCATAGGAACTTATCTTCTTTATCTGGTGAAAAAAAAATAAAATAGGCAATAAGCGAAACAACATGCAACCATCATACCCTAAAAGTCTTTAGTTTACTAAACTACTATTGAAATATTTCGTTATGAGACTATATACCTTGAAGGGCTCAGCTAGAACATATTCTTCTTAGGAACCAAGTCTCTGACACGAAATTCTGCAATTTTCCTCTCTTACATTACTTTTTGCAACTGCAGCCAGCACCATATTGACAAGTTTGCAAAATTTCATAATTACACCTTTGAAATGGGGCGTCTACAAAGTATAATTTACTCATATGTTATTTTACCAATAACTTTTTTTAGCCCATTAAGATAAATTTCCTTTGTGAACCACGTGCTCCATCAGAGGACTGGTTTTATGGGCATGTGATTCCAGGTTCATATTTAAAAGACTGATTGTTCACTTGTGATTGTTCTTATCAGCTACCATCAAATTGATTTGACTTGTAGCAACCGCACATGAAA
The DNA here is from genome assembly GCF_000299155.1 of Elephantulus edwardii. Lineage (NCBI taxonomy): Eukaryota > Metazoa > Chordata > Mammalia > Macroscelidea > Macroscelididae > Elephantulus > Elephantulus edwardii. The sequence goes on from NW_006399904.1 coordinate 3,001,188, forward strand.
AATTGAAACTGCCCCACAGAATTTTCTTTGCTGCAGTCTTTTTGGAAGACATTTGCAAGTCTCTCTCTCTCTCTCTCTCTCTCTCTCTCTCTCGGAGAGGCTTGGTGAGTTCTTACAGACAGACTTTCCTTAAGCAGCTGAGAAAACAATCTTTATACTACATGATCTCCTTTGTGTTTACTTGTCTTATGTTCAGCTATTGTTTCTAAAATTTATAATAATCTTTTAACAAGAGATTCTGCATTTTCATCTTTGCACTGAGCTGAAAAAAAAAAGGATCCCTTATCTGTCTCATTACTTCCTGTTCTTTGGTGTTTAACTAATGGCCTGATTTACCTGCTGACTTTGGATTCTTCTGCCACCACATTTATGTGAAGCAAGAAGAAAAGCCTCTCACTGAAGTTTAACCCACTGACCTGGGACTTGCCACCTTTTATAAACATTTGGGTCATTACAATGTATATTGGACTGTGGTATTGGTAATGAAAACAAAACTTAGACTCACAAAAGAAGAAACAAATCTCTCTTAGAAGGAAAGCAGCCAGAGTGCTTCTTAGCAGAAAGGATAGTGAGAGTTCATCTCACTTACTTTTAGAATGTTATCAATAGAGTGCAGTCCCTTGAGAAAGACATCGAGCTTGGAAAAGTAGAGAATTAGAGATAAAACAGCCCTCAATAAGAGGACTGACATGGTGACAGCAACAATATGCGTGTGATTGTGTGCATGGCATGGGGTCTGGCAATGTATTATTTTGTGGCTAGAGCTGTTAGGAGCCAGAGGCAATAAGAAGAAAAATAATGACATCAGCAAATATTTGCTACATTGGTTTTGCTTCTCTGAAGAATCCAGCCCCATACTCCCCTTTCTGTCCCAGGAAGCAATTTGAATAGCAATCTTATAAGCACAATTAAGTGAAAGTGAAAAAGAGACTTCTAACTACCTAATTAGAGGCAGAATTCAAGTAAATGAGCAACTATTTAACATGTAAAAGAATTATTTTTATAATGTATTTTCTTTTAATTGTTCATATACATGCATTTATGATAATGATCTCTTGAAAATGTATTATAATCACTACTAAGATTTGGAAGCCTACAGGCTTAACCCAGAAACTGAAGAGAGTTCATAACCTCATTTACTGATATTATTAAATTGTGTCCCATTGTTATACAAAATAATGCATGTATTTTCCTTTTCCTTGAGGGAGAAACTTAAACTCTAATGATTTAATTACTTTTCACTTATACAGTGGTATAGACATATATACTTTAATTAAATATTCATAATTTTAAAGCATTTTTTAGAGATTCATTCAGCCTGCTTTGTTTTAGTTGGCTTTCTGTAATTGTATGTAGATTTATGACTCATTCTGGTTAATAATATTTAGCAGAAATAATGACTAAGTAAATAAGTGGTGAAAGCAATTAAAGCTACTGAATTGTACATGTTAAATTATGAAATGGCAAACATTTTGTTATAAAAGGCAAAATAGCAATAGCTATTTATGAATAACTTTGTCCTTTCTTCATTATAACTCCCCTTCAAGAATGACACCTTTTGGTTTTCCTTTGTAGATACCTTTTTTACATATGGCTAGATCTTTTCTCTCCTTCTACTCTTTTCTCAAATAAAACTTTCTCAGAATGATACCTGCTTATTTGATAGTTCCACTACCTACAACTTGCCTTCATCATTAGATTCAACATACATTGCTCTAAAACAAAATAAAAACATGGTCTTAGAGTCAATAACAACCCATGGTAACCCTGTATATGTTGTTGTTATGTGCCATCGAGTCGTTTGTGACTCATATGTGTATGTTACCTAATAAAAAAAAATCAACACAAAACCCTCTCACACCAAAAAGCATTCATTACTATGAAGTTAATTCCCCCTCATTGGGATCTTTAGGACAGAGTAGAACTGTCCTGGGAAGTGTCTGAAGCTTAACAACAGACTGGTACATCTTTCCCCAACAGAGTGGCTGGTGAGTTAACCTCCAGCAGACAAGTGTTTAATCCATTATGCTACCTAGACTTCTATGTGTGTTACTGAGTTCATTTAGGCTAGCTGTTGTTGTTAGGAGCTGTCAAGCTGAATACAACTAATATAGATCCTACTATGACCAGAATAGTAGGTCTGAGCCCTATCTCATCCTATCCAAACCCCATCCTATACCACCCACACTACCTCACCTCGCTTCATCCCATTCCATCCCATCCTATCCTATCCTATCCTATCCTATCCTATCCTATCCTATCCTATCCTACACTATTCTTTCCTGTGCCATCCTCATCATCTTTTCCACATTTGTGAGCTCTTTGCTATAGTCCCTGTGGAAATCCATCTCATTTATGGTCTTTTCTTATTTCATTCACCCTCTACTTTTCCAAGCAAGGTGACTATTTCCAAGGAATAGTCTTTCTTAGCAACAAGCCTGTAGTATTTTGAAAATTGGCTTTTCTATCTATCATGTTAGACCCTTTGGGAGCATGGTGCCAAGCTACCTTAACTACAGACACATGGTCTTGCAAATCTTTACTAGCAGAGAGACCAAAACACAAGAATTCTTTCCACACTGAGGGAATCTTTTGGAGAGAGGGCAAAGAGGCTGTGACACTGCTATGAAGAGACTGTAGCAAGGTATAATGAGAGGAACCTTGGTAATGGAGCCACAGTTAAAGGTCTTGCTTGCTGAATGATTGAAGGAAAGCTGACTTGCGATTGCTCTGAGATAAAGATTGCTGTATGATTGAGGACACCAAAGATATATTTGTGCTGCTGAAATTAACCTAGACTTCTATGTATTGACTGAGAAGTGGTCTGAGATAATTGAGAAATTGTGTCTTGCTGTTAATCTGGCTTGAGGCTTCTGGACTTTTATTGTGTGATTCTTTGCCTCCCCTACTCCCCAATCTATTCTCTAATAAACCACATAATTGTGAATAAAGTATGTGAGTCAATTAGCATTGCGACCCAATGATTCCTAGAAATAGGTTCATGGGGTGAGAGGTTTGTCCATGGATCTATTTGTTTGGTACAATGGATATTATTGATGGGGACAGTTTTCCTACAGGAAGCGGTAGAAGTCAGACGGGCCACTCTCACATTTGCATCTGCTCCTTTCACAATGTGCAAAATGTGAGACAAAGCTTCACCTTACTAGGATGTAAGGGAAGAAGGTTTACTTGCATAAGTTATTGATATGACTCAAGAATCTAAAAAAATGGTTAATACATGATAGGTACTGAATATTTGTTGATAAGAATTCCATCTTTGCAAATTGATTCAAAATTTCCATTCCACACTAATATAGATTCAATAGCATAATGTTGTTCTTACTTATAAGAATCCAGGAAATAAACATACTTTATTGAATAAACGTATAACAGTGTTTGTAATACAATAGATTATCAGTGACTTTATTATTAATATCTGATAATTATTATATTATTTGTAAGTGCACAGATAATTTATCCTAGTCATACCAAATCTTGAAGGTGGGGAAAGAAAAAGTTCTCCAAGCCATAATGAAGGAAATTTTGTAAGAATTAAAAAAAAAAATCAAACATTTCTCTTACATTTTTTGCCTTTTACTTGTAGTAAGGTAGATCATAAGTTTGAAATGAGTTAGCATATTGGCTTGCTGCTAAGGGAAAGGGGTATAGCAATTTTTATTCTATAGATGTTTCAGGCAACGTAATCCTCAGAACTGCAGCAAATAACAAGAATTACCAAAAAGAAGTCCCATGATCAAATATGCTTGGAAAATGCTTGAGTAAATAAGGCTAAATATTTTCTTTTATTTAGAACTTCATAGAAGCAGTAATATAATATAAGGATCTCTAAAAGTGCAGTTCATAGCTTGTTGTATTACTAACCAAAATTCTGCAAGTGGTACAAGTGCACCAATGGAAATAAGCAGTCTATTCCCTTTAATGGCCCAGAAACAAAATGGACCATTACTATGAGTCAGACTAGATTTAATGGAACTGGTTCATTATTATTGTTGTTGTTGTTTTAATTATTAAAAGAAAAATCCACTGCAACTCTCTAAGAGGATATCATGCAATTAATCTAATCTTTTTACCTTGCAACCATATATGAGAAAACAGTGTTGAGGATTAATGTTCTACCGAATATATCTGTGGAGCACTGAGCCAAGGTGAACGCTTCTAGGTTCTCTTTACCTATAACTGGTGTAATGAGAGAAATATGAACATTCAGTCTTTACCAGATGCAGACTTGATATCAGAAAAATAATCTACAAACCATGAGACTTAAGGAACAAACAATGTAATGTCATAAAGATTTGCTTTTATTCAGGTTTTATGAAACAAGAGTTAAAAAAAAAGGAAAGGCCTTTAGTGGTATAAATGATACAAAACATTTTACAAGTTCAGATGGATATTGGAATGGTTACACAAACAGGTCAAGTCCTGGCAGTGCAGGCTCTAATGAGTTGGGCTACTTAAATGGTTTAAATTCACCACTGGCTCTACAGACCAAAGATGGGCAGTTTCCTCTACTCACAATTTACAGTCTTAGAAATCTACTAGTGTTTTGCTTTGACTCAAAACCCACTCGTATACCATGTGGTTTTAGTTTTCTGTTGCCCAAGCTGGTGAGGAACACTGGTGGTTAAGGATTACAACTGCCAATTTAAAATGTTAGCCATTGAATTTAGGCATTTGTGCAAGACCTTCTTCTTTTGTAAAGATTTACAGCTTTGGAAACTATTTGGTCTACTCTGTCCTATGAGGTTACTCTGAGTAGAAATCGACAGAATGGAAGTAGACAGGCCAATTTGGTGAGAAAGAAAAAAAAATCTTAGTATAATGTGGCCATGTACATATAATTTTTATGGTAGGAAACTGATCGAAAACATGGTATTTTAGACACATCTTCTGAAGGAAGAGGTTAACAAGAGGAGTTAGTCTTTGGACTAACTATCGTGCTTGCATAAGTACAGAGTCCGAGAAAGAGAGACTGCTAACGACATGAATTGAAACAATGACTGCAAAAATGGGTTTAAGCATAGCAGGGATATAAGAATGATACAGGATTGGACAGCAATTCATTCTACTGTAAATTGGTAGCTATCAATTGGAATTGATTCAAGGGTACTAAAGAACAATTTTCTTTGGAAAATTGAAAGCATATGATTCATATTTGATATCCCATGGTTCAGTATTCTGAGTGACCTAATAACTATTGGATAAGCTGCACACATCACAAATGAGGTCAACACTCAATAGTTTATCCTGGGAAATCGTTTCCTTTTCAATATGGAAATTTATGTGATTATGTGATTTGTGATTGACACATCTACCAAAATGGTAATATATTTCTTTCTATGTAATATCAAATTCTATTAGTATTGACATTTCTAATTTTGAATCTCAGTATTAAAAATATTTTATCTTCAGAACATCATCCTTCCTTGAGTAAATCTAAAATAAGTTTGAAAAAATAAACTGTAAATATGCATAAATATGCCAGTAATTCAAATGTTCTTGTTCTCTATTAAAAGGTTTAATCATACCATGTGGAAAAAAATTTAGAATATGCCAACACTCTGTCACAATTTACAGGATGTACTCAGTGCCCTGATGAAAAGAGTGCCTATCAAACAATGAGATCTTAATCACGGCTCAGCTTTCTCTTTAGATGACGTCTTTCCCTGAATGTTAGTGGCTGAATTGATTAGACACTGATAGCTCTTAAATTACAGTTAATGATATGCATATTTTTAGCTACTGGACACAAATTCAATGCAGTAATATAAAGGTGCTGGTGAAAAGCTGCATGTAGTTTCTCTGCCAATTATCAGAAGGCCACCTATAAATCAATTAGGAAAATGAAAGAAAGAAAATGGTTTAAATGGCTAACATAAAGGGATATAATGGGAGGGAGGGGAATAGAGTGCATGAGACTACCACAAATAAACATCTAACAACCAAAATGGAACTTTTCTGTTTCATCCATATGGTTGAGGTATGGCATGGTAACTTTTTAAATCATTGCCTGGTAAAACAATTTTATGTAAAGCTCCTTTTATTATATACACCATAGGATATTCATTGCATGCTATATAACGACATGAAAAATTTATAGTACATATTTGAAGACACTCCTATAAAATCTGTGATTATTTTGAGGAAGAAAATTTCCTAAGATATTTTGGCCTACATGTCTATTGCTCAAGGAATCCATATAATAGCATAATGAATATGACCATTATTTTAAAATACATATTCATTCATAAGTATCATAAAAACTTCATTATGTAAATATCCCAAAATTGATTCTTTAGCTCACCCTGAAAACTAAGTAGTTGCCTTTAGATATCAAGAAATGAAATGAATTGGGATTGGCAGACAATGGGGCACTTTAATAATTGAATGTTTACTTTGAGAGTTGAATTTGAGACTCTGAATAAGAAAAAGAGTGATGTTGTTACTGTGTACTGAAGAGTCAGAACCAACCCATAACTGACCGTCTGGTGGGTTTTCAAGGGCAGTTAATCACACGAGAGGAAAGTGTCATCCTTCTCTAGTGGAGCAGCTGGTGGTCTCAAACAGTGTGTCCCTATGATTACAGTGCAGCTTCTTGCCACTAGGCCACCAAGGATAGGAAGACAGAAATAGATTTATTTAATGAAAGTTAGGAAGTAGTTTTTAAACACTGGAAAATTATTAATTTTTTATTATTAATTTATGAGTTTTCTGTTATTTGAATTTTTTAAGAACATAACATTATATAAAAATAAATTGAAGTTGATGGGTATGGGAGTCATCCATAAGATATAGACGGTAATCAAATGGTATATTTTTAGGTTTGATTTCCCCCAGTTCATACATTATAAACTTACATAAAGATTATAAAAACTGAAAAAAAAGATGACATATAAATACCAACTTTGCTTTTTCTTTCTTTGCCTACTGCTTGAAAAATTTTCCAAGCTTTTATTTCAAAATTGTCTCTTAGAAACACTACATGTGCACACGCATTCAAATATTTATCCAATACAGCAATTCTATAAAAGAGTATGTAGGATTCTGGTTGATATTCAATAGATAAGCACACCCTATGATTAAGAAGGGGGGGAAAAACCCCAACAACTAACTCTAAGAACCTTTTTGAGGAAATATAGATGAGTCTACTACTTTACCACTGTATTTAAAGACATGAACATAAGTAATAGTTTAAGACCTTGGCAGGAATTTCATGTTCTCTATTCAGTAGAAGGTTTCAAAAATCTTCCTGAATAATAAACTCATTGTCAGGGTTTGAATTTTGTTATTCCTGGTTCCCTGTATTGTGTGTGTGCCCTCTATTTTGCACTCAACTTTGAATCTGTAATTGTTGAAATTCCTAATCTCTAACTGTAAATGAGGCCATATTGATGTCTGTTGTATCTTGACCTACAGCCTTATCAGAAGGTGTAACTCAATCAACCCCCTATTTAATCATGGCCTTACTTAAATCACATATATTCCTATTACAAGAAGTAATGCAAGAAAATGATGGAGAGAAGTAACTCCTTATTACTACCAAGAATGAAGATTAGGATGTTCTGATACATGTTCTGGGGACCCAAGGACCCTGAATTGAGACCTTCCTCAATATCCAGGGGGACTGATTCTAAGACATATGGAGATCTCCAAGGAAAGCTACATCCACAGATGTTGAAAGGAGACAAGGTTCTTCCCTCAGACCAGTGCCTTTCACTTGCAAATTTAGCCTCCTAAACTGTGACAGTTTTGGTGGCCTACAGGGTAAGGATTTTCATTCAAATCTCCCTCTGAGATGGGTGATCTCTTCCTGCATGATTTACAGTCTTCAATGGAGAGTCAGCTATAACTTGGTTCAGAATCAACAGTATTGAGTAAGTAAACTAAGAAAATTAATTTATGTTTGCCAAAGCTTTCTTTGTGATATGCCTTGTATGGAAAAAAAAATAGCTCTCAAACTCACTACCGTCAAATTAAAACCAACCCATACTTGATCATCCAGGAGGTTATTGAAGGCTGTGAATCACACAAGAGGAGACTGCCCATCTTTATCTTGCAGTGCTGCTGCTAGATCCACTTGCCAGAAGTTAGCAATCCAACTCCTCACAGGCAATGCACTCTAATACAGCAACACTAACCAACCAAAACACTCATATACAGTTTCTGAAACAACACTCCACTCAAAAACTTATCAGACTCTAATGAGGACTGTGTTGCCAATGAGACACTAAATAATATCTCAATGATTGTGACAGACTTCTGCAAACACTACTAATTGACATTTTAATGATGTACATATGCCATTTGGCACTCAAATCTTTTCTTCCTTATATTTTCTTTATGCCAAAGTTATGTCAAGCATGATTAAAGATGTATCAACCATCTTCAAACTTTAAAGAAAAAACAAAGTATATTAAAGTTCTATGAATCTTTACGATCTCTAATATAAGCAACTATCCATTCAAGAATAAGTCCTTTCATATTTAAAATACTCTAGGAAGGAGAGCTCTGGTGGCCTAGTGGCAAGGAGCTGCAACTACAATCCCAGAGGTGCACGGTTTGAATCCACCAGATGCTCTCCCGGGGAAGGAGGGACAATCTCCTCCTGTACCAGTCAGATCTGATTTGACGGTACACACACACAAAAATAATAAAATACTCTAGGCACATCCAGGCAGGTTACTGGTAGCTGAACAAAATTTTTCACATACTTCATCTGACGAAGAACATGAAAGAAAGTTCTTGGTGAAAATGACCCTTGTCATACAATCTAATATCATTTCTAGTGTTCCACAGGTATTAATTATTTCCTAAGTAAACAAACTCATTAATTATAAATATTCCATCTGCCTCACATTTCTTCTTTTTCCCTGCATCTAGCATATTGCTACTTATTTTACGGTGAAGATTGATTAACATCTCAAAAGTTTTATATCTTCAATGCTTTGAGACAAAGTTTCTTGTCAATACGCATATTTTGATGCTATTCTATAATTTACAATTCTATACAAATTTCTATTTATATGAATTTCCCTTTTACAAGGTATTGAGCCACAGTCTAGATTTTTTCCCCCTTTGTATTCACAGGGTTTACCTCGCCTAGCTGGTAGCACATTCAACATCTATTATATATTTGTTGAATGAATAGTTATTACCACGCACAATCACTAGCAAGGGGATTAGAAAACAGCACAGGGATGATATTATTTAATCATGGAAACCTTTGGTTTAAGATAAAGCAGTAAAATTGAGAAAACATTATCTACAGGGAGATGAATGTTTAAGACAGATTTTTAACAAATTCTCTGGAAGAAAAAAATATTGTCCAACTGACACTGACTGCAGAAGGAATTAAGGAGAAGAAATTGTTTTAGAAAAAGCAGCAAAATTAGAATCACAGAGTGTGAAAAGATGAAGGTATTACAGAAGAGACAGGTTCACAAAGCAAGCACGTATCTTTTAGTACCACAATGTACATTTGTCATGTGCTTAAATGAGGCTTAACTTTTAACAATAATATCTGATTAATGAGCAAATATGCAAAAAGAAAATCTAACCCAAATTCACAGACACTGAGTTGAGTCTGATTCATAGTGACGCTCCTTTAGATTTGTCAGGATGAAAACCTTGGCTAAGGAAGACATGTCCATCTTTTTCTCATGGAGCAGCTAACGGGTTCTAACTTCACAGCTTTTGATTAGCAGTTCAACATACAACATACTGTACCATCAGAATTAATAAGCAAATCATAAATGAGAAAAGATTTGAAGATGTCAAGAAATTAAATTTTCTTGAATCCACCATTAGTGTTCAAGAACTAAAAACAAAACTGCATTGCAGTAGCAAATCTGTTGCTTATAAAAAGTAAGGACATCAATTTAATTATTAGGTGTTCATGACCCAAGGCATAGTATTTTTAACTGCTTCGTATGCATGTGCATGCTGGATAATGAGGAAAGAAGATCAAAGAAGAATTGATATATTTAGACTGTGGTAGCTGCAAAGGAAAGAAATAGAGACTGCCAAAAGAACAAACAAATCTATCTTGGATGACTGCAGTCAGGATTTATATACAGGCAGGGCTGTGAGACTTCATCTCCTATACTTTGGGCATGTTGTTGTCAGGAGGAGCTAGTCACTCCTCCTGATTCAGGCCATCGTCCTTTTAATCACTTACTATGCATCTGAGAGCTTGAGACTGAATAAAGATGATAGAAGAAGAATTGATGCCTTGGAGCTTTGGTTTTAGAAAAGAATACTGAAAATCCCATGGACTGCCCAAAGAACAGATAGTAGCTAGAAGAAAAGGCAGCCAGAGTGTTCCTTGGAGGCAAGTATGATGAAGTCCTGTCTCGCATATTTTGGCCATATTGTTCAAAGGGGCTATTCCTTGGAAAGTATAGACTATAATACTTAGAAAAATAGAAAGCCAACAGTTTGAGAAAGTAACTGAAATAAGAGGTTTAAACTTATTTTCAGTGATCATGACACAGGATCAGGCAGGGTTTCATTCTGCTGTACATAATAGGACAGACTCTTAGCTGATTCAATAACCCTTAACAATAACAAAAACATGCTTAGGAGAAAGAAATAAATTTTTTTGTCTCTGAATTTATGCTAGACAAATAACAAGAGTCATAGTACTAGTATAATCTTACCATTATATTGGTTAAAAAAATATTGGATATTTTGCTGGACTGTTCTGAAAGAATTAAATTTTAGGCTGCCAGTATATGATGCTGACAGCCTATGGTATATCATCTTCAGTGTTCTCACTCTTGACCTAACAAAATCACTTAATACCTACGTGAGAAACTTCTCAAGAAGATAAAAGGGAGAATTAGATTCTTGGTAAAATTCATTCAACCAAGACTACATACTTGTATGCCAGTACCTTTTATTTTGTAATCATTGATTTCTGCAGAGTATTAGATCTATAGAGTCAGTACAGGTCTTCAGAATTTAATCCCTTAATTTCACAAAGGTGTTAACTGAGGTAAACCTTGGCAGTGCCGAGGAAATTATGAGTGCCTCAATCAAAATTAGGATTTTTATTTATGATACCTATTATTTTAATTTTTTATTCCAGCAAATGTATGTTTTATCACTCTTAATTTATCTATAACCACTCAATTTGGCAACCAAAGGTGGGAGTTGTTAGCATAACTTTCCTTGATCTTAACGTTATAACTCATGTTAATAACTATGTGAACTGTTAAATAAGGCACAAAATGCAGAAAGCAAAAGTTGACTACTGTGTACCTAATTTGAATTTCTATTAATAGTAGCTTATATACATCTGTGTATCATAAAATATCCAATTTTAAGTTACAAATATTAGCCTTTGTTTAATTACTTTTTTAATCTAAAACCAAAGACCCAAACCCACTATCATAGAATTTTCTATGATTCACAAGATGGAATAGACTTGTTTTACAGGGTTTCAAGGTTGTGAATATCTATGGGAGGAGACTGTTATATCTTTCTCTTGTGGACCAGCGGTTAGATTTTCATTTCTAATCTTTCCATCAACAGGAAAATGTTTAAAGCCACGTGTCACAACAGCTCCAATTTTTCGTTTTTTGCATTCTAAATTCTATCATTTACTTAGAAATTTACTTACAAAGCTTTATGACAAAGTAGATTTTGTCAGCAACAAGATTTTGTTAAATAATTTCTCTTGGAGTTTTGATAATTATTAATAAAAGTAATAAAATAAGCTTATTGTTTTGGGGAATCTTTACTAATTTTAGACATAGACTTGTAACTAGCATTTATGTAAATTAAACCCAGAGTTCTTTTTAGGGGTCCTGTGTGATCTCATCCTTGTTATATCTCCAAGCTTTCCTTTGTAACCTCTCTGTTATTGTTCACCGTCAAATTGAATATGACTCATACGACACTATGAACAAACAATAGCTCTGAACCTTGCTCTATCTTGAGCCAATCTCACTGTCTCCAATGTATCTACCACATTACCCCAGTTACTCTACTAAAGATAAGCCCATAATGCCAATGACAGTGCCTATGTCATTTATAATCACATCGCCTTAACATAACATGACACTCAATGAAGCTGTGTTTAAAATACAAATATAAGCATAATAGTAAAAATTACTTTAAATATGTGACATGGAAAGAATACTACTTTTCAAGTCCAAATATTACATTTCCCCCCAAGAATTTTTGAATGCTTAGTAGATTTTAAAATTTTGTGTAGCAGTAATCAACACAAAGAGCATAAAGATATTGGCATTTCTTATACAAAATTGTATTGCATTATTGTTCTGATTTGTCATTATTTAAATTACCTGCATAATTTCTAAAATTAAACATCACCCCATAATTGCAGTCCAATGCTCTATGTCTAACTATAAAAAATATTATAGAGTAGAACATAAAATAATTTATCAGACAGACTTAGTAGGCTTAATTTTGGACTTAAATATATGATCATAGACAAATTATTTAAACCTTCAGAGTTCCCATTTCCTCCTTTGAAAATTATGTAGAATTAGTAAGATTCAGAGTTTACATAAGCCAGAACTAGTAACTGGTAAATATATAACAATTAAAAAAATAAATAGGAACAAAATGACAAAAATATGAATGCATTTTAATTTCATTTTAAAAAGCAAACAAAAACATCAATTTGAGTCCGGTAAGTCTCATAATGAAGCTACAGGACATGACAGAGCTATCCTGTAATATTTCTAAGGTTGTGATGAGTATGGAAGCATCTTTCTTCCACCATTAGTAGTTAAAATTCCACTGTGCGAGCATCTGTGAATCAATCCCATTTCATGGTAGCATCCACTGGACTCCCGAAGCAGTAAATCTTAATAGGAGTGGATTGCCACATCTTTGTCAGTGAAGCAGCTAATCAATATGACCTGCTGATTTTTCTATTATCAGTGCATATGTGACACATTACTACATTTCTAAATCAAACTAAATCCACTATCTATCTGCACTGCAATTCACTGCAGCCCTTCATAAAGTTTCTAAGGCTATGAATTTTAATGTGAGGAGACTGGCATAATAAATCACATGGGAGGAGATTGCTCAACTTTCTTTTTAGAGTTGACTGTTGAATCATACTGCCAGCGAGTGTATGCCTTTCAATATATAGTGCAATTCCCTACCTACAGGACACCAAAGTTCTCCACATTATCTAACCCAACCAATTACAATGTTATTTTGTAGATTCCAACTCACGGAATCCCAATCCTATTGAGTGGATTCCTCCTTCAGGTGTCTAAGGCTGTAAATCTTAATTGGAACAGGCGGTTCACATTTTTTTCCAAGATGGATTTTGTCAACATTTCAACGAGCAACCCAAAACTTAATGAATTACTCCACCAAGGCTCCTTACTATAACTATAAAGTATCTCACCTCAGTTAAATTGGCAGTGATCAACAGTAAGAAAAAAATGACAAGTGTTACAGAGGTTGTGCATAAACCAGATCAAAGAAAAGATGGGGGGGGGAGTGTGCATAAGAACCCATTATGCTGAATGAACTAATTCAGTCTTATTAGGACAAATACTGCCTAAGACTATTATTGCAAAAATAGAAGGATAGATAACTCATAAGATAAAAGTCCAAAAGGGGTAGGAGAGCAGACATGGGAGCAGAGGGTGAGGAACGGGGTTAATTACAGGGTCATAGTTTGGTGGTTAGAAAGAGGAGGTTAAGAAATTAGAAAAAACCCAGTGGAGACCTGAAAGAGCAGGGTGACATTGGGCATGGATCAATGGGGAGGGTTTATTTACTTTTATAAAACACAATGCATGGGAATGATCTTATGAAATACAAGGTGAATGAAAGAATGTGTGAAACACAATGCATATGAGTGAAATTCATTGTATATTAATTTGTTATGCAAACCAATATTAAAATGATAGTTAAAGGCAAAAGGGGTAAATTCTGTATTGTACATAAACCTACAATAACAGTTATTTAGAAATGTATGCATAGATAGACACATAAAATACACAGTTATGAGAAAAAGAATAGGATTATACTCCAAGTAGTTATGTTTGACTGAGGATATGTCTGTTGTTGTTGTTGTTATGTGCCATCGAGTCGCTAGCGACTCTATGTACAACAGCCCTAAATGCCATTCTATCCTGTGCCAAACTCGCCGTCTCAGACACACTCATTCCCACCACTCCACTCACAGAATCGATCCATCTCATCGAAGCTCTTCCTTTCCTGCACCGTCCCTCCACTCTCCCAAACATGATGTCCCTCTCCAAGGACCAGTCCCTCTTTGCAACATGCCAAAATATGTCAGACAAAGCTTCAGAATCCTTGACTCCAAGGA
>NW_006399904.1:3016656-3021391 GCF_000299155.1 Elephantulus edwardii
CAGGAGTTGAGGGCATACCAATTGACATATTTCAACAAACAGATGTTGTCCTGAATGTGCTCACTAAGTTGTGCCAGGAAATCTGGAGGACAGCCAGCTGGCCAACTGACTGGAAGAGATCGGTATTTATTCCCATTCCAAAGAAAGGTGACCTAGCAGAGTATGGAAATTTTCGAACAATATCATTGATATCACATGCAAGCAAGATTCTGCTGAAAATGATCCAAAAACATTTGGAACAATATGCCAGCAGAGAATTCCCAGATGTGCAGGCTGGATTTAGAAGAGGTCATAGTACTAGGGATATTATAGCTAATATTAGATGGATCTTGGCAGAAAGCAGAGAATACCAGAGGAATGTCTATCTGTGCTTCATTGACTATGCAAAGGCTTTTGACAGTGTGGATCACAAGTTATAGTTGACTCTGAGAAGAATGGGAATCCTAGAGGATATGTCTATAATTACTATACATGCTGTTTACACATTCATTAATATTGTTTAGAAAAGAGGGTAAAATTATACAGACTTCTCAACTATATCCAAACATCTTGAGAGAATAACTCCTTGGACCTGAGGTTCAAGACCACGTTGCTCTTTTGTTGTTACTAGGTACTGTTGAGGCTAGTATGACTCAGCGATCCTAAATACAGCCACTATTTTATAAGATATTTTTATTGAGAGTAAACATATCAAATAAATAAAATCCTATGGGAATAATGCTAGTCATTCTATATCCCAATTACTCTTTTAGTAAAAAAATAACAATGAGAAGTAATTAGACCAATGGCAGAAGTTATCTTTTTCATAGAGCCATAGATGGCTTGATAAGTTTGTAAAAAAAAAAAAAAAGAAAGCAGTGTAATATAATTGTGAGATCAGCTATGGATGAACACAAATAGCTAAAGGAAAGAACCTCTGTTAAGATATAGCTGAGGAGTTATTACTTTTACATAAAGTAAACTTAGGAGAAAGAATAGCTATAACTGTGAGAGTCACAATAATATAAGAGGGGGTAATCAATGCTGGATGAAGCTGTTAGAAAAGAGTTGGTGAAATTTATTTTCATCTCACTCCCTCGCTCTGGTCTGCTGACCTCTAATCACAGGCTGTAGGCATTCAATCTGGACGAAGTATGTAATTTCCAAATGATGCAAACTATTGGTACCAAGCCATCTAGGAAATTTGCCTGTGTCATCATTTTAAAATTGATCATCTCTTCTTAGAACTTTTAATACCATACTCTCCATCTATATGTGAGTCATATCCACCACATTTGTAACTTAGGGCAAATTGCTATAAGTTTGACCTTGAGTTATAAATTATTATACTATGCTTTTAAGCATGAGAAGTTTTATTGAAAGAGACTAATATCATTCTGCCATGTATTTTAATTTTATTATACTAGTTTTACTGTACCCTTTCTGTTATGGCTTATTATTTTACAATACAATCCTAAATGATAACTATTTTTAACCATCTATTCAAGGATTGAATAATTTTCTCTTCTGGTAAATTAAATATTACCATTTGTCTTCATCTCATATATAATTATGAATTTGTTCTTTTCTCTCTCTTTAAATTGATTAAGAACTCCCTCTCTAATCATTTTAAGAATGCATATTTTTCTGATAATTTTAATTTTTCTGAGTCCTTTCTGATGACAGTTTTACATAAAGTATTTTCAATTAGAAATTAGATATATAAAAATCTGTTCCTACTGGATAAAGAAATTAGGTGAAAGTAGTTGACCCCATTGTTTAAGAAAAAGTAACATATGGTTAAAATCAAAGGCTAAGGAAGTAACAAAATTTAGGTATAATTTCCAATAGTGGGTATTATAGTAGTAATCTCGGTTTCTTCATTTATAAAATGGAATCTCATAAAAGAATTTACATCATTGAATTACTAGCTTTAAATGTGATTGAAATGGCATGAACATAGTAACTATGCAAAAAATATACTTACTCCTAAATTATGACTCACAAATTCAATACCCTACAATGTTGATGTTATGTGTCATTGAGTCACTTGCTACTCATATCAACCCTGTGTACAATACCTCAGAACCGTGCTATCTTGAGTCAACCTTATTATCTCTAATACATTTACTCCATTACGCCAGTCACTGAGTCAATACCTCTCAGCCAGGGTCTTCCTCTCTTGTGCTGTCCTTCCACCTTTCCAAACATGATGTCCCTCTCCAAGGACTGGCCCCTCCTTGAAACATGCCCAAAATATACCAGATGAAGCTTCAAAATCCTTATTTCCAAGAAGCAGCCTGGTATCACCCTCTCCAGGACATAGCAGTCTATGGTATATTCAAAATCTTTCTTCAGCACCACAACTTAAATACATCAATTGTTGTATCATCATTAGTCATTGTCCAGTTCTCTTATGCATATCAAGTAATTGAAAAGACCATGGCCTGGATCAAGTCCACCTTATTCTCTAGAGTTACTATGTAAGCCCTTTAGATCCCTTATGTTAGAACCTGTTTAAAGACAACCTTTCATTCTACCAAAGAGCTGGACAATGATGACAGAAAAATAATTGGTGCCTTTGAGTTATGGTGTTGGAGAAGAGTAATGAGCATACCTTGGACTGCCAATAGAAAAATTCTGCCCTAAAGAAGGATTTTGAAGCTCTCTTTCACATACTTTGAGCACGTAGACAGAAGGGAGCAGTCCTTGGAGAGGGACATGATGCTTCGAAAGGTGGAGGGACAGTGCAGGAGAGGAAGACCCTTGATGAGATGGATTGGAAAAGTAGGAAAATTAATGAGATTATGTGTATCAAAGACAGTGAGATTGGCTGAGGATAGGGCAGGCTTCAGAGCTATTGTGCACAAGGTCACAATGAGTTGCAATCTACTCATTGGGACATAACCACCATACCATTGGATTTCAGAGGCCATAAATTTGGGAGAACTATCCTCTTTTTTTTTTTAACAAAGATTCATTGGTAGATTCAAATCACCAGAGAGATGTGACCTTTTAGTTGGGAACAGAACCTCCTATAGACAATATGAAAAAAAAAAATATATTTTTCATCACATTCACTCACTTACTCATTGCTATTGAGTCTGTTCTGGACAATAGCAATCTTCCAACCAGGTTTATAAGACTGTAGACATTTCAGGGAATAGACTTTGCAGCTTTATTATTCAATGGAATTTGTGAATTCCACCTGAGCCTTTTTCTAAGCAGCACAACTTCCAACAGAGTATTTTACGAGAACTCCCCTATTTTTTAAAATCTACTATTTGATTGTTTTTTCATTTTAAAGTTGTTTTATTTAGACATTTGTTTGAAGAAAATGAATCGTAGACTATTTTGCATTTAACCACGTACACTGGAGATTAATGAACACCGAAGTGTGATGTGAGAGTAATACTACATAAGATTATTAAGGTTCTATGTCAACTTGACAAGGCTATGATTTGTAGTCATTTAGCAGTCAACGAATAATGTAGTCATCCTCTATTTTGTGTTCTAGTAGGGCCATCTTCCACTGTCGCATAATACTAATTTTCTCATAAGAAACCTTTGGAATCCAACTTTGTCAAGAAAGGAAAAATTGAAGTATTACTAGTCCTATTATTATTATGCAGGTTTTTTTACCCTAATAATTTTGTTCACTTTATTACAATAGACTATGAAAAATAGGAAATTCTTTGAATACAATTTTTTTAAATCCTTGAAGAGAGAAATACATGAAGAAGGGTTACCCAAAAGAAAATTTAAAGATCTCTCTGATAGTACAATGAGCAGAAAAGATGAAAAGTACATATTTTTAAATATATGAAATAAGAAGCTATAATTTCTACTTCATCTTGCTACAGTCTTCATACTTTGTTTTGCCCTGGGACTATGTTAATGATATTTTATTTTATATATTATTATGCTGAAGTCTATAGCACTTTTTTATCTTTTAAGGGGAAGAAGTGCAAAAATTTGCTTAAGCATCAGCATTAATTATTCCTAGACTTGCATTAAATTCTGAAATTTACTATTTATGAAATCAGAGTACAATATATATACCTACCAAATATAACACCCATTAATTTCATTTTTTTAAAAAAGATAAATGCCTACTCTGCACTGTAGTAGATCTTGCTAAAAATTTGGCTTCCCTATACTATTGCCTTTAATCTGATCTGATTAAATTTTGGACAGGCAGCTTCACTACATTCTCAACAGCTGCATAAGCCATTTACTCCTCATAGAATGTATTGGCCTATCCACAAGGGGATTGGCTAACATCATCACTAAACTGAGAAGATTCAGCAGCAGACAATAGGAATCACAAAACAAGAAAGAAGTAGAAGAGAAAGCAATGTGCATCCTTCAGGACCACAGGTTCCTGCTCCAGAGGCAACTTGCTGTTGACTGAGAATCTACCTGATGAACTGAGGGACTGTATCTTACTGTTGATTAAGAATTTGTCTTAACTAATTGAGGGACTGTGTCTTGTAGTTTGTTAACCTGGTTTGGGACTGCTGTTTACTGAATTTGGTCTTCAACTGTATAATATCCTTTGCCTACTTCAGCAACACCCCTATCCTGTTTGCCTAATAAGCTCCATAACTATGACTAAAAAGAAATTCTGTAAAGTCTGTGTAGTCAGTTGCAACAAATTTAGGACGCAATAAGAAAGTAAGAAGTAGGCGCTGGGGTCCACATTTGACCTTACAGATCAGTTTTATACTGTGGATATTATTTTTTTTATATTTTT
>NW_006399904.1:3023336-3028611 GCF_000299155.1 Elephantulus edwardii
GATTGGTATTTGTATTGGGATTGCATTAAATGTGTAAATTGCTTTTGGTAGTATTGCCATTTTCACAACATTGAGTCTTCCTATCCATGAGCAAGGGACTGTGGATATTATTGATAGGGACATTTTCTCTTTGTGGATTTAGTACTGGTCAGACTCAGTTGTCTCTATGTTACCTTTTCTCCTTTTACATCTTCCTACTAGTAGTTACATTCTGTAAAAATATATCTCAAAGTACAGAGAAAACTCTAGAACACATAGAATTTCAATTATGATGAAGAATTAACTATTTTTTCCAGAATGTTTCCCTCAGTAATTAATCCAAGTAGGTGAATAGATCCTAGAGGGGAAAAAACACATTTGAAATAAAAATTATGAGTTTTTATGAAAATTCATTAGGAATAATACTGATAGTATTTTGTAAAAAATTAAGATCAAAGAAGAATTGGTGTACTTGAACTGTAGTATTAGAGAAGAATATGGACTGCCAAAAGAACAAGCAAAATACGTTGGAAGAGATGCAGTAAAAGTGAAGCATTGAGACAAGAATGATGAGACCTCATCTGACATACTTTGGGCATAATATAAGATGGAATAGATGGGATAGTCTTAAAAAGGACAACATGTTGATGGATTGACACATTGACTATAACAGTGTACTTAAATATAGAGGAGATTGTGATAATGACAGAGAGTAAGGCAAGATTTTAGTTCCTTGTACAAAGGATCACTGTAAATTGAAGTTGACCCAAAAGCACCTAACACATGATTTTGTTTGTTTGAATATTGGACCCTAATAGTGAGTTTAAGTATGAAGACTAACTAAGGTTAAGAGTCAGACAAATACAGTTAGTCTTTGTTAGACAAGTAAAGCCTGACCAGTTTCATAGTTTCTCATTTTGTTCTACTGTTTTGACTCACTCTATCTAAAATTTTCCACTGTTTTCCCTTTGAGAGTGGTCAGCACTTATAGCCAGGCTTCATCTTATTCTTCTGTTATCATGGTCATGAAGTTTGAGGTTTATATGTCCAGTAGTCCTTTGGACTAATTGTTTCCTTTTCTTTGTTCCAGATAGAGAGGGATGGAGACTTGCCCTACTGATGGCTACTTTTAAATTTTTAAAACTCCAGTTGCTACTCACCATGTTCTATTGCATAAGAAGTTTTTTGTTTTTAGTTTTTCTTTTTCAAATTCATTCTATTCTGAGGCAAGTCCTTCTTAAAGGTATGCTATAGAAAGCAGGATGGATCAAAGTAACCAACAACCCCATCAGAAAGAACTAAAAAATGATAACAATAAAACTTTGCCTCTTAAAAATGATGCTAAATGTGAGTGGCTTAAGTGCACACAAGAGGAGAAAAGGAGGAGCAGATTGGAAAAACAATAACCAAAACCTATCAATATGCTGTCTATATGAGACATACCTGAAAAGTTAAGATAAAGAAAGACTAAAAATAAATGGGTGGAAAAATATATCAATCAAATGGCAATGAGAAAAATCTGGAGTAATGATATTAATATCTGATAGATTTCAGTGTAAATATCATCACAAAGGATAAGGAAAGTCACTATGCAATGCTTAAAAGGTCAATAGAACAAGAGGACATAGTAAATATGTATGTATTAAATGATAAAAAACCCCAAACTATGCACCAAATGATAAAGCTGCAGAATACACAAAGCAAACATTAACGGAAGTGATAAAAAAGAAATAGACAACACCACAAGAGTAGTAGAAGATTGAACACACTACTTTTAAAAGGTCAAACTACCAGAAAGAAATTCATTAAAGATGCTGAAGATTTAATAAAACCACACAATCAACTAAGTCATTCTCACAGATAGATACAGGCGAATGCACCCAAACAAATCTCGGTATGCATTTTTCTACAACATGCACGGATCGTTCTCCAAAATAGGTCATACTTTAAATCACAAACCACATAGAAATAATACAGACCATTTTCTCAGACCACAATGCTACAAAATTAGAAATCAACAATAAGAGGATACAGGAGTAGGGGAAATCACACATTTAGAAGCTGTACAAAACCCTTCTAAAGCATGAGTGAATAATAGAAGAAATTTTAAAAAGGTAAAAGTTTCTTAAAATAAATGACAATGAAAACACAATTTACCATAATCTCTGAGAAGCAGCCAAAGCAGCTATTAGAGGTCAATTTATAGCAATAAGCAAACACATCAAAAGGAAAGGAAAAAATCATAATTGATTCTTTAACACAACATTTTTAACAAGTTGAGAGAGAATAGCAAGAAAATCTGACAATTTCTAAAACAATAAAATTATAATAATTAGGGGAAGAAATAAATAGAAAACAGGAAAACAATTGACACCATCAAAAGGACTAGAAGTTGGTTCTTAAAAAAAGGGTGCAACAACGAATGAATGGAATTCCAAAATCTCTGTAGATGTTCATTGAAGTGAAAAATAAATTAATTTAATAAAAAAAAATAAAAAGTTCAATAATATCAATAAAACACTAGAAAAACCAACAAATCGGGGAAAAAAGAAAAGACACAAATAATCAAAATGAAAACATCAACGTGATGATGTCACAGCAGAACCAACTGAAATAAAAAGGTCACTGATGGAATATTATGAAAAACTATACTCAAACACATATGAAAACCTAGAGGAAATGGAAAAATATTTAGAATCTTACAGCCTACTCTAACTGTCACAGACTGAAGTAGAACACCTGAACAGATATAATATAAAAGAAGAAATGAAACAGGTAATAGAACAACTTCCAACTAAAAACCATCTGGGCAAGAAGATTTGTTTTTGCTTTCTTTTTTTCAGGCCAAATATGACAATTCATTGAGTATAAACTGTTAGGCTGACTCTAGAGACTAGCAGCTACTTAAAGTTAGAGTGAAGTTTTATATTGTCTTACAAGGAAATTGGGAGTGAGGATGTTTACAGCTGCTTGCTACAAGATAAGGGAGCAGGTTAGGTGTTGTAGACAGTAATTCCTGGAAAAGAGAGGTGAACTAATGTTGTAGCCTTAACAAAAATAAACAAAGTTGCAGCTACTGCTTTGAGTATTTTTCAGGCTGTTCTGGGAAAGGAATATGATTGGAGCCACTGGGGCTCTCTTCTGTAATTACATCCTGTTGGATGAGAGCAGTGATCTAAAGGAGAGAAAGTCTGTTGCTTTTAGGCAGTGAAGTTGGAAGATGTGATTATTTGAGAGTAATGATTGCTACCCAGTTGATGATATGATGAGTTCACAGACTACATGGTTGGCAAAGCTCTCATCCACCACTGTAGAAATCTAAACAGAAATCACATGAGTCAAGGACTAAACATTAAAATTATTGTAAGTGAGCTGAGGAAGAGGAGATCCAGGGTAGCCAACTTTTAAGAAAGGAGAAAAAAAATATCTTGGCTTTCTATGGCTGCATAACACTTACATTAGGAGAACTAGGACAATAATGGCCTGGTTTTTTGGGGGGAGGGGTTTGCGGGGGAAGAGGCTAGAACAGAGCATTTTTAACTTTTCTGTAAGTATAGAGATTTTGGGGGTTAAAAAAATCACGTACAGACTTCAGTCCAGTTGGTCAATAAGCAGCTCTCAGCTGATATGCAACAAAGAATACCCTTGAAACAGAGCATTGAGTGAAATTACTTGACGAGGAAAGAGTGTGATTACAATATGAGGAGGTAACATTTCCTACTGTTTTCTTGCTGGCAGGGTTGTGGATAGATCGGAAACTTCATTCATTGCTGGTGGAATATAAAATGGTTTAAACACTATGGAAGGCCATTTGGGACTTTGTCAAAAAGAAATTTACTACAGCAATTCCATTACTGGGAATAAACTCAAAAGAAACAAGAGCTGCTACCGTCCAAAATGTATGCACATCCGTGATTGTTGCGATGTATTGTTTGTTATAATAACAAGAGATGGAAGCAATCCAAGTGTCCATCAACAAATTAATGGATAGAAAATATATGGTATATTCACACAATAGGCTACTACGCAGCAATGAAAAACAATACAATTGCAAAACATTATACAGCATGAATGACTCTGGAGAACATTATGCTGAGTGAAATATCTCAATCACAAAAGGACAAACACGGCATAACACCACTGTTATAAAACAAGACTGACATGAGAAGTTGGGAGGAAAATAGAAGAAGAGTGGGTAGAGAACTAACACTGCATTGGACCAGTTGAAGGAAAGACTTGTTTAAAAGGAATATATGATTAGGCCTTATCTGTATGACAACAATCCAGCAGAAGAGGTACATAGCAAAGTGGATTGGGGAGGGAGAAAAAAAGGAGGAGAGAGGAAATTGTTCAATAATGTTTAGGGGGAAATAAAAGCAAGTGAACTGGAGAAGAGGGAAGGGAAGGGAAAGGAAGGGAAGGGAAGGGAGAAAATATGCAACAATGCAACTAAGGTGCTCCTGGTCAAAGCCATAGTATTCTAAATTGCTATGCCTCAGAAAGCCACAAAATTACTAGGGATGATAGAAAGAGAATTGATGCTTTTGAGCTGTGGTACTTGAGAAGAATGCTGCATATACCATGGCTGCCAGGAGAACAAACATGTTCATTCTAGAGAGGACAAAACTAGGCTGTTCCTTAGACCACGGATTCTGAGGCTTCGACTTACATACTTTGGGCATGTTGCAAGGAGACCAGTCCTTAGAGAAGGACATTATGCTTAAAAGGGTAGTGCAAGAGAGGAAGATTCTCGATGCAATGGATTGATTCAGTGACTGGGGTAATTAGGGCAGGTGTGTCAAAGACAATAAGATTAGCACAGGATAGAGCTTGGTTCAGGGATGTTGTACATAGGGTCGCTATGTGTCGCAAGTGACTCAATGGCACATAACAACAAAAAACATTGACATAGGATCACAATGAATTGCAAGTGACTCCGTGGCACATAACAACAAAAACAGCATTGGGAGAGAGTTCTGGTGGCCTAGAGTTAAGAAGCTGAACTAAATCCCAAAGGTACACAGTTTGAAGCCACCAGCTACTTTTTGAGAGAAGAATGAGCCATTTCCTCCCATATGATTTACTGCTGATGGTTGACATGCAACAACCACCTTGCCTTCAAGAAGTCCGGTGGGGGGGGATATTGAAACCTCAGTGATTAATGTATTAGACTTCTAACCAAAACGTTGTTGGTTCACCCAACAGCCACTATATGGGAGAAAGATGTACTTCTTCTGTAAAGATGTACAGAGTTGGAAACTATGTGGTAGTCTTACTTTCTTATAGAGATGCTGTA
>NW_006399904.1:3029026-3048528 GCF_000299155.1 Elephantulus edwardii
ATTTTTTTTAAAAAACAATGAATATCAATTTTTAAATGGAAGATAATGCAGAAAATTTGATAGAGTATAAAACATATATAGTTGTTTTACACTACATCAGCAATAACAATCTAGGAACCCTTAAGATAAAATGTTGTGCCACAGAAACAGATAAAATGTCATGATTGGGACTTATATAAAACCTTATGAGTAAATTTTACAAACTGTGTATAGGTTATAAAAGTTAGAAACCTTAATGAAAAATATACCACGTTTAAAGAAGTGATATATATTCATAGATGAGACATGTGTTCTCTACTCTATTCCAGGAAAATTGGAGAATAGCTACATGGCAGCTCACTGGAAGGGATCCGTATTTGCCCCATTCCCAAGAAAGCTGATACAACATAATGTACAAATTATCAAACAATACCATTAATATCACATACAAGCAAAATGCTACCAAAGATCATTAAAAAAAATGCCTAGAACAGTACGTAGACAGAGAAATGCCAGATGTTCAAGTTGAATTTAGAAGAGGCAGTGGAACAAGGGACATAATTCTTGATATCAGATGATTTTGGCTGAAAAGCAAAGAATACCAGAAGAATGTCTATTGGTATTTTATTGACTATGCTAAAGCATTTGACCATGTTGACCAAAACAAATGATGCCTAACATTGAGAAGAATTGGAATCTCAAAACACTTAAATGTGCTCATGTGAACCTATACCTAGAACAAGAGTCTGTTGTGTGAACAGAGCAAGGAAACTTTTAATGGTTCAAAATCAGAAATGTGCGAGTTGGGGTCGTACCCTATCTCTATATACATTCAATCTGCACACTGAGCAAATTATTTAAAAAAGTGAACTCTGTGAAGAAAAAACTTGGCATCAGGATTGGAGGATGATTCAATAACCTGTGTTTTGCAGATGAAACAAACTTGCTTCTGAAAGTCAGTAAAATTTGAAGTACTTGCTGCAGAATATCAAAGACTACAGCTTGTATATTAATTGTTTCTCAGTAACAAAGAAACCAAAATTTTCACCATTACCCCAATAGACAACATCATGATAGATTGAGAAAAGGTTAAAACTGTCAACAGTTTCAGCTTAGTTGGATCTACAGTCAACATCCTTGGTACCAGCAGCCAGGATGCCAGGAGACATATTGCACTGAAAAAGTCTGCATTCAGAAACATCTCCAAATTACTGGAGAGCAATGTTGTCAGTTTGAGGACTAATGTGTACATACCTGATTCAGGATATGGTCTTTTTAATCCCTTGCTATTCATCTGAGAGCTTAAAATGATTAAGGATGACAGAAGTAGAATTGATGCTTTTGAACTGTGGTACTGGAGTAAAGTAGTGAATATTTCATGGACTGGCAAAAACTGATTCAGTCTTAGAGAAGGTACAATCAGAGTGTTCCTTAAGGCAAAAAAAAAAAAAAAAACCCAACAAAAAACAGCTTTGTCTTACATACATACTATTACTAGGAGAAGTTATTCCTTGGAGAGGGATATTATGCTTAGAAAGGTAGAGGGTCAGGTAAGAGAAGACCCTCAACCAGATGGATTGACACAGTAACTGCATCAATGGACTCTAGAATGTCAGACATTTTGAAGACGGCACAGAATAGCATAAGGTTCAGATACATTGTTCATTAAGTCACAATGAGTCGTGATTGATTCAATGGCACCTTACAATAACAAATAAATTGTAAATATATACTGATATTCACTATATTGTTTTATGCCATCGAGTCATTTGTGACTCATAGTGACCCTCTGTACAAGAGCCTTGAAACCTGCTCTATCTTGAGCTAAATTTACTATCTCCAACACGCCTACTCTCATTACCCCAGATACTGTATCAATCCTTTTTATTGATGGCCTCCCTCTTTTTCTCCAACCAGTTCCTCCTTGCAACATACCCAGTGTTTAGAATTTCTTTAATTTCAAGTGCAGTTTTTCCAAATGTCCAGTACTATTGTTTGATCAAGCCAGCACTTTAAAATTTAATATTACAAAATTAAATACCAGTTTCTTCTTAGTTTATATGAGGAATTTAATTTCAATCATTGACCTTATTCCTACTTAAACTAGCACTTAAGTTTCTCAAGACATTTTAGATTTCTGGACATCAGGGTGGAGACTAAGGTGCGCCTGATCCAGGCCACAATCTTTGCATTGCATGCTATGTGTCAGAGAGATGGACAGTGACTAGGGATGATAGAAAAATAATTGATGCCTTTGAGTCGTGGTTCTGGAGAAGAGTGTTTAATATATCACGGACTGATAGGAGAACAGATTTGTGCTTGAAAGGGTGAAGCCAGGCTTCTCCTTGCAGGCAAGGATTCTGAAGCTTCATCTGACATACTGTGGGCATGTTGCAAGGAGGCACCAGTCCTTGGAGAGGGACGTCATGTTTGGGAGTGTGGAGGGACAGCATAGGAGAAAAAGACCCTTGATGAGGTGAATTGATTCACTGATTGGGGTAATGGGAATGAGTGTGGCAGAGACAGTGAGGTTGGCACAGGATAGAGTAGGGTTTAGGGGTCTTGTGCATAGGCTCACTATCAGTCGCAAGCAAATTGATGGCACATAACAACACAACAGGAGTTAGTATTAGAAAGCATGTTTATTATTCACTTGTTGTTTATTGTTAAGTGCCGTCGACTCATAGATGACTCATAGTGACCCTATGAACGAAAGACCTGAACACTTGTATAACTTCCATCATTTCTCCAAATTCATAGAGTTTCTGGAGACAAGTTATTTTGGAAGTTGATCCCACTCCGGCTTTCAAGCTTGTTTTAATAGAGGAGCTCCACCAAACACTGTCCACCATGGGTAACCATTATTGTATTTGGCACATCAGTGTCACAGTGTTCAGCATCACAGCAACCATGAGTTACCTCTGTACAGTAAGTGGACAAACCAGTGCTATACCACTTAGAAGAATGTTTGACAAAAAAAACAATTAAAACTAGGTCTGAGGACTGCAGATCAAAATCACAGAACTTTGGTTTGGCAGCATTGCTTTGCATCCACTAGGCCAACTGAGTTCTCTCTATTATTCACGTATGAGAACAAAATAGGCGAGCTCTGGTGGCCTAGTGGCAAGAAGCTACACTGCAATCACAGAGGCGTGCAGTTCGAATCCACCAGATGCTCTGCTGGAGAAGGAGAACAATTTCCTCCTGTACCAGTCAGATTCAACTTGATGGTACACACATACAAATAATAAAAACAAAATTTAAAAAAGGAGAACAAAGTAAAACCCACTCTTGTCAAGATAATTGTGACACTACGTGGCCCTATTTTTGTTGTGTACTGTTGAGTTGGAACCTACTAATAGCTGACCTTCCAGTGGGTTTTCAAAGGAAATTAAAGGGGCACCTACCTAAAGATAGGAGATTGCCTCTCTTTCACCCACAGAGCAGCTGGTGTATTCAAACTGCCAGCCTTTGGGTTGGCAGCAAGTCCTCACCACTAAAACACCTCAGCTACCTAGTCACCTTATATGGAGGGGTAGAATTTTCTCCCATGGTTGTCACAATTGTTAATAGTTACTACTTCTTTCTCAAAGTAGCTGGTGGGTTTCAACTACAAGCCTTTTGGCCATCCGGTGAGTGTTTTAATCACTGTGTTCCTGACACTCCTTTTTGTAATGTATTTTGCTGTTGTTATGTGCCCTCAAATCAGTGCCAACTCATATCTTACCCTCCAGTGCATTTTCAGAAGCTGCAAAAAGCAAGAAAGGAGATTCTTCACCTTTTTCCTACTGAGCAGATGATGGACACAAACTGCCTGCTGTGCAACTCCTTACCTACTAAGCCATCAGAGCTCCCTTTTTGTTATACATGTTGTTGTTGTTTACCATCAAGTCAGAACTGACCCATAGTCAACCCTTCAGCAGGTTTTCAGAAACAGCTAATCAAATGGGAGGAGACGGCCCATCCTTATCCTGCAGAGCAACTGGTGGATTTGCACTGAGTGCCTTTTGGATTGCAGTGCAGCTTCTTACCACTAGGCTGCCAGAGTTCTTTTTGTTATATATGTTATTGTGTTCCATCCAGTGGGAACCAACACATAGCTGACCCTCTAGCGGGTTTTCAGAGGCAATTAATTACACAGGAGGAGACACCCCATCCTTCTCCTGTGGAGAAGCTCGTGGTTTCAAACCGTGCCTTCGAGATTGCAGCACAGCTTCTTGCCACTAGGCCTCCAGAGCTTTGTTGTATGTAGTGGTGTATATATATATTAACTATGCCATGTAAACACACACAATATAAACACAATTTAACCTTAGCTTTAAAAAAAGTCATATCAATAGTGCTCATGAATTTTTACAAGTATGAGTTACTGTGGTTGCTATATGTTTCCAAATTAATTGTCAGGTAAATAATAGGCATTTTAATGAATTAAACAAAAATCATGTATTTATTCATATTTAGTGTATATTTAAATCACATTTTCAATACAATCCTCATATTAAGTATAGGGTTGAAATTATGGAAAAAAGAAAAGAAAATAGATATATTATCATTCTTGAAATTATTATTATAATTCTCCAACAAATATGATCTATCAAAGAGAAAACATTGTTACAAAATACTCAGAAGGAAGTACTTATTACAAAGATGATTAAATACACAACATATTTTATAACCAGTAACTTGAAGTTTTATCAAATCATCACAAAAAGAATAATGGAAAAAGAATAATATTATTATATTAAAAACAAAATGATGGAAAAGTCAGCTTTCAAGATGTCATTGAAATTCTGAGTTTCCATAGTTGAACATTTTGATTATTACTGCTTTGTGTAAAACAATTATGACCTGAGGTAAATATTAATTAGGTTCTATTTGGCTAATATTTTCTTTTTGGGTCAATATACACTGTTAATTCTCTCAAGAGAAAATAATTATTGTTAGCAACGTCCAATGAATCTGAAAACCCATAGTGGGTCTGAAGTACACACAGGCGGCATTTCTACATACACTGTATACATAAATATCATGTAATAATAAGAAAAATAGTGATTTTACATTATCATTAACTACCTTGAAAAACTGAAAAATTATCATTTGAAAAAGAGTAGATGTATTAGAGTACAATTTAATAGAAAATCTAAAAATATCTCCAAACATCAAATAGATACCAAGTAAGATGTGCATTTAAAGCCAATTTCTCTTTTTAGTTATATAACCAACTTCCCACACTTAGTTAAAATTAAAAAAAAAACAAACAACCCAAACAACAACAACAGGAAACAAGACAAAACACAAAAAACCTGAAAGAAACAAGTGTCAGGAAATGGCACAGTATTAGAATGGAAAAGAAAAAACCCAACAAATACCTGCCTCATACAAATATGGCAACTAACCTGCTATTAGGACACAAGCTTATTATAAAAATCACTTCACTTATCACATGTTCATTTAAAATTCATATTTTCATAATGATTCTTGCTAAGTGTTAGAATAAAAATTAAGATACCACTCTACTGCTTCATTATCCATTATACAAAGAAAATGTTTGTTTTAATATAATTCCTGTATTCAAAATAAATGGTACCATTTTCTGCACTATCATTTCAGATCTATTGCTCTCTGAATTATTCTTCTTAGGCTGTGTTGCTTCTTATATTGATTGAGAGTTTACTCTTTCAAGTTTAATAGTGTATTTTTATCAGAATCCAAGCCTTTTTAAAATTTCTCTATGACCTTTCTGAATAGAGAAGGTTGAGTTTATCTATATTTAAAAAAACTTTCATGTTCCTTTCTATTAATTTAAAATATACTTCGTATATAGTAGCCTAAGTTATTTTCATAAATGTGTTCTAAATAATGCAGGTAACTTTATCATATTCTTTTCTCTGTCATTTCAAAATTACTGCTTCAACAAAAAATACCACAAGTATGCTTCTTTTGCGTTTACCAAATTAATCTGAGTTTAGCAATTTATCAAGATATTTAAACTATTACATTTATATTCTAATTAAAATGCCACAATTCTCATCTTAATAAAATTTAACAATGCCCAAATTATAGAGGGAAACAATTAAGTCTCTTGAGTTGCAAGTAATGCCAATCCTTTTTTTCCCTTAAAGTAATTAATAAAAATTATGACATTATTATTTCAGTTTATATCACAGAGTTTATTGCAGATGGAGAACAGAGGAAAGTCATTTCAAGAAACGGAAATTCATCAACCAAGTTAGAGAAGTAAATGACTAGTATACCTAAAGAGTAGCAAATTGAATGACAGAAGGTGGTGTTCAAATGATGGAAAGAACAGTGAACAGTGAACTGGGAGAAAACTAGAAACAAAGTTTGGGGTCAAATATTGGACAGTCTTATATTATAGAATGCATTTAGTTATGATTATCAACAAGGAGTGATTGATGATTTTTTGTGGCAAAATATAGTAAGACTCAGGTCTCAGAAATGTGTTTTTGAAATGTAGAGACAGGATGAGGCAAGAGAATCAGGCGATAGTGATCAATCAGAAAGCTACTCGACTTGTAGGTCAATTGCTGTAATTCATGCCATCTTTTATTTCATGAATTCCTTTTTTCCCCTTTTGTTCCAAATTAGTTTTTTATCTAATTCAGGTCTGGGTTTTTTGTATTTCCCTCCCTCTTATTCTGAGTCTGAATTATATTATCAAGCTACAACTTTAGATTTTGTATCATTTACACACCTTCCTTCTGTCCATATTGGAACTAATTTGCATTTCTCTATCAACTTTCTGGAGCATCCTCTTTATTTTTCATACACTCCAGTGGTACTGGAAGGTATTTTTCAAAGAAATTTTCAGAGATTCCATTCTCTCTGGAAATCATATCTTCGCATTATCCAAGTATTGTTCCCCTCTCATTCTCAGCTGTGACTACAGTGCTCAAATCACATAACCTCTGATCACTGTTCACTTTTAATCTTATTTCCTATTCAATTTATTTTATCTTTAATAGAAATAAAATCTCCAAATAAGAAATATTTGGCAAATTGGCAGTTTTCCTTTGCTCTTTCTTACATTAAAAGTTTTTGTTTGGTCTTTAACACACCATCATAAAAGCATGTTTCATCAAGTGTGGTTAATACATGGGGTAATCTAGATTTCTGTGAATTCCCTTCATCTAGAAACTTTTCCCTCTGCCTGCCTACATAGCTTACGTACTTGCTCACTGAAGTCTGAAATTCCACTGTAAGGACTCTATGTCTTCAGCTTATGGTGTCCCTGTTTTAAAAGAAACTTAGAAGGAAGAACAGCATTTCAAATCATCAGGAAAAAAAATTTTAAAAAAAACCTGTCATCAAGAATTTACTGTTTTGAAAAAAATATATAAATTGAGTTTTAAACTCTATTATTGGAACAGTTTTTGATGGAGAGGGACTTGAGGGTAAAGCAAGAAGATCTCCAAAGCAGAAAGGAAAACCAATTTAGAAGGCTGAGAATATTGAAAGAAACAAGGTAACAGCTTCCATTATTTTACAATTCTGCCTGGAGATGACTCTGTATTATAATTCCTAGTGATATCAGTTGCAGTACATATTTTTTTAGGTTGGATAGAAATAGTTAAGTTGTAAAAACTGCAAATACCTTTTCCTTTTGTCACTTATGAAATGAAGGATCAGTGTAGTACTTTGTTAAGCAGCATGTACTCATTTTATTTTTATGAGGATACAAAATCCCCAGAAGCAACACTAGAGAAATCAGAAGACATTCTGATGGGCACTTGGGAAATCCACTAGTAATTATCTCTTTAAAGTGCTGAAGAGCAAATATATCAGTTTAAAGTCTAAAGTGCAATTAACTATAGTATTTTCAAATGTTTCACATGCATGTGAAAGTTGGCCAATCAACAAAGATGAAGAAGAATTGTTGTTTTTGTGTACTGTTTAGTCACCTGTGACTCAACGCAACCCTATGCACAATAGCTTTAAATCCTGTCCTACCCTTGGTCAATCTCACTGTCATTGACAAACCTTCCCCTATTGCCCCAGTCACTGTGTCAATCCATCTCATGCAGGGTCTTTCTCTCCAGTGTTGTCCCTCCACTTTTCCAAGCATGAACTCCAAGGATGGTCCCTCCTGGAAACATGCCCAAATTACAAAATCCTTACCTCCAGGGAGCAACTTGGTTTCACCATCTCCCGAACAGACCAGTTTGTTCTCTTGACAGTTCATGGTATGTTCAACACTCTCTCTATAACTCAAAGGAAATTATTCTTCTTCTGTCATCCTTAGTCATTGTCCAGCTCTATGATGCATAGCAAATAATTGCAAAGATCATGGCCTCGAACAGGTACACCTTAGCCTTTAGACTGACTTTTTCCACTTCAGCACTCTGAAGATGTTCCTAAAATCAGACTTTTCCAATCCAATTCAACTTTTGATTTCTTGGCTGCTTGTTCCAAGAACGTTAATTGTGGACCCAAGCAAGCTGAAGTTGTTGACAATCTCAATCTCTTCTTCATCTATCATGGTGCTTCCAATTGGCCCAGTGGTGAGAATCTTTGTTTCCTTGATGTTGAGCTTCTATCCATATTGAAAATTGCAGTCCTTGACTTTCTGCAGTACATACTTCAGGCCCTCCTTAGTTTCAATGAGTAAGGCTGTGTCATGTGCATAAGGCAAGTTGTTGATGAGTCTTTCTTCAATTCTGATGCAACATTCTTTCTCATAAAGACCAGCCTCCTGAATGACCTGTTCCACATATAGATTAAAAAGGTATGGATATAGGATGCATCCCTGATGCATTCATTTTCTCAATTTTAATCATACAGTGTTTCCTTGCTTTTTTCTTACAACTGCTTCCTGGTCCAAGTATAGGTTTTGCACAAGTACAATCAAGTGTTCTGGGATTCCCATTCTTCTCAAAGTTAGCCACAATTTATTGTGATCCACATAGTGAAATGCCTTTGTGTAGTCAATGAAACACAGATAGAGATTCTTCTGGTACTCTCTGCTTTCAGCCAGGATCCATCTTACATTGGCAATAATGTCTTTAGTGTCATGGCCTCTTTTAAACCCAGCCTATGCTTCAGGTAGTTTTCTGTTGATATAATCGTTAGCAAGAATTTGGGTGTGATATTAGTGATACTGTTTGATAATTTCCACTGTTTGGATCATTTGTTTTTGGAATAGGAATAAATATGGATCTCTTCTCATCAGTTGGCCAGGTAGCTATCCTTCAGATTTCTTGGCACAAATTGGTGAGCATGTCCAGGGTAGCATTCATTTGCTGAAACATGTCAATTAGTATTCCATCAATTGCTGGGGCCTTGTTTTTTTCCAATTCTTTCAGAGCAACCTGAACTTCCTCCTTCATCACTGCTGTTTCTTGGTCATATGCTGTTTCATGAAATTCTTCTGTCAGCCAATTTTTTCTGGTACAGTGATTCTGTGTACTTTGATGCTCCTGGATCATTCAATATTCTTAGCATCTTTAAATCATAGATCTTTAAATATTGCAACTTGAGACTTGCATTTGTTCTCAATTCATTCAGCTTAAGAAATACCAAACGAACTTGGCCCTTTTGGGTCTCTCATTACAGCACTTCACACATTTCATTATAACACTTTGCTTTGTCTTCCTGAGAGCTGTCCTTGGAAATCTTCTGTTCATCTACTTAACTTCTTGCTTTCTTCCCTTTGGTTTGAATACTTGGCACTTTAGTGCAATGTTCAGACTCTCTTTTGACCTCCATCCTGGTCTTTTCTTTCTCCTCTGTCTTTGAAATAACCTTTTGCATTCATCATAGATGATATTCTTAATATCCTCCCACAGTTCTTCTAGTCTTTGAAGAAGAGTAGATGCCTTTAATTGGAGTTTTGGCAAAGTATTGCATATTCTATGGACTGCCAAAAGAACAAACAAATCTCTCTTGGAGAAAGTACAACTAGATTTCTCTCACATATTTTGGGCAGGTTGTCAGAAAGTTGTAGTCCTGGAAAAAAGATATCATGCTTGGAAGAGCAGAGGGTCAGCTAAAGAAAGCAAGATTCTTAGTGAGAGGGATTTACACAGTTACTGCACCAACATACTTGAGCATAGTGCAGATTGTGAAGTAGGAGCAATACAGGCTATGCATCATCATTGCCTCAAGTGGTCTAGTGAATAGGATGTTCTGCTGGGAATCAAAAGGCAGGTGGTTAGAATTCAGCATCTGCTCCACAGGAAAAAAATGGGCAACAACAACAATTTTAAAGATTCTTTTGTAATACCTACCATCCAGAAGACTTTCCCCCAATGTTATTCAGCCATGTTCATTGCTAATAAAAGGGAGTTCTGGTTGTATAGCTCATAGAGAGTTCCTCTGCTAGATAAAAGGTCATGCCTCTTTGATCGTTCAAATCTACCAGCTGCTCTGAAGCAAAAAGAAGGGAAATCTCCATTAAGAGCTTTTGAAAACTACTAGAGAGTCAGCTATGAGACATTTACAACTCCACAAAAATGACTCCAACTTTTGGGCTTGGGAAATGAAAACATAGATATTTTTTCAATATACAAACTTTAAATCATAAGATATTTTAGTGATTATTTTAATTTCTGTAAGAGATTTCTAGAGTAAGCAGGATTAAATTTAATATGTTATTGTTGTTGAGTGCCATCTCATCAAGCACAACTCAAAGTGACCTTATTAACAAAAGGCCTGAAGCCTTTGTACAACTGTCAACATTTAAATAAGATATTTTTCAATGCAAAGTATAAAAAAAAATAAAATAGAATGAGTATCAGCAATTAAAAAAGGGTAGGCTTGCCTTTAAATTAATATATAACAGAAAAGGGAGAGCAAGAGCTATTATATGCTTGAAAATTTAGATTTTAAGAATCTTTAAAAAATAAAGGAAGAAAATAAATAGTAGTAGTAAACTACCTTTGCCATTTAACTATAGAAGTTGTTAAGACAATTCAGGAATGCAATAATACATAAAAAATCTCTTAATATTTTAAAACAATTTCATTTTTTATAACACCCTGAAGCCACCACCACCACACTTTTTGAAAGCCATGACTATATGTTTTGTCTGAAATATATGACCAGTAGTAATACCCAAATTCGTACAAGTTATCTCTAGCACTTAAGAGCAAACAGGAGCACAAACATGCTTCAATGGTAATTTAATAATGTATTGATTTACTTTTCAATATTTTTAATATTTACAACATACTAATGATCAGGTATATAACTAGAGTTCTATAAATTAGTTAGAAATATCTAGGTTTCTTGAAGCTTTATAATATCATTTGTGTACAAGCCTCAAAAATAGGAGAAAAATGACATAACCATTCATGTTGTTTTACTCCTACATATAAGAGATAGAAAATTATAAAAAGTAAAATAAAAAAGTAAACCTACTTCAATCAACTTAATAGTCATGATGACTCTCCACAAGGTTTGTAGGACTATAAATCTTGTTTGTTGTTTTCATTGTTAAGTGCAGTCAAGTCATAGATAACTTATAACAACTCTATGAACAAAAGACCTGAACCCTTGTATAATTTTTATCATTTCTCCATGTTCATAGAATTTCTGGAGGCAAGCTATTTCAGAAGTGGATGCCACTCCTGCTTCCAAGTTTGTTTTAATTGGGGAGCTCCACCAAACACTGTCCACCATGGGTAACCATTCTCACATTTGACACTTCAGTGTCACAGTAGTTAGCATCACATCAACCAGGAGTTATCTCTGTACAGCAAATGGACAGACCAGTGCTGTACCACTTAGAAGTATGTTTGACCAAAACCAATTCAAACCAGGCCTGAGGACCGCAGGTTAAAATCATCCACCTTTGGCTTGGTAGAATCACTTTCTGTCCACTAGCATAACTGAGTTCTCTCTATGTTGTTATTGTTGCTAAGTGCTGTTGAGTCTTACGTGGCTTATAGTGACCCTATGAATGAAAGACCTGAACACTTGTGTAACTTTCATTTTTTATCTAAGCTTGCCACAGTGACTGGCAATGAGGACAGGTGTATGGGAGATGGTGAGATTGGCTCAGGATAGGACAGGATTCAGAGCTATTGTGCATAGGGTCACTATGAGTCACAAGCAACTCAACTGCCTGTAACAAAAACAAATGACAATATGTAAACTGGTCTGTATATTTGGAAACGTTGCATGTGTTTTTGCTCACAAAATAGAATTAAAATGAAACACACCTATTATTACATGGAATATTTTAAAAAATGGAATCTTTATTGTTAATAAAATATTTACATAGATTTATATAGTATAAATTCAGTCATTTTTAAAGTTTCCATAAAAAGAAAAATTTATTTAAAACTGCAGGTGGATAGAATAGCACTTATTAAATCACTGAACTGCTCAGGCAGCTTCTGAAGCAGTCTTACACATCCTCAAGTAGTAATTGATACAAAGTCATTTCGTTGAACTAAGTGGACAAATGGACAAAGTGAGAAGATTATTTATTTGCTTTTGTGCTTATCCGTGGATTCTAATATTTCCAAGATAAAATATTTTCAAACATATTTTCAATTGTAGTATAATTAGAATACAAAGTGTCCCTTAATCTAACAACTGTTATAACAACACTTTAAATAAAGGCACATGTACTAAAACCCTATCACTATACAAAATGTGACTGATGTATTGGCAAGATCGTAGAGCTAGCTGGGGATTTTACCCCATGACTGTTATTTACGTGATCTTTTACAAAGTAAATGAATTTTTCTTTCAACTACCCATATGCATTTTGGTTTATATCATTAATTATAATCTTCTCATTGTAACAGCAGTTGGCTCCTTGCATTCTGTGATTCTCATTTTCATTCATCCTTCTATCCATTTCCTGCTTTTTGAGCTTCCTCCTTAGGCAAATAACGTCCTTTTGCTTTTGTATGTTCTGATGGGTGTGTATCTCCCCGATATTTGGTAGGCTTATCTATTGTTTGACTAAATACTGTGCCCTCATGATTCCAAAGTCTATGAGCCATACTCCTGACCATTGCTATGTTTTGAATTTTATTTCTCATTTTTTCTAACTCTGTCCAGGATCCTCTGCTGTGATCCCTTATAGATCTTTCAGCAGAAAGGTATCTTCTAGTTGTTCTGGTCTCAGGGTAAGGCAGGTTGAAGCTCAGTGGTCCAGTAGTGTTTTGGAGTTTTTTTGTGTGTTTTTTTAAGAAACAATTTTAATGAACTTTAACAGACACTTAGGGTTTCCAGTCATTCATTGCTGCACTTTTCTCCCTACACACACTCCTCTTCCCAATTCACTCTTCTCCTTGAAAAGAAAGAAAAACTTTTTCATTGTTATGCAATCCCTCCTCCCATAAGTCCACTCCAAAACACAGCCTTCACTCTAGACTCTGTAATGACAAGAATACCCATTCAATATCCCTTTTAAACAGTTCTCTTTCTTATCTGTTTCAATGCAATATATATCATTCCTCCCCTCCTTTTCTGTCTTCCCTCCACCCTGATGTCAGTCCCATTTTACAACAGTGGCCCTATGCAATATTTGTCCTTTTGTGACTGAGATATTTTACAATATGTCCTCCAGGATCATCCATTTTGCATAATATTTCATGAGTTCCTTGTTTTTCAGTGCTGCATAGTATTCCATTGTGTGAATAAACCAGAGCTTCTCTATCCATTCATTTGTTGATGGGCACTTGGGTTGTTTCCAGCTGTTTGTTATTGTGACTAAAGCAACAATAAACACAGGTGTGCATATATCTGCTTAGGTGGCAGTTATAGTTTCTTTAGGGTAAATTTCCTGTAGTGGAATTGCTGGGTCACATGGTATCTCTATTTGCAACTTTTTGAGAAAGCGCCATACAGCTTTCCATAGTGGTTGCACCATTTTACACTCCTACCAACAGTGAATAAGGGTTCCAGTTTCTCCACAACCTCACATTTGATATTTGCTGTTCTGCTAAATTTTGCCATTCTTACTGGGGTGAGATTATACCTCATAGGTGTTTTGATTTGTATCTCTTTTAGAGGTAGGGTTTTTGAACTTCGAGTGTGTGTTTGCCATCTGAATGTCTTCTCTGGTGAAGTGTCTATTCATATTCTGTGCCCATTTATTAATTGGGTTATTTACCTTTATTTTATGGTGGTGCCAGATTACTCATAGGTTAAAGTATTTGGAGTATGAACTGAGAAGCTGGTGGTTTTGCCCACTTCTAATCAATCTGTAGATTTCATGAAGACTTAAAGCTTTAAAAACTTCATGAGGTTGTTTTATTCTATCCATAGAATCCGCATAAATTGGAACTGTGTTGAGGGCAATGCAGTGCTTTTGTTTCAGTGTTTGTTGGTTTGGTTTGGGTTTGACACAGTCATATGCTTGTTCAACAAAGAGAATTCTATAATCTTCAATGAAAAGTAACTGAAAGTTTAAACGGATAATTTTAGACTGATACCATGTCCAAGTATCTTAATATGTTAAATTGTAATTAGGGAACTTGGAATATACATCTCATTTTATTTGTCATTCTCAGCAAATTTAAATGTAGCATTTATAATCAAAAGAGAAAGAAAAGAGAACTCTCGTATGAGATAGAGAAGCTGGGAGTGCAAGGCTGTGTATTTTTAATGATAAAAAGACTGTTTGCCAGTAGCAGCTTGCTGTCAGTAAAAATGAATCTGAAACAGATGCCAACTGTGTTGACAGCTTGAGTCCTATACATCTTTTATTAAGCAAAGATAGGAATCACAAGGAAAGTACACAGGGGCAGAACACATCAAAGTATTCCATTATTACATTCCAATACATATGGGCCTTTCAGATGTGCCCTTCTCTATCTAGAACACTATGACTCTACACAAGAGAAACAAGTCCTAAGTCATGTGTTAAACATGGATGTCTTTGTTCTGTGTGCTCACCTTATTTTATCAAAAATTTAACTTTAATAACTTTATTTTGGTGCTCACCAAATTTTACCAAGAAATTCACTGTAATGCTTTTCTGCGTTATTTAAAAATGTACTGAAAGGAAGAATTTAGTTTACTATGATTAATTTTTAAATTGGTATGTATAATCCAGTTAGAAATTTTTTTCTCTCTTATGATGCTTATTTAGCTTTGTGCCTTGAAATAATTTATAGCATTATGCATTTTCTTTTTTTAAAAACAAGGTATAATAAAATGTCTTACAAAATAGTGGCTATATTTAATCCCAATATATATGTTTGTATATGTATTATATATGTAGGTATATATGTACTCAATTAGCACTCATTGATACCAACTTGAAGTTGCCTTAATAGTTGACTTTTCAGTGGGTTTTGGAGGGTATAGATCACAAGAGAGAAGATGGCCCATTTTTCTTCCAATGTGCCACTAAATAGAAACAAATCATCACAGAGACACTATTGTTTGGTTAACAGCTCAACTCACTATAGATTATGCCACCAGATATACAGGCACACTTGATTTAAGCCACAGTATTTTCAAGTGATTCCTATACATCTGATAATTGTACAATGAATAAGGCGAACTGAAGAAGATTGTTCTCTTCTGAGTTGAGTTGTTGGAGAATAGTACTGAACATCCCATGACTGACAAAAGAACAAACTAATATATCTTGGAGAGAGACCAAGGTGCTTCTTAGAGGCAAGGATTGTAACACTTAGTCTCACATACGTTCAGCATACTTTTAGAAGGGTTCATTTCTTTGAAAAAAGACTTCATACTTTGGAAAGATGCAATATCAGTGAAAGAGTATGATACTCAATGATATGGTTTGACAAAGTCATTATAGCAATGGGTTATCTCAGAGTTGGTGAAGATGGCACAGGATAGGCCAAGGATCAGATTTTTCATCCTTAGTGTCATTGTTAGTTGTACTCAACTCAATGGCACCTAACAACCACAACTATACACACACACACACACACACACACACATATATATGTAAATATCAATTGAAAAGACATAGAACATATTTATTTTCTGTTTTATACTCGAGAACTTGAAATGATATGGAAATATAACTGAAAGTAGACAGCAATGTAAATTCTTGCATCCCTTATAATTCCATAATTTATTATACCCTTAGAGTGGAATAATGTAAAAAACATAAGCAAAATGTTTAGAGTGCATATACATATTCACAATTAAAATTATGTTGGAGAATTGAATTCTGTTGAAATATAGAGATACATCTATAAAAACTGTGTACAAAAATTGTTAAACCTCTTATGACAAAATCATTCTCCTTGAATCATTTCTGAAACTTTCCAGAACTATATCTATCAGTCAGGAGATCAGAACACTTACAGCATTGGAAAATTGTGCAGTCACGAAGCTCTCCAAATTATTGAGAAGCGATGATATTAATTTGAGGAGTAAGGTATGCCTGATTCAGCCTATGGTCTTTTCAATCACTTGCTATGCATCTGAGAGCTAGCCAATGAATAAGGATGGCAGAAGAATTGATGCCTTTGAACTGTGTTATAGAAAAAGAGTATGGAGTATTCTGTGGAATGCCAAAAGAACAAAGCTAGGTCTTGGAGAAGGGATAGCCAGGGTACTCCTAGGAAGCAAGGATGGTGAAGCTTCGTCTAACATATTTTGGGCATGTTGCTAGGTAGGCAATTCCTTGGAGAAGCACATCATATTTGGAGGGTAGAGGGATGATTAAGGAGAAGAATATTCCTCAATCAAGTTGACTGACCCAGTGGGGTTGAGTGTATCAATAATAATGAGTATGGCATATGATGGGGCAGGGTTCAGATTTGTTTTTCATAGGGTTGCTATGAGTTATATTCAACTCATGGCTCCTAACAACGTGGCCAAAGGATACCACAGTGACCCTGTGCTGCCTTACAGAAATTCAGTTTGAGTCACACATATCATTTTCTTATAGTCACATTAAAAAGCTAAAAAAAAACCACAGTCATTTTAACCCGTTTATTTGACTCATTGTTGTTGCTGATTGCCTTGGAGTTGAGCACGACTCATAGTAATTCTATGAACAAAAGACCCAATGCCTTTCTACAAGCTATTATCATTTCTCCAAGTTTGTAGAGTTTCCAGAGACTTGTGGTTTAGGAGGTGGATGCCACTCCTGCTTTCAAACTTGTTTTACGACTGGGAACCCCACCAAACACTGTCCACATTGGGAAATTATTAGAGTATTTGATAGCCAATGGCACAAGGTTCTCACTTTTCAGTATGCAATGAATATTAAAATTTACCTTTATATTAATTTTATAGTAAATGTATGCTTATTAGTTATTACAAGTCATTGAGTCAAGTATGACTTATAGTGACCCTATGAACAGATTTAAACTTTGCCCTATTCGGAGTTATCTTTATCATCCTTCACACATTTAAGTGCATTGTCACAGATACTGTATCAATTCATCCCACTGAGATTCTTCCTCTACTTCCATGACCCTCCGTCTTTCTGAGCATGATGTTCCTTTCTAAGGAATAGCCAGCCACTCTTAGCAACATGTCCAAAATATGTAAGATAAAGCTTCATCATGAGTATTCATATCAGAAACATTTTTATTACATTTAGAAACCACAGAAATAAAAAATGAAAATATTGATAGACATTCCCAGACTTTCCCAGATTTAATCTCAGTATTTTATTCAACAAATATTAAAGTTTATATTCCATTATACTTTGGAGGCAAGGATTCTGGGGCTTCATCTGACATACTTTGGACATGTTGTAAGGAGGGACTGGTCCTTCGAGAGGGACATCATGCTTGGGAGGGTGGAGGGACAGCAAAGGAGGGGAAGACCCTCTATGAGGTGGATTGATCCATTGACTGGGGTAATCGGGATGGATGTGTCAAAGGCAGTGCAATTGGTACAGGATAGAACAGGGTTTAGAACTGTTGTACATAGGGTCGCTATGAGTTGCAAGTGACTCGATGGCACATAACAACAAGAATTTATAGAGGCAAAAGTTCATACTTCTGAATAAATAAATCAGAGTATCCAATTAAAATTTCCAGCTTATAATTCATATTACATTTTCTTATTTAGCATGATTCTGTATAATATATCCATATACAATAATACAAATAATATCTATAAAATAAAATATAATATCATTGGATATCTATTTTCTTTAATATATGTCAGAGAGAAGTGAAAATCTTATTAAAATTTCATTTTAACCTTATTAGAATTCTAAAATGTTAATTTCTTGCTTGTGCACAACTGCTTCATAAACACACCTCTCGTGCATGAAATAATTTGTCTTGCAAATAATAAAGCAAAGGCTTATAAACATGAAGTTATCCGCTAATACAGCAACTATTCAACATTAGACCACCAACTACAATATCAAATAATAGATGCAAAAGAAGAATGTTTGTATTCAGGACCACTAACTGCAAAAGTTGTTCAACGATAGCATGGTAGAGTTTGTCTTTTCTTAAAATCCATTTAACTCTTATTAAAAATATTTTTTCTGTAGTGTAGAAACCAAAGTCAAATATTATTGTAGCCATATAAGTACTTTTTAAATTTTTCAACCTTATATTATTGAAAAATTATTGAAAAACAGGTAATATTTTTGCACAGTTTTCCATTTGATCAATCTCTCTTTTATTGTAATTCTATTGGAACAGACTCATGGTTGACC
The DNA here is from genome assembly GCF_000299155.1 of Elephantulus edwardii. Lineage (NCBI taxonomy): Eukaryota > Metazoa > Chordata > Mammalia > Macroscelidea > Macroscelididae > Elephantulus > Elephantulus edwardii. The sequence goes on from NW_006399904.1 coordinate 3,047,607, forward strand.
CTCTTTTAGGTTTTTAGTGTTTTAAATCACCTGGGAAAATACTCGTCATTTTTCTTCCACAGAGCCCCTGGTAGACTCCAACCACCAGCTTTATCACCTTTGGGTAAACTGTGCAATCCTTACCGATTACAGCCTCAGAGATGTTGTTATGTGCCATCAACATATCTGCCACTCGGAGGAAACGTATGCACAATAGCTCTTAACACTGTCCTATCCTGAGCCAGTCTCACTGTCCCTGACACAGCTAAGCCCATTATCCCAGTTACTGTGTCAATCCATCTCAACCAAGATATTTGTCTCTTGTATTGTCCCTCCACCTTTTCAAACATTACATCCTTCTTTAAGGCAACATGACTGAAGTATGTGATACAGAGCTTTAAAATTCTTGCCTTTAAGGAGCAATTTGGTTTCACCTCTCCTGGACATCAGAGAGAGAGCCCTAATAATTATCTGCTGCTGTAGTAAATTAGACACGAAAGGTTACATTTCATTACTCTATAGAAACAAATTTTGAAATGTTTCAACCTGGCAAATCTAGTACTATAACTGAGGAAGCTTTTACTAAAAAAACAAAAAAACAAACAGACCAGATTGCTACTCCCCTGGCAGGGAGACTGGAAAATTTTCTTTTACATTTTCTTAGACCTATTATTATTAAACAGATTCACTTCTCAAGGATTAAGAACATTTTAAGGTTGAGTCACCCAGTGTGGTAACTCAAGGTATGGCTTGCTTAAGTCTAACAGGAACTTAGCTGCTTGCCTTTTTTATTAGATTGTATGCTTTTGGTCCTTGGAGATGTTGTGAGGAGAGACCGGTCCTTGGAGAAGGACATCATGCTTGGGAGGGTGGAGGGGCAGCGCAGGAGGGGAAGGCCCTCTATGAGGTGGATTGATTCAGTGGCTGGGGTAATAGGGATGGA